>NC_059405.1:5486245-6089763 GCF_905220565.1 Melitaea cinxia | reverse complement strand
TAGTCAAGTAACTAGGCGTTATCAAAATCGGTACACCCAGTAAAAAGTTATTGCGGATTTTCAAGAAGTTCCCTCGATTTCTCTGGGATTTCATCATCAGATCCTGGTTTCCTTATCATGGTACTAAACTAAGGATATCTTCTTTCCAACAAAAAAAGAATTATCAAAATCGGTACACCCAGTAAAAAGTTATTGCGGATTTTTAAGAGTTTCCCCCGATTTCTCTGGGATCCCATCATCAGATCCTAGTTTCCTTATCATGGTACTAAACTAGGGATATCTCCTTTCCAACAAAAAAAGAATTATCAAAATCGGTACATCCAGTAGAAAGTTATGCGGTATAATACAACGTATTTCGACGAAAAAAGCGTCAAGTAAAAACGCATTATTAGATATAACTCGAAAAGTAGTTGTTAGATCTCAAATAAATCTAAATGGGACCATTTGACACACACCACCTTTCGATTAAAAAAAAATTGTCGAAATCGGTCCACACGGTCAAAAGTTCTGATGTGACATACATTAAAAAAAAAATCGAATTGAGAACCTCCTCCTTTTTTGGAAGTCGGTTAAAAACTACTTCACATAGCTAGCATTATGAGTTACATTCTTTACTGTACACAAGAAAACAAAAATAGTAAAAGTATTTCAAGTAAAAAAAGATGTATAAAGACGGTTTAATCGCCAGAAGAGAGAAACGTCAAGAGAACCTTTAGATATAGGACGCATAATAGTAACATCTATAGAGTAGTATACAAAATATGTGTTATCTCTTCAAGCAGGTTACACCAAAAATTATTTTGCTTAAAATCTGAAGCAGCGCGAGTTGCGAAATACCTCCATCTTACAGACAAACACAATCGAATAACACTCCTATCAAGTAGATTGATGTTTGTGTAGTAAAGTTGCCGGAACTCATGGTTTTAAGCTGACAACGCGCCTTTGATATTCATAATATTGCAGGCGTCTACAGGCTACACTAACCGCTTACCACTACACGGGTCTTAAGCTTGTTTGCCCTCCGAGTGAAATAAAATCATAAATAATAATCAATCGTCTAATAAATTAAATATTCAAGTTCATTTTGTCTTATCTATTAAATAACTGTACATTAAATACGTAGCGTTATTTGAGCCCGCTGATTTTAATAAATACAAACAGCGTACATCAAAACAGTAACTGCTTTAAATGATTTCGAATCGATCCCAAATTGTCTTTAATTGATATAAATTGGTGTATATTTTTTATCTCAAGAGTTCGGTACAGTTGAATAAAATTTTGAAATATCATTGTGCTTACAATTTATCAACAAAATTGGTTCTGGAATGTTGATAATAATTTTACTTTCATGTTACCTACTAATATTATAAAAAAGATTAATATCTCCAGTCTACCACACTACCGCTGGTGTAAAGATACCGCTATACCCAAATAAAGTGGCTACTATGGTCATTTTATACATGGATTTAGAACTATAATGATTGAATCTGCCGAGCACAAATCCTAGTCACACGCAATGCCTAGGCTCTAAAACAATAAAATAAAAATTGAATTAGATTTTGTGAAAAGCCGTACAATAAAATCAATACTTCAATTATAAAGTTTTTGAAGAATTGACGGTTATAAACTTTTAGTTTGGAATAAAAAGTATTGGAAAACGTTAGATTTTATATATCACGTGCAAACGTTTTAATTCTCTTTTTAAATATGTTTATTTTAAACTAATCTTCTTTTTTTTGTTTAAAATTCTATTCCCCTATATTCGTTTTTAAATAACATTAATAATATGAATATTCTTAATTTGAAAATTTTTCAGTTTCGAATTTAACTGAATGGTGAAAAGCGTATTTTACTCCACGCGGAAAAAATAATCGTCAGGCCTATAGCGAACAAAATTAAACCCAGAGAGTGCTGAGATTGCAGCATCCGAGATAACATCAAATTAAATAGTGCAGTCCTTATTTCAAAACTCACCGAGGATGAGACAGAACTTTGTTTATAATGTTTGTTTCAAACGAAATATAACTGAAAACAAGAATTTTAACATCGTGTAAAAGTATTCTATCGCGAAAATAGAAACATAGTGGTATGGATGTGACATTTAATTATAATTTCAACCATTATAAAATTAATTAAGCACAAAATATATGTCACATACCATCTGAACTAAAATAACGTACACATACTTATAGAGTTAAAACAATTGTAAGGATATATTTATCTGCACAAATCTGATTCAAGAACTGATCTCCATAGATTCATAACTAAATAAAACGATTCTAATTTTTCATTATTATATAAGTAAAATAATTTACTAAATTTTTTATCAACGCCAAAATTCATAGTTCAAAACTTTAAATTACTCTTAAAAAAATTACCTAGGTTAATTTTTGTGTTACTATTATGTAATTAAAATATGGTGATAGTTTTGTTAATTTGTCGCTGAGTCCATTACGTTGCAATAAATAAAATCAACTTGTGCGATATCAACAGGCACAGTATAAACAATACCGGATCGCATCCGAGATGACATCAGATTAAACATTGCAAACGTTTCACGACCCGACTGAAGTAAATTCTACTGCTATTCCTATTTTAAATTTTAAATTATTATGAAGATGCCCGTTACTACTTTACTTATGTTGATAGCTAGATATTGTTTTACTCTGTTCTTTAATAAATCGTAATTTGATCATCAATTCAACCGGTTTCGTGGATATGGGCGCATTTATTCTGAATACATGTGTGTATAAAAATTATAAATAGACAAAACCGAACTATATAATACACCAAAGTTATACTTACTAAAGATAAATAGCATGTAAGTAAAAAGGGTATAGGAATAAAACGCGAAGTATAAACCTACAGGAATAGATAATAATGTAATTATAATATTTATACAGACAGTATAAAATTATTAATTTGTTTTAATGTATTTTTATTAGTTTTTTAGTCCTTTATACTCTATTAACAGTCAGTCTTAAACAGTCAGAAGAAAAAGTATTAATTATCTGTAAAGTATAACGTACAGCAGTCTGTATACATTGAAATTATTGATACTTGTGGGAAAAATAGCAAAGTAATGACGCTCTACACATTTAAATTCGATAGGCTAAAAAGCGACGAACATAATATACATGCATAAGCTAATAAAAAACAATCACCGATAGACATTGTAAAAATGACTTTGACAGCTTTTTTTGCGAAATTGTAATACGATCCCAAAATTTTTACATTTTAATGTACGAGTATAAGCACACTCTCAAAGTAAGCGTCAATATATTTTATAAATACTTAAATAAAAATTCATAAAATAATCTTAAATATGGGCATATATAATATTTATATTCACAAAACTATACAAATATTTAAATAGAACTACAAAATAAAAGAAATATGAAAAAAAATAATGTAATTTCTGTGTTCTATTTTTTATTACTTTGAAGCTACAGCGTTGCTTTTAAAAGTATCCCTTTTTCTTTTACTTAATAATAATATAAAGAGCATCTAAAATATAAACATTTTCGTGGAACACAAATTGTAGACTCATTTCAAACTTTAAGCCTCTTACAGTAAAGCCAAATTGCACAAAACGTAAAAAGTTAAACTTTGCTATGTAGGTCGTATTATCAGAACACATTTTTCCTGTTTATATCCTGAGATAGCGTGAAATAAAATACTTTATGTATTAAGTTCCAAGCCATCGGTAACTGTATTAGGTAAATTAAATAGCAATTTTATCACTCAATTACTGTATTTAGAAGACAACAGGCTACGGGCTGTGGCATTGTCCGGTCTTATTAATTTATGACTAGACTTACTGCACGCTTTTGTTACATTTGTTTATTTACTAAATCAATCATTGATTTAATTAAAAGGAAAATTAGAAGGAATTTATCTGATATGATTAGTCTAAGTTACAATACGAGTTGAGAGAGAGAGAGAGTGACGCCGCGTTGGCGCAGCGGTCACAACTATGGATTGTGCCTGTTGCGCAGGCGTTTGCGGGTTCGATCCCCGCACATGACAAACATTTGTATTGGCCATACAGGTGTTTGCCGTGGTCTGGGTGTTTGTGCAGTCCTTATGAGTCTCCCCACCGTGCCGCGGAGAGCACGTTAAGCCGTCGGTCCCGGTTGTTATCATGTATACCTGATAGCGATTGTTACTCGTAGTAGGGAATATATCCGTCAACCCGCAATGAACGCGTGGTGGATTAAGCTCTGATCCTTTTCCTACATGGGGAAAGAGGCCTATGCCCAGTAGTGGAATATTACAGGCTGAAGCGTATTCCGCATTGGAGCAGCATGGTGGATTAAGCTCTGATCCTTCTCCTACATGGTGAAAGAGGCATATGCCCACTAGTGGGATATTACAGGCTGAAGCGTACAATACGAGTACACTGTATAATAAATGTATCGCTGATGAACTCATTAATATAAATTGTTCAGCTTTCCAATCCACCTGAGTAATAAATAAAATAGAATTAATTTTAAGCATTACAATTATAAAACATATTAGGCATTTAAAAAACAAACTAAATATCCCTAACATTCTTTATAATTCGAATTTAAAACTAATACACAAGGCAAAAGAAAATAAACTTTACTTAATAAATAACTCATATCTAACACCAATTTAAAATACAATTTTTTTTTTGGAAACGGTGAAGAAATATTTCACTCACGAACAACAAACATGTTACGATACACACTCCTATTTCAATAAGAAATATGAAAAAGTGTTATTTATAAAATTTACAACCAGCGAACAACTTAATAGACGAAGTTCCATCAACAATTTAACGAGACTTGCTTTATTACTATTTTGGCTTCCTTCCAACAAGCCGTAACAAGGTCCCTCTTAGATGATTGATTATAACACCTCGTTGGATTTCGTTTGATTGAGAAGGCTTTTTGTTGTATTTGATCAACTAACCGATTGTCTGTCCATTGGACGCCTTCAAAGTTAATTCTTAAACAAGACGCTATTGTGCTACGTGTGGTATGGTTAAACGTATAGCATTAAAGATTGACCAACAAATAATTTAGTTTTTAAGATATACACACATATTTAAAAACTTTAATTTTTCTTTTTTTTTAAATTGTTTTTGTTAGTTTTTAAGTCATAAACACTAGTTTTAAAATACAAGAAAACTGAATGTCTCTTTGTAGTATTCGTATATAGTTGAAATTTAATTCAATTTTAAGCATTTATAAAATTAATCAAAAATCATTAGTAAAGCTTAGAATCTGTCTTTTTTTTTCATTTCTATACGAATAGTATAATATTATTATTTTAAACTTGGATTAAATAAAAATAAAATAAAAATAAATACTTTTTTACGTGACCGTGTGTCTCTCTCAAATATATCTCTATATCTTCAAGTGGCAGTAATAAGCATGTCAATAAATCATCTTACAAGAAAGAGACATAAATAACTAAAAAATTGTTCATCGCTAACGCTACTGCTATGTTACTATTATCACTTGACAATAACAGCTAGGTCAATGAACCTAGTCTTTGGCAATGAAAAGCTAGTTTTATGACAAGTAAATAATGGTATTACCAAACGGTCAAATGTCGGTTACGGTACAAAACCACTATTAATAAAAAGTATTTGTATGGAAAAATTTACATCGTAATGGGTTCATTAATTTGAAAGATCTGAAGTATTATATTACATATTATTATGTAAGCATATAATATATACGAAAGCTTAATGTAAACTACTTAGTTTATTTTATACAATATTCCTACATGTAGTTTACCCTACCATAATTACATTGTGGAGATTGTAGTTTTTTATTTTGTTTTATTTTTTTAATGACCGGTATTTTCTAGGTTATAAGCAAGGTTGTAAGCATTAATAAAAATCAATCAAACAAAATCATACTTTTACAGCTGTCACAAATCTCTATAAATATTTGAAGCGTACCGAAAACTAATAAAAATAGACATCGAAAATCAATACTAAATAATAGGAGACCGTTCTGAAAAGTTAGCTTTGGAAACTGGGAGCTTGCTAGCTGTTTGATTGATTGCAACACTAACACAGATTTTTTTATTCCATCAGAATATTTGCCTGCTGCCGTTGCTTTTGTTGCTTTGGAAAATATTCCGAATACGAATACTTGAATCTATTCGAGTAGATGTTAAACTAGATATTACAACATTTTTAGTTCAATATACATACTTTGATTCGATATTCGATTCTGTCGATTACTTTATTCGTTTTAAGGATTCTGTGAATTCCGTAGTAATAGTAACCTAATAAAATTCACTTAAATATCAGTATGTAGATGTATTACGATATCGTATTCGGTTGTTTACCCGTACTTACATTATCATAATGAATCGAAAACCTTTTACGAGTATCTCGTTTTTTCTTATTTTACGTAAATTGGATATTATGTTGTTGCTTTTATGTATTAATTTTAATAGAATATATTTACTAACTATTTCTCTAATATTTCCCTATAATCATTTGGTCCCAAATAATATTCATATGTTGACCCGTTTGTCTTGTGACTTTAAATAATTTTCGCGCGCTGTAAACATAGGTATGAGGTTTTATTTAAAAAAAAAATAACTCGAAATCCATATAAAATATATTTTCCTATTTATATTTAATAATAGGCAACACAATAGTCTGTCTACCTTCGACTCTTTGAAAAGTAATAACTATTTTATTAAGTAGGTACGTGTTATTTTAACAACATTGACAAACAATTAAATTAAGCAAATCTCCAGTTTGGTGTGAATAATTAAATAAAATGTAACTTAACCTTGTATTACGAGTTACACAAACTATTTTTATCTAATCTTTCCAAGGTATTGTGCAAACAATTGTCACATAAAATGAGATCACTTTTGCATCACCGTCCAAGAATCTCTCTCAGTCGTTCATCGTGGAGGCAATTAAGAAATTTATTGTAACAGCTCTTTCTAGGGCACCCATTATACTAATGATCACTAATTTTGGTATCACGATAGCTAACATCGCGTTAACAATTTTCACTACGAGAATAGAAAACACTTTAGTAAAAATTCTTATTTTGTATACAAATGTGTAATTTATTCTGAAACATTCTTTTTTAGAATTCCTTTATTTATATCTATCGAGCTGTATTAATTTAATGTGTTATTGTTGTTTTGTTTGATAATTGACTGGAGGCCAATTATTGTTGTTAACAATTGGATCTTTTGTTTGCATGTTTTAATGACGACAAAGGCATTTCTTGTCTTAAATAACATTAACCCATTTAAAATATAGTCGTATAAACTAAAGGCCTAAAGAAATCAAATATAATTAAAATAACTTTATTCAAATAGGCTTCAAAAGCACATTCAAGTCGTCATTTTACAAATTATAATTTTAAATGTGATTATTATTTTTAAAATTGAAGCTACCACCGAATAATATATGTAGGTATGTATGTTGTACATATATTGTATTGTTTTATAACCTATTAAGTCACATTTTCGAATATACTATTTTGTACTAGGTCTATTGTATTTTTTAATAATATCGAGCTATATAAAAATCGGATACAGAAATAAAAACAATAGGAGTACAGCCACCGGCATTATTAAAATCGATTCTGTATCGAGTGCGTTCACATCAAGAGGACCTTCGGAAAGCAACGGCAACGTAAAAGATGATTTGTTTAAAATGCTGCGACCAAGAGTTGCGTGATGAATATCGCGGCCGTATATTGAAATAATGATCCCGCCTTGCACTGCATTCAATGGCATTTTGCATACAATATGGTAGATGGATTTATATTAAAATATGGCGAACGTCAGTGCCGGTTGCTCACAATAAATTATTCATTGCACACAGTCAATTTTCGTTTAAGATAAACAGTCGAGTATATCAAATTCACGGATGCATTGTAACATTGGCTCATAAATATTCAGATTACATATTATTGTTCTCGGTTTGTCAGTAATTAGATCGCCCACGAAAGGAAGCTGCGATTTAATCACTTAGTAGCGACAATGTTGGTAATAAATTAGATGCAGAGAAGTAGAACTACACGCCCGTTCAATTTTGTGTACACGTTACTCATTAGTGTAGCGAAGCTTTATCTGCAGGTTATGAAAATAAAAAAATATGAATTAAATGAATACCTGCAATAATACAACGATGAATATATGATGACCACTCTGGTGCAATGGTTCGTGTCCCGTGTCGGCGGCGCCTAAACACCGATGGTCGCGGGTTTGATTGCCGTTCTGAGTGGATTATGTTGTTTATACAAATATTCATTTCCGGTCTGGTTGTTAGTCCTTGTGTGTATCTCCATCGTGCCTCAGAGAGCACGTTAAGCTGTCAGTCCCAGTTGTTATCATGTACACACCTGATAGAGATGTTACTTATAGTAAGCAATATATCCACCAACCCGCAGTAGACCAGCGTGGTGGATATAGCTCTGATCCGCACCTTCTCTTACATGGAGAAAGATGTAGTGGGATATTAGGTACAGACTGAAGCGCACCTGTAATAATAAACGGACACAGTTAAAATTTCAATTAGAGTTGATTCTTTAGTAAAAGAGTATAATTTAATAACCAATGTACTTATATAATGAATATTCTTACAATTATTTATAGAAATGATAGTTCTGATGTCAGTAAAAATGTTATATAATAAGTAAATTTAACAATAAGTCATACGCTTCAGCCTGTAATATCCCACTACTGAGCATACGCCTCTTTCCCCATGTAGGAGAAGGATCAGAGCTTAATCCACCACGCTGCTCCAATGCGGGTTGGCGGATATATTCCCTACTACGAGTAACGATCGCTATCAGGTGTACATGATAACATCCGGGACCGACGGCTTAACGTGCTCTCCGAGGCACGGTGGGGAAACCCACAAGGACTGCACAAACACCCAGACCACGGCAAACACCTGTATGGCCAATACAAATGTTTGTCATGAGTGGGGATCGAACCCGCAACCGCCAACGCAACAGGTACAATCCATGGCTGTAAGTGTAACCGTTGCGCCAACGCGGCGTCAACAATAAGTCATATGTGATATAAATTACGAACAATAACCAAATATATATTTCATTGTTTTAGATACAATAAAATTAGGTATAAATAATGCAAAAACTAATCTTTAAATATACTATCAACAATACACGAAATAGTATTTACAGTAGATATATGTAATTGATAACGCAATCTATCTCTCACTTATTTCAATAGCGATAAAACTTATTCAAATAATAAGCACGACATACAACACTCAATCTCTCTATAACTTCCAATTTGAATAACAAGTATTACTACTACGAAATTTGTGCCTGTCAATAGCCGATACTTACATAAAACAAATGCATGACTTATAGCAAGTTTTATAGGCTGTCCACATGACGGATGCTGAACATGACCTCACAATTCATATCTGCGGCTCATAAATCAAGCCAGAACGATCAGAACTGACAAGACGATCTTACACTATAACCTCTACAGTAACGAATTTTTTTTCACTCCAAACGCTAAGTGTTCGCCACGAATGAATAGCAATAAAAACTTTATTATTATAGCTTTCGTAGAAATAAAACGTGTAATCATATGAAAGAGTTACGATCGGATGTACAGAGTTCGTTTAGTGGTTAGTGATGTGGACGTAAAAATACTTCTTAGTTAATGTTTCGGTACCCTTTAATATAAACTACTTCGATTTTTTTTATGCATTAGAATTAAGAAATACTGAATGTTTTTTTTTTTTTTACACTAGTAGGATAGTTTAAATTAAAAAGCATACTAGCACTTAACAATAAATATAATAGCAGTTTTTTTGCATGTAAAAAATTCATTGCTTGACCAAGAATTATTTGCAAAAAAAATATGATAAATATCAGAATCTAAGTTGACGATATTAATAAATATATTTTAGGAGTAATACCTAGTTGTTTTGCTTTCGTTGTAATAATAACATGCATACATTTAAACAGCGTTATGTGTAACAGTAACAGTGGTAACATTGTGACTAATGGTTACAAAATAGACTAAAATACATGAGACAGAGCAATAGCAGATCTATTATAATTTATTGCATATCAGGAATAACGAAGTCATGTTTCACGTTAGGAAAATCTTTTTGCCGGCATTCCTGGTACAAGAATAAATTGTAAACTAACAAATTGGTTCGCGGGCTGAGCAGTGATAGATAGCGCCGCGACGTGCGCTCGAAACAAAGGCCAAAGTGTTGGTTGCAATCACACTGCCTATTCAACTACGCGGAGAGTAACGAAGATGTATGGACGTGCTGAGGAATTTATGTGGCAATAAGAAATTTGAGACAACAATTTTCGGGGGTGATTTGGAATTATTAGTTACGCTTTAAGATTCCAAGCAACATGACATAGTATACGATTTATGAGAGAGTTATTAAATATTTACAATTAATATTATGGGCAATATTAAAATTATTTTTATAATGAATACGAAAACAGAAAGTTTTGGAGAGTACGTAATATTCTAATAAGATTTGTATCACATATAAAAGAGTTATATTAACTATTACTTCACCAAATACATGAAATTACATGAAACTATTTTCAGGAAGTGATAGTAACCATATCCACTTAAAACCAACGCGTTCGCGTAAACCACATGAACATGCGAATGAAATTCATTCAGCCAATTAGGCGTAGCCAGTGTTGCAACCAATCATCGTTTGACACAAGTCAAATTGGAGTTTGAGCGATTCGATTTGATTGGTATAAATCGAGGTCATCGATTGATTTATCAGTCTATTCCTTAACGATCATTATCGATTTGAATTAAGGGACAGTGATTGTTCTGTTGCGTTATCGAATAAATATCTATTGTGTCACATGCATTAAGTAGTAGATTTGATGTGATAGGAAATACAAACAGCCATACCTTTAACGTTGACAACGGTCAACCCGTCAGCCTGGTTTGTGGCTGTTGCGCTGGCGGTTGCAGGTTCGACCCCGCACATGACAAACATTTGTATTGGCCATATAGATGTTTGCCGTGGTGTAGGTGTTTATGCAGGCCTTGTGAGTCTCCCCACCATGCCTCGGAGAGCACTTTAAGCTGTTGGTCCCGGTTGTTATCATAAATACCTGGTAGCGATCTTTACTCATAGTAGGGAATATATCCACCAACCCGCAATGGAGCAGCGTGGTGGATTAAGCTCTGATCCTTCTCCTACATGGGGAAAAAGGCCTATGCCCAACAGTGGGATATTACAGAAGGAAGCGTATTTTAAACTCCTTGTTAATTTTTAATTTATGAGATTTTTTTTTTCATTCGGTCCAAAAGTTTTCATCTTTTGATAGATCTAAGCATTTTATATTTTCGGTTTTAAACCACGCTTATTAGGGAACAACGTGCCCCCAGAAACAATTACTTTTATCTGTTTGCAAGTTTAATTCAAATATATTTAGTCACATCCAACGTTTGTACGAGAATTTATAATGGGAAAGTCAGAAAACACAACAATCAATCATGGTGCCATCTTTTATTACCGTGTACCGCGAAAGCCAGGAGATTATTTACGTAGAATTGATAGTCAGATGCCAACATCTGACCTTACACTTGCGATTGTAATGGTAACTGCCTTTATGTGGCTAATAGGTGAAAAATTGATCGTCCTTATTAAAGATCTGTATGATATTCCATTGTGGCTTTTAACCAATCAAAATGAGTTCGTATAAATAGTATTATTTATTTATTTATTTATTTATTTACAGAAGAAAAAAGATACAATTTATGTGATAAACAGTGCAGCAAAAACAATGCGCAGTTTAACAGTGCACTGTGTTTCTAAAGTAATAATACTAAAGTACATACGACATTATATAATAAACATAAAAATATGATATAAAGCTTTACAAATATAGATTATACATGTAAATATATTGGAAAGAAAAAAAAATAACATTAAGTGGTTAAAAAATAGTAACAATCATAATAAAAATAAATGCGGTCATGTCAATCTCTCTCTTTAAGTTGGTCTAAAAAGAATTTTTTAAATATGTTTTTATAGTTATTTTTTTGAATTTTTTTTTTAATTTGATGGCAGATTATTTATCAAGAATGGAATAATATATTCAAGCGTACGTTTTCCATAAAAATTACTATGCCTAGGTATTTTTAATGTATGATTTGTAATATTTCTTGTTAGTTTATAGTGACTCATTTTTATTTGAATGTTTGAATTAAAATATTGTTCTATTGATAATGTATATTTTATTTTAGTATGTATTGGCATTACTTTGCAGTAGTTAAATAATTTCAATGAGTTGTTTTTGTATTTATTTCTTATGTATATGGGTACGATTGTTTTTAAGATTCGTAATTGGAGATGATAGATTCTATCGAGATGTGATTTAAATGTAAGACCGTAGGTGCTTAGTCCATAAGATATAATAGATTCACCTAAAGATTTATAAAACATTAATAGTATTGTGAATGGAATTTTGGGTTTAATTATGGTTAATTTGGCTAAAAGGGCACGTAATTTGTCACAAACATTGTTTATATGTTCCTTCCAGTTGAGGTTAGTATCTATAGTAATACCAAGGTAACGCTGAGTTTTAACAAAGTCAATGTGGTTACAGTTGCAGGTCCCAGTATATGAATTATGAAAACATTGATGAATCTATTTTGCGTTGAGCTTATATAGATGGCTTTTTTTTCTCTATTTATTACTAGACCAACATCATGGGACCATTTTGAAAGTTGGTCAAAATCATATTGAATTTTTTTAATTGCTTGTTGGCCGACAGAAGACATGTATCATCCGCATATTGATACATTTCACAGGTTTTTACAACGTTTTTAAGATCGTTAACATATGTTAGGTAATGAAGGGGTCCTAAAACTGAACCCTGTGCAGTTCCTTCTGTTATTGGTATTTCGTCACTGAGGGTATCAGTAATTTTAACGCGATATGTTCTATTTGAAAGATAATTATAACACCAATTTAGAAGTGGGCCCCTGATTCCGTTATTTTCTAATTTTTCAAGAAGAATGTTATTTTGTAGAGTATCAAATGCTTGGCTATAATCTATAAATATTATTAAAATGTGCTTTTTATCGTTCAAGTGTTTATTTACAGAATTTGAAAATATTGATAAAAGTTGTGTAGTACTTTTTTTTGGCTGAAAACCGAATTGATTACTATATAATATGTTATTTTTATTATAAAATTTTTGAATTTGTTAATGAATGTATTTTTCCGTTATTTTATCAATTATTGGTAAAATAGTTATAGGTCTATAATTATCATATGAGTCAAAGTTTCCTTTTTTTATTATAGGTCTTACAGTACCTGTTTTTAAATCTTTAGGGTACATTCCTGACATGACACTACCGTTTATAAATTTCACAAGAATTGGAGTTAATTTTTCACATAATTCTACGATATCAACTCCGCGAATATTATCTATCCCGGGTGCTTTTTTAGTATTGATTGATTTTATTATTTTAGGTATATTACAATTGTCGGCTTTAATGAATCTACATGTAACATCAATTGAATTTTTATAAATATTTTTGTCAAGTAACGGTACTTGACATGTATTTAATATATTTTTAACGTTATTATTAAAAGATTTTGCGAAATTATTACAAATATCTTTGATCGAGGCATGTTTTTTATCGAAGGCGTGTAGTATAAATTCATCTAAAGATTTTTTTATCCTACCGGTAAGTGTATTTAACAATCGCCATAGTTTTCTGGGGTCGTTTTTATTTTTAATAATTTCATTTTTATAGTATTTATTTTTAAAGTAATTTATTTTATAATTAGCATAATTTCTTGCTTTTTTATACTCAATTCTTAATATCATATTATTAACATCTTTTTTCCATTTTCTATATAATTTATCTCTAAATTTGCATGCTTTGATTACACTTTCATTTATCCAATTATTATGAGTACGCTTTGTACGTGTTGTTTGTACGTGTTTACAGTCTATATTCTTAACAAGTTTTTCTAGTTCATTAATAAATAAACATTTACTATTGTTCGGTGGACGGTAGATTGCACACAGTTTTGCAGAATAATTATTTTGTGTTTTTATAGACGCTAAAATACATTCAAAGCTATTAGTTATTGGCTTATTGACAGTCGCCTTAAGATTTTTATTAATATATATAATAATTCCACCTCCTTTACGCGCTTTACGCAATGCTGTGTGCATTGTATAACCGTCTAAGTTAAATATATTACTTATGGAGTCCGAAATATTTGCTTCAGTTATAACTATAATATCCAAAACTATATTACAATGTTTTACTATTTGTTCTAAGGCTGAAAAATTTTTGATCATCGATCTTATATTGACATGAATACAGGACAAAGTTATATTATTTTTAGTTGATAAACAATCTAAAAAGTCATTCAAATTTGAGCAATTAAATATTTCAGTTACTTCATTATTAATTTCATCCATTATTATGTAAAATTATAATAATTACTATAGTTATATTAAAATTATAATAATTATAATAAATAATAAAGACAAAAAAATAATAATTTTAAATTATCAAATAAGCTTATTTATATCTTCTAATGACCTCAAAATTATTGGTTGGCTGTCGTTGTTTTTTCTAATACGGATAACTCCTTTTTTGCACCATATGAATTTGTACGTCTCCTTTAATTTATCTTTAGCATTCCATAAAAGATTTTTATTATAGGTGTAAGGGACTCTTTCATAAATACTGTTTTATTAGTGGATATTTTATGTTCATTGGCTACAAGCTCTTTTAATAGTATTTTGGTACATTTGGATGCACTTATCCCTTTCTGTGTTGTTTCCGCATTTTTCATTTTATGTTGTACTGTTCCAGGGAAATCGTTTTGTTTTGTTTTTCTTTTTAGTTTTATGTGAATAATATCATTGCAAGGCATTTTTAGTTTTGTTGCTATATTTTCAACAATAACCTTTGTTTCCTCTATCTCACTATTTGGTATATTAAAAATTTCTAACTGATCATTTAGTTTATTTTGTTCTGTTTCTTGTTGAATCTGCTCTAAGGCTCTAATTCTATTTTCTAAATTAGAGTTTTTATTTAATAATTCTGTATTTTTTCTTTTTAATTCTTGAATTGTTTGTTTACAGAAATCGATACTTTCCACTATTTCGTCCATTTTGTCACTTTGATATTGTAACGTTTTAATAAAATCTTTCATTTCTCTTTGTATAGATTTTTCTATTTCTTTTGTTAATTCTTTTAATATGTATTTCATATTCATTGCTAGGCTTGGTGAATCACGAGGTAGTTCATCGTTGTTTATATCATCATCATAATTCGGTGTAAAGAACGAACTTCGTCTTAGTGAGGAATTATGGCAATCTTGACATGTCCATTCCAGATTCTCTGTTGTGCGTAATGCAGTAATTTGCTTATTCGTTAAATCTGAACATGTAGTGTTAATGTGTACCATTTTACCACATTTATTACATTCTAGTTTTGGACTTCGTTTGGTAATATTTTTTGCGCATTTATCACACTTATTCATGTTGTCTTATAAAATGATATCTTACTCATTAAATGTCGTCGATCGTAATATCAATACCAAAATGTGCTACTGAATCATAAAAAGATATTAAATCAACAATTTTGTTATAAATATGGTTTTGTTAGTTAATTTTATTAATACTTATATAAAATTATAGGCATACTAGCTGACTCGGCAAACGTTGTCTTGCCGCTAAACGCTATTTAAAAATAGGGGTTGGTGGTAGAAGTGTGAAAATTTAGGGTTGTGTGTATTTTCAACGGTAAAGCATAATAAAATAAAAAATAAATAATTTACCTAAATATTTAAAAAAAAATAGGGTTGCACTACTCTTAACATTTAAGGGGATGAAATATAGGGATAAATATAGATGTTATTTGATTCTCAGACCTACCCAATATGCACACAAAATTGCATGAGAATCGGTCAAGCCGTTTCGGAGGAGTTTAACTACCTAACTTAACAGAACAATAACTAATACTATAGCGCTCACTGTTCCTTTTTATTTTAATACTGTTTCTGCCAGATATGATGAATTAATATACATAGTTTATTAACTTTACGATAAAATTTAACCTAGGTATATAAACATTAGGCTAATATTAATAAGTAGTACCTAATATAACGGTTTAAGAATTTAAACGTTACAGATTATATTTTACGGTACGGTACGAGATATTTTACGGTTAATAATAAAATAACCGGTCTCATGAGATACTTCAATATTTTCTCCACGCTGCGATTTCACAAGGGAGCGGTGTGAAAGACAGTAAATGAATTAAGGTTCTGAAACTCAAAGGTCAAAAATAATATTACAAAATGTTCATGATTTAGAAATGTTATAACCCTTTTCACTTATTTTTACCCTAAGCATTTAACTAAGCGTAATATTTTTTTAACCTATAATAAATAAACATATCATAATATATGTTCAAAATACTATAACGAAGTGAAATAATTGTCGTAAATAGTTTACATATGCATTACAGTACAAGGGCATTCAACTCACGATATTAATAACAGTAATTTTCAAGATCGTTTCAAATAATTCCTATTCCAATTACGTAGTCAACTTTATGTTCTCGTTCTGATAAGAATTACGATCACAACATTCACGGTACTAAAACAACGATTATCGACTATTAAATATAATACAATAAACTATTTCATATAAAGTCAGCGTATGAGTATAAACGAGTCATCAATCAAGAGACAAAACGATTGATATTAACAAACTCGTGGTTAGTATCATTACTTGTAATGAATGAAGATAAGGTATTTGCGTCGAGGCATATTAATGTATGTCGCAACGAGTCGTAATCAATTTATATCAATATTGCCAATGGACCGCTCTGTACTTACTTGTTAGCAAGCATTAATGTGAATTTTAAAGACAGGGTTGACAAATACAGAATTTAAGGTCGTCTTCGACGTGAAAATTATAACAGTGTATATAAAATATGCAAAGGTATCTAAAATTTGACAAAATAAACAAACGTTTCAGATTCAGCGGTAGTGAATTCTGTGTTAAGGATCCAGAAAGACTCACATTACGCATACACAAACGCCTAAAACACAAACATTTGTCACGTGCGAATATCGAACCTGTGAACTTTGCCGTATATTATAATAGAGCAGAGCAGCTACAAACACTACACCTACATAAACTATTTTTGGAAACAAAAAAAAACGTAATTGAGAAGTAATCCCTAGTAATTCTAAATTCAAGTGATAATACCAACCAGTAAAACTAAATGACGCTAGATGGCGCTGATCAATCGTAACAAGACAATAATAAATAATTGAAAATCTATATATAATAAGAAATGAATGTTAGTTTAACCTTCCAGAGCCTAACGTAGTAACTTGACTTGCATTCGAAAAGCCTCGCGTGTATTTTTTTAATTTAATTTCGAATATCTCGAGTAGTATCAATTCTACCATTAGAAAGTCAATGTCACTGTTTTCTGTTACGATTGCAATTGATCTGATAACAATTAAACCGCTGCCTTCATAATTTTATCAGCTATGACTCACGCGACAATTGCGTAATTTTAGAATACGAGTTGTTACGTATTGACTTGTTGACTTAATTAGTACATGTATAGGTTCTTGCGGTACTTTATAATCAGAAAATTATAGAAAGAAAAAATACTGTACTTTATCTTAAAACAACGTTACTTACTAAAATCACATAAGTGATATGTTACATTTACGGTACATTCAAAACTCACTGGACTGATATTCATCAAATAAATAACAAAAAAAAGTTATAAATATACAACGAAAAAGGCTAGATCTTTCACTATTTTAAAATACACAAACTTTAACAATCATAAAACTGTGTTGAATGTATATTATGTATTTGTTGTGCACAATAAATAATAAATAAAGCAGTTAGAAAATCAGTTTTACCCATATAATTTTTAGGGTACTTTCTATCGAATACCAATATTTCTTATAGAAGCAGCCCTATATATCATCTATTCGAATTAAGTCTGAACATGTGTGGCATCTGCCTATATGCAGCGGGCGGGCCGTCGTAAATACTCGTATCACTTTTAAAAGAGCCATGAGAGTATACCAACACGTTAACAACAATCTATAGAAGTATTTTTTTATTATTATTTACTATAAAACCGATTCATCGTTTTCATCATCATCATCATCGTGCTTTTCACAGCGAATACCTATCAAAATTTTATGAAATTTATATTACGCTCCGGTCTTATAGTAATACGTTGGTTGTCGAACACTTTCGATTTGTTCTCATTTTCAGTTACAATTTTAAAATTAAAAAAAAATAGCTGTCGCATTTGCGCTGGCTGTTGCGCTGGCGGTTACGGGTTCGATCCCCGCACATGACAAACATTTTTATTGGCCATACAGACGTTTGCCGTGGTCTGGGTGTTTGTGCAGTGCTTGTGGGTCTCCCCATCGTGCCTCTAAGAGCACGTTAAGCCGTCGTCGTTGTTATCATGTACACCGATAGCGATCGTTACTCATAGTAGGGAATATATTCGCCAACCCGCATTGTAGTTGTGAGGTCGATTAAGCTCTGATCCTCCTCCTGCATGGGGAAAGAGGCCTATGCCTAGCAGTGGGACACATTTGCATAAAACTTTATTTAAAAAAAAAATTAAAACAATATGAGACATCAAACAGAATTAATAAATTATCTAAAAGAACTTACGTTCACTGTTTTATCAAAACACAGCTTGAATTAGTATTGATCACTTCGTGTAACCGCGATTAATAAATGGAAGAGTGACCAGATACATTATTTAATTCTGACCTACCCTTCGAACAGTCATTTGTCTGCAGTACATTGGAGTTGAGGAAAAACCATTAATTACTATCGAGACAATCGTTTCAAAGGAACCCCTAAATACTGTTGAATAGCCTTTTGTTTTCTACATTCTTCAATCTTACAATGATGAGCAAAATAAAATAAAAATGTCATGCTTACTGAAAAGCAATACGCGGCATAAGCCCTTGTAAAGATTTAAAAGTTTACGTTAGAGTTCTTTACAATAGGGCAAAGATAGTTTTCGTAGATTTATCCCCTAAAGAGATTAAATCGAGGATGAAAGTTTAAGCAAAAGTTCGTCATTTTTGATAGTCCGTGACATGTTGCCGATTCCCAGTGGGCGCACGTCGCATATTACTTTCCTATATTACGTAGAATATCTAATATATAAAATTCTCGTGTCGCGGTGTTTTTAGCTAAACTCCTCCGAAAGGGCTTGACCGATTCTCATGAAATTTTGTGTGCATTGGGTTGGTCTGAGAATCGAACAACATCTATTTTTCATCGCCCTAAATGTTAAAAGTAGTCCACCCCTATTTTTTTTTTAATTTTTGGATAAATTATTTAATTTTTATTTTATTATGATTTGGCGTTAAAAAATATATACAACCCTAAATTTTCACCCTTCTACCACCAACCCCTACTTTTTAATAGCGTTTAGCGGCAAGACAACGTTTGCCGAGTCAGCTAGTTTTTATATAAAATGAAATAAAGTCGCCATATTAAGCCGAGATACAATTGTTGCTAAACTATAAAACTTTGAAAGAATTGCAATAAACACTTTCTATCAAAAATTTCAAAATTTCTATATTAACAGATACAGTATTTGCCTATTTACTAACACAATTGACCAATTATTTGTCCGAAGAGTTATTATTTGTAATAGTTCTGATGTAGTTACTTCTCAAGGACGTTCAAAGTACATGAAAAAGAAAGTTAACGAGCAAACATCTGAAATTCTTTCGACTTTCTATCAAATCTACGATGACTACCGTGTAATAAAGATGAATAGCTCATTTTAGGTAATAACGACCTTTCTCAAGACTATGCACGAATCTTCTGTTAGTTTGTAATGTTTCGTTTAATTTTTGAGTATATTTTAACTAGCTTCATGATACGTTAAAAATGTCTGTTATATCATTGAACGTTTTTTATTGGTCAAAGTACTTTAATAACCATGACTAACATAAGGTTAACTTACTTATAAACATAAAATAGTATATGAAAGTAACAAAGCAATTTATTTTTATCATGATGAAGATGATGATCAAAAAAATTGTGAAGATAAAATGTTAACACTTATCTATACTTTTTAAAATTTAAGATGTAAAATTATGATGATTCTGCGATTTTAATTTAAAAACAATATCATTGCCTTATGCCTACTGCATTCTGTGTAAGGTGCTTTTACATTAAACTATTCACATTTAAAATCTGGAATCGTTATATCATTTGAAATCTGATACCAAAAACTTTTCATAATTAGTTATTAAAAGAATTTAATATACACTATGCGTGGGCTTAGTCAAACTGGCTTCCGTGCATATCATTTTATCAGATGTAAAATTCTCACAATAGGCATAAATACATAGACGAATTTTCAAAGATTAACTTGAGTTATTCCGTATCTTCTCGTAGAAAAGTAATTCAGACGAGAATAAATAAAACACTTTTGAAGGATATAAATTGGATATATATTATTTTAAACAAAGTGAACTTGTTTTCCTGATTTATTTTATTCAAAAATAACAGATAAACTTTTTCCCGACCAATCTTACGTATATGTATACATCATATACCTACACTGATTATTATCACTAATTTATTCAAACATATATTGAACTAAATTCTGCTGACATGTCCTCTAATACCAACAACAACCGTCGGGGCAGTATCCCACCAGACACAACACCCGTCTCGTCGGAGCATCCTTCCCTTTTTAGTGGTGGATGAGGAACGTAACACCCTGTCCATTCATACTCCCCCCCCCCCCCCCATGGAATAATAAAGCATAAGCAATTTATCTCACGATTGAATTGAAGATTAATTGATTGATCGCACACTGTATTTCTATGAGTTATAATAAATATTGAACAATGATGACTAAAAGGTAATAAACAAGTACATAAAAAACCGAACTATCAAATCACTAGAAATGCGAACAGTGGGCCGATACAACATTAAAAAAATTCAAAGTATTTTAGCCTTTATTTAATTTTTTTTAAGATTCAGATTTGTGTGTCGCTTTGCAATCATTGTTAAACAACGATTTGTTAGATTAATCTTTAACATGTCGGCGTTTCATATGCTTGGGTTTATGTAATTTTGGTTACGCCTTTTTATCATAGTTTGTTTTGCTCACTCATGTACTTTTTTTTATTAATGATTGGATTCCCTTATTGGCTTAAACATAAATTAATATTATTTATGAGCTATTGGGAAGTCGCCGAAAAATAAAGTCTAAAATTTTTAACTGTTACTTGTTCGAATATTATAAAGCTGAAGAGTTTGTTTGTTTGTTTGTTTGTTTGTTTGTTTGTTTGTTTGTTTGTTTGTTTGTTTGAACGCGCTAATCTCAGAAACTACTGATACGATTTCAAAAATTCTTTTTGTGTTAGATAGCCCATTTATTGAGGAAGGTTATAGGCTATATCATCACGCTAAGACCAAAAGGAGCGGAACACCAATGAAGAATGTTTCAAAATCGGGAGTTCTTTTTTCCTTTCGAGAGCTTCCGCTGTGTGCGCTGTGAAAACAGTTAAAGTTTCGCAAAAATCATCTATGACAGAATTGATCCTCTTTAAAAGTTCAAAAAAAACTCCGCGACAGCATATATCTATCTTTTAAGGTTGGCTCACTATAACCTTTTTTATGCTAATCAAGTTTGTTCTAAAATAATGCATTATTTGCGAAGATGTTTTTATAAACATGATATTAATCCTTATCAAAATAAATACGTTATTCATCACAAGTATTTTATTTAAAACATAATAGCCTTATACATAATTCGATTTCAATGAATATCTCAGGAGATATCGCAGTTTTAAAATAACATCGCAGCAAAATAATGATCAAGTATTGCGCGCGCCTCTTCCTCGCGGAAGAAGTCGCGCGCAGAAGCTATACCTAATAAAAAAGTTAGACACAGGTGTTTGGAATCACTTAAAGAATACAGGTTTTTACAAGCTCCAGTATACGAACAAATTTCTTTGGGCACGCGTGGTGCCTGTATTTTCTGGTCATTAGATGGTAAATTCAAACTTGAGGTTCTAGCTTTAGATGAAAAATTGTGTGCACCGTCAAACCCTTTGATTTGACAAGTCGCAGAGCCACGATATTATCTATTTCGAAATGTCGAGCTGTATTTAGGACCAAATCCTATTTATTGCACATGACTTGAAATGCACGCTTTGCATGCCACACTGCGACACATTCTCTGAACATCCGTTCTTTTCATTTTCGTAGTTACTATTAATAATCATCATTTCGCGTACCGTAGTCTCTAATTTTTGTCTGTCTGTCTGTCTTTCTGTTGGCTTATCTTCGGAGCGGCTGAACCGAATTTTATGGGATAGTCATTAGAACACAAAAAAGGTTGGGGGGCTCATAGGCTTCTTTTGATCCCGAAATAACCGCTAAATCGGGGTTCTACGCGGGAAAAACCATGTTTACCGTGGCAGAGTACCTAACGCCCAGATAGATATGAAATACCCAAATATTTTTTATTAAATACGACAATTTTTTGCGATCAAATTCTTTTTGTTTAGATAATTGTGTTGAATTTTCATAGGACAATCATTCGAAGACATAGAGATATAGTGATGAAGGTTATAGACAACAACTTTCCTCAAATTAACGCGGATGAAACCGCGCTGCACAGCTAGTTTCGAATAAAGCTGAGAACTATAATTGTTTAATTATTAATTAGTAAACTATTCGTGGAAATTGTTCAGGAGTAAATCCTTTTGGGGGCCGTTAAGTGTGAGGCGTTTAAAGTTATTTTGGATGTCCGTTTAATATATTTAGGTTTTAAATATCTTTTAAAACTAAACTTTAGTATTATAATTTGCTATAATTTTTGTGCTTTTTTTTTCGCGTTTATACAATACCACTCACCAGCGAGAAATCTCCTTTAAGTGAGTTTTACAATATTTCTAGTTAAAACACCTCGCTATGGATTCAGTGAAGTTATCAGCGATGACGAAAATGTTTCATGGACGGATGAGCATAACCATTTTTTAGGTTTTATAATCAAAAAATAAATTAAAATGTACTTATATAATAATATATGTTAAACAGAGTTTCCTATTTGATTTGTCTCAAACTAGAATTGAAGTATAGTTTGACCTCTAAGGAGTACAAAACACTATACTTCACAGGTGTCAATTAAAATTGCATGAATTTATCTTCGTACTGCACGCAAACACAAACCCACACTTTATATAACAGTAATCGAGGACAGTAATCAACGAAATTAAGCGACAGCTATTGTGTGTAAGTTATGGGAGTCCAGTTATAGGTAAGTACTAAATACACTTTGAACGTGAACTTGTTAGCTATATCAATACCAACATACAAAAGTGAAAAGTTTTTTAAGCATGATAATCTTAGAAACGATTGATCAGTTTTATAAATATAGTATATATAAAATTGGAGTGTCTATTTGTACTATTAAAATAACCACTTTTTACTAAATGCATGAATGTATACATATACGGTACGGTAAATAACATTATTTACAATTTTCTTTTGTCTGTCGGTCTGTTTGTTCCGCCTAATTTCTAAACGGATGGACCGATTTTGTCGAGACTTTCACTGACAGATAGCTGATGTAAATGAGTATGATTATGTATGAGTAACTTGGGCTACTTTTATTTTAGAATTTTATATATACGAGTATATATATATATATATATATATATATATATATATATATATATATATATATATATATATATATATATTATAACAAAGTATGCTAACTGAATAATAACTTTTTTGTTAATTTACATAAATTGTTTAAAAGACGGTGTCTCATGTTCATTTTGATTTATTCAAGTTCTTCAATTTAATACTGACTGAATGAACTTGATTTGAATGAATGAAAAAAAAAATGTAGCAGCCCGACTAGGGTAGTACCTCAATCTTACAGAAGATAACAGCTAAGTAATACTGTTTTCAAGCAGTGTTGTGTTTCTGTTTGTAGCATATATTTTTAATAGCGCCTGGTTTCGTTCCTGCTGATGTATAGTGGCACAGTTATGCATTAGCGTTGCTATTTACTTTTTCTAGGCGACTGATTTAATTTTTTGGAATACCCTCGTATCGTATTACGTTGCGGTGCACCTTAGGGGGTAGTTGTGTCGCGACACTGGGTTTGCTGTATATAAGGCTCAGGACGTGTGTTGCGGCCCTTTTTTGCTCTTTGCTCTTTTTGGATTGGATTCTCTCGCCGTCTTGGGATCTAGCTGCGATTTGTTGTGGGTGAGTCATTGTGGTTCTTAGGTATAGGCTTTGCTTTAGTGTGGTTGATTTTGTGAGTTTAAAAAAAAAAAAATTAATTAAGATTCTGTAGGATTTTTTATACTCTCTCTCTTGTGTCTCGTGTTAGGAGTTGTGGGTGACTCTCTAACCCAGCAAGCAATTTTTTTAACACGTAGCATGTTGATAAGTAAGGTGACCAGAGTTCCTGGAGGGAATTGGGGATGGGATCGGCAACGCGCTTGTAATGCTTCTGGTGTTGCAGACGTCTACAATCAGATGAACCGTACGCTTGTTTGCTGACCTAATTAGTTGGTCACAGTAACGGTGGGGCATAGGGAGAGTGTATTGGTACTTGTGTCGGACGGCGCACAGGAAGCCGACGACTGGATATCACGATTGTAGCGTGGCGGTGGACTCGGCCCAGCACATTATATTTAAGAAAATACTTGAACTGGAAATATAAGTCAATACATAGTACTAAGAAATTAAATTATCTGCTTAATTTCTTTTCACTTAATTTTTTTCATCACATCAAATTTTTGTAATAATTCTATAGATGAAATTTTTTCACTTAAGTGTGCCTCAGAACCAAAAAGTCATTTATTATATTTAAATAAAATTACGCTGTGTTCTGATCACATATGTTTAATCTAAAATAGATAATTTATACAAGGATTTTAAATTTTTAAGGTGTTTTTTTAAAAAAGACTATTTCAAAATTTTATAGACATAGATCAAACGTCGATGGAGTCTGATATAATATTATTTAAAGTACTTTGTGAATTTATGAGATTTTACATACATAGATATTGTTGAAGCAATCAAGACACAATTAAAAACTAAGCACATTTAATAGCTATATATAGTTTTTAAGCGTATATTGCATATCTTAACAAAGAATACATACTAAAGTTTTAATATAATAGTAATAACATTCTGACTCAGTTCCGAAATACAAATCCCGACACAAACCCACGTCTGGCCATGCCCGTTGTTAGCACAAATCAGTAAGCGCATCTGATCACTAATTTGTCTCAGTGTTCAACTTAGTCACATCCTTAGACTTTTTTTTTGTTTCAAGCACCCGCGTTTCCAAGATATCAACTCATCTCTCCGTGTTGGTATAACAAGCGACGTGTCCGAATATTTTATATGTATGTTTTTATCTTTTGAATATCATGCGCTTACATACTATGGATACGCCATTAGAATATTTTATTGTTACAATTAGCGATTTGCCGTTAATTCAAACCAATAAATACTAACTAAAGAGCTATCTATGTAATTGTATAATGACTTAACAATATAGTTAAGTCATTCGTTATCAATGATAGACGTTGTGATATATTAAGCAAGTTCTGTTAACCATTTCCAGTAATTATTTTATTTAAATACACTTTTACTATTCCTACATCGAAACTTCAAAAGAAATCTCAAATACCTAATTAATTAATGATTTAAATTATTATTTTTAAATAATTTTATCCAACCAACCAATGCTACAAAAAATATTATTTTTTACATGAAAAATTTTTTAAACATTAAATATTTTATATCAATTTTTTTTTTGGACATAATAACACGAACCATTTATAAATATATAAACATATTTATACTGTTATATTCGATTCCACTTAATATATAAATGCAATAATTACATATAACACAACATTACTAAGGCAAGTGGGTAACGTCTTAAAAAAACAGCAAAAAATATTTTTACTAATATTAATATAGATGAGAAATTGTTTTGAGAGGAATATCCTTACTAAATGAACAACAATGGGCGCATGATTTTTATTAAGATTAAAATAATTGTACGCGTCCCACGGGATTGACTAGTTACGGTCAAGTGTAAGGAACAAAAGCTAACACAACATATTGTCTCCTTTCTCTTATTTCTCGTGTCCTCCTACCTTATCGTGTATTTAAAAGTGATTCAATTATAAAGTATTCTTTATTCTTCGCGAAAAAAGGAAACTGTAGTACAAATTATAGCTATAAACAGTAAATGTATCTATAAAAAAATTAATATTTTTTTTTTTCTACTAAAAAAATATTGTGGGTATCCTGGAAGAGATCTCTATCTAGTGATAAGACGTTGCATGTGATGTAATTATTTTTTTCCATTTAGGCTTTATTCTTATGTAATTGTTATATGTTACTGTGTGCAATAAAGTTATTTATTATTATTATTAAACTAAAAGTATTAAACTATTTAAGCTTATTTTTATTCTTGTTTATTGTTCTACAATTAATTTTGAGTTATAAATTTGTAAAGCAATAACTTTTACACATGCTCGTCCACTGTATATTTATTTATATGTGTTTCTTTTGTTTAATTTTCTTACATCAAAATATATCTGTTGTAAATAAATAATTTTATACATGTGAATACAATGAAAAAAAATACATCACGAATCTTGTTAGAGATATGACTTGACCATGTACACGTCAATCATACTCTCGTATCGATTATATCACAATACATGCCAATAAATACCTTTACAATTATAATAGCTTACCCTACCTGCAGTTAACAAAACATTAACAACATTTTTTTATTTACACCGTCATTATAATATGTAGTTATAAATACAGGTTTATAAATGATTATTAACTTTAATTGAAAGTTATTTTCTTTTGTATAACAAGTAATTTCTTCTAAAACCACCGTTAAAAATATAGTTGAAATTAAGTTAATGGCATTAGCTTTATAAGATTAATAATAATAATAATAATTTACTCTTTATTGTACACATTAAAAGAAGTTTACAATTTATTAAACAATTAAAGAAATGTACAACAGGCGGTCTTATCGCTAAACAGCGATCTCTTCCAGACAACCAGCTTGGAGGAGATAATGTGAAACAAGCGGAAAGGGTGTACAGACTTAAAATAAAAAAAAAACAAGAATAAAATCAAATATACACACATACATGCATACATATAAACATACTACATACTACAAACAATATTAACTATACTAAAAATTACAGAACGTATTACATAAAAATATATAAATACACTACACACATAAATACATATAAACATATACACATAAAAACATACATACTCATATACACATATATACACATAATATTATACATAACTGTACATTATTACAGTAATAGAACAAATAAGTGTATATCAATATATTATACAAATAGCAGTGACTAATGACGAAGTGGACGACAGTAATTTCAAAGTCTTAAGTAGTATTCCTTAACCTTCTTTTTGAAAGATTCCAGTGATGTTGCACGTCTAATGTGTAAAGGGAGAGTATTCCATAACCGTGCAGCCTCAATGCAGAATGACTTGCTGTAGAAGGCGGTAGAGTGTTTGCCGATTTTCAAAGTAAGATTTTCACTAGAAAGAAGTGATCTATTGTGTGAGTCACAGAGAAACTCAAAGCGTTCTTTCAGATAAGACGGAAGGATGGGATTAAATAATATAGAATATAGGAGAGATAGCACATGAGTATTCCTGCGCAGACGTATAGGAAGCCACTTGAGTTTCGCACGGAACTCAGAGACGTGGTCGAACTTGCGAAGACCAAATATGAACCGAATACAGAGGTTTTGGAGACGCTCAAGTTTGTTTAGTTGATCCTCCCTTAAGTCTAGATAGCAAGTGTCAGCGTAATCAAGGATAGGATGAAGAAGAGATTGAGCAAGAGCAACCTTAGTCGGAGTGGGAAGAAAATTACGTAACCTTCTTAATGAACCGATAGATGCAAAAATTTTTTTGCTAACTTCACAAATCTGTGGATCCCACGACATAATTTCGTCAAACAATATACCCAAGTTTTTTACTTTTTCACTGTAAGGAATTATAACACCGGCAAAAGTTATTTGTGTCAAATTCGGCCAATCAATTCGCGAAATAAGCTGTGGGCTTCCGATAATTATAGCCTGCGATTTTGATGGGTTAACTTTCAGACCAAATTCCTTGCTCCAACAGTTACCTACACATAATACATAGATGTTATAACCTCTTATAAGATCTACTTATTTTATTATATTTTTATAAATATCACAAATGTAATCTTAGGTCAAATACCCTATTATCTAATTTAGCATAATTTACTTATAAATGTCTCGTACATAATAATACACTTTATTATGTTATGTTATGTTTATTGTACACCATAAAGATACTTAACAGAAATTGATACATGTAAGAAAAATGTATAAAGGTGCACTTATACTGCTGATATGCTGAGATGGACTTTTGGATCTAACAAACTTGATGATAGTATTGTTGTTCAGTTTTATTTTTATTTACTGATATTTTTTAATATTATTTACCTGTTCGGTGATGAAGAAATCAATCCATCATCCAACAAAGGATTTATTGCATTATCTGAAAATAAATATAACGATCACTTTTTAATAGTTTTGATATGAACTTTTAACTCAGGTAAGGCATAGCAGGAAATATCCTGAACAAAATCTGGAGCAGCAACACTGGGAACGTATCTCGACCTTACAGAAGATCACAGCTAAATAATGCTTCTTTCAAGCAGTGTTGTGCTTCTGTGGTGAGTAAGGTGACTAGAGCTCCTGTTGGGGATTGGGATTAGGGTCGGCAACGCGTTTGTGATGCTTCTGGTGTTGCAGACGTCTATAAGCTACGGTAATCGCTTACCATCAGGTGAGCCGTTATTTGCCGACCTAGTTGTATAAAAAAATTAAGATGGCTCGAAAACAGCAACATAATTTTATTATTGATACCGTGATTATCTATAGAAAATTGTTGTTCTCAGAAACTTGTAGTAGGTACCTATAGATTTTTAAGCTAAGACACACTATATAAATATTTCAATTTTTTTGCCCAATTACACAAATAGTCTTAATCTTACTTAACTAACTCAATTCTTTACCTTTAATGGATAATATAAACAAGAGAAAGTTGTAATTAATCAGTTTTAATTCGCGTTAACATTAGAAGACAAATTTGTTTAATTGTGATGAATAATATAATATGTGTGCTATATAACTAGACATCCGTTGTAATTTCACCCACTTAGAGTCACGTAGAGAGAGAAAATAAAATTAAAGTAAGCATTCCAAATTACAATACAGCCAATACATCTTAAATGTGATGAGAATAAAAATGAGCTAAACATTGCTAATTATGTTAGCGAATGTAATCAGAATATTCAGATAACAGAGGACAGATTCTACGTCATGCATAATGCAGCACTAATGCACTTGTTAATTACGTCCTCGGGCGCCAATTGATTACCAATCTGCGATGTTTCGTCTCTATTTAATTACCTTGACTTATAACAACGATTCCCATGCAATAATAGGATAAATAGCGATAAAATAATCTGGAAGTTGTTAATTTAATGAAAGAAAAAAAAGTTCTTATCCATTAAAAAATTATATCGATATAATAGGCCAATAAATGACAATATTTTTTCTATGATTTATATATTTAAAATTGTAATGTATGAAGCTACATTGTATTCGACTATATCCTAACAGAAGGGATCAACTTCACAAAAACGGAAATTATTGTATGTAGGTAGTCCTTCAGGTCAATGACCATGGCCACTCTATTGTCTGATAGAGATCACAGTAAAGGAGTGGCATGAATTGAGACAAAAGTACAATGCGCCATACGGGATACAATTTAGCAGATTTTTAGACCAGTTAAACTGGCCACACAGAGAGAATGTAATAACGTTTAACATATAAGGTATGATGACTACGAAATAAGGGCCCATTATGTAGTACCGAGACATATATCAATGAATCATACAGCACACAGTAGTGACATTTACAAAACGGACAATGGCAAGCATTTTAATGTACTCCCAGCATTTGTATCTTAAAAAGACTAAAATACACCTGAGACATTTTCACGATATACATTTTGTGTAAGGTACGGATAAAGTTTTTATTGTTAACAAGCGGAGTCTCGGCCAGCGACGATGATATCTCAGCGTATGAATGATGACTTCGTGCGAAGCCTCAAGAAGCTGGATGCAGCGATAGACATGAATCCAAGAGACACGGCACGAATATGGTAATGTATTTTATTCGATAGATATCCTATTCAGATATTTAAAAGCAATATTATTTCGGGATCCGTCTTTAAGTGTTAATGAAATTATCAAATTAAATCCAAGTGTTTGAAAGTAGAAAACATAATGGTGACTTCATAACGCTAGTTTTAATATTAAAACAGTTAAATGTTAGCACAATTTTTAAAATAAGGTTCATGTGTATATATTTCACTAATCTGTTGACGTTTTTACACCAAACATTAAATTTGATGATAATAATACCATTAACACAGATATTTTTTAATTCATATTCACAAACATAGATTTTTATTTTGTAATATCAGAGAGCGTAGGTGTATATAATGTCTTTATGATGCTAATCATAAGTTTATAAAGCCAACTTAATAGTATTTTTATTAAAACTTCGCTCGACGCTAACAAAACTTTATTACTTAGATATTTATCTTTTCACATTAATTAAGGCAAAAAATGATATAACTCTAAGCGCTATAAAAAGCAAGTTTAAGCTTACTTAATTACTTACCATTTCATAACTAGATAATTAACGAATATAAATTTGTATTGAATAGTAATTCTGTACTATACGATAATAAAAGTAAAAACTTTAAAAAAGTACCTAATTGCAATTAAAATTAATAATGATGAAACAATTAAATTATTCTATCAAAGAACGCATTAACTTCTTCACGTGCTTTACTCTATGGATTTAGGCCATCTACTAAGATAAGGGGTCGACGTTTTTAGCACAAAGCGTTTTCTGTTTGGGTCCTCGCTCACAGGTTATTTGACTGGGCTTAGGAGGACCTATTCGTCGCGGCCACTTTTATCGGAAGGCAAGCAATATTTCGTCCGATAATCTCTTAAAACACTTTTAAGTTCAATGTTGGCACTCTCAAAAGATACGATGTCTTACTTTACAAATAATAATCGCGCTTTTAAAGTTTGACAAATTTAACATGTTCGAAGGATAAAGTGTCAAATGGGATGAGAGAAATAAAAATGAGATAAGTTATATAGTGCTGTCAAAGTTTTGTTTAAAAACACATTTTATAATTCTATGTGATTAAGATATATATAATTATTTTTATTCACATGGTCATTTAATTTTGAATTGTAGTTTCCTTGCTATTTTGATATAATAATAACCTTCAAGCAAAGATTTAATAAAAACATGTTTAGATAAAGATCATTTTTTTGTTAATTTAAGCAAGTACAACGTATAAAATATAATCTAAACATCACACAATAAAATCAGTGGTTTCACTTGTTAACTATTAATATTACATATATGTAATAAATAAATAAATAAACGCCTTACATCATACTCAACGGCCCCAGTGGGATTTATTACTGTGGGTGTCCGGAAACAAAACACAAACGGAAACCGAGATTACCAGGATAGTAGCACACGCTGTGACCTCTTCGAACGAAGGATTTGTAGAATTCTTTTTGGAAATATTTTAAGCAAACAAATCGCTCAAACTTATTCGACACATTTATTACACAGATATTTAACCAATGCTAATCTCCAATATACATTCTATTTCCACTGTTATCGTTAATTATAAGTTTACCTTTTACTTATAGTATACCAAACACTTAAAACAATACGAATAATTATTGGCAAATATAAAACATCAAATGATACTAACAGCCGAAAACAAACAAATCTGACTCTAGTAATTACAACTCATAATGAAATAAGATCTTGGTCACTTTTATAGCAGTCATAAAGCAATAAGCGAATAGCTATTCAAGGGACATCTTCATGATGAAAGCAGTTTCGGATAAAGTCCATTAGCTATGGTGTTGACAACCATAAAATAGCTAAAAGAAAAAAACTCTTTTCTGCTTAAATTTATGGTGTAAGGAATATTAATGCGGTACGAATCTTTTGTTTAAAGTCTAGAGAGACGTTATTGTATTCCCCAGTTTACATTTTTAAACCATTTATGGTCAACTTGAAGACCTTTAAGCGCAAAATGTTGCACTGTCGGCTATGGATACTTTTGTTACTTTTCAAAATCGAAGATCCCCATAGTCTGTATAAAATCCAAAGAATATTCGCAGTAAAAACTTTTGAAATGTATGTGTATACTTACCAACTTATATATTTGCATATGATTTCTAATAATCATAGCTACCCTTCTCCCCCATTTTTTGTAGATTTGAATTAATGTTAAGGATTTTCAATTAACACCTGCAGAATAAATTTCTTAAGACCCTAAGACTAAATTTTATCAGTACTCGATATTTTTTAGGACAAATAGGTACTTATATTTAGGAAGCGGAATTGTTTATTTTTGTTAAATTTATCTAACTTATAAATTCTTATACGGAACCATGGCTTAAAAATTATAAATGTCGATGCGATTTTACAATTCCATGTGTCGATTGTAAAGTGAAAGAATTCGGATAGTTGTGAATAGGCAATAAAAAGTCTTTTGGTTATGGTTAATACTATTATTTCAATACATTTTGGTTTCAATTCCGTTGCCAGATTCGTATCGCATTGTTTGTTTCTCCGTTTTACTGTTGAACTGTTTCAATTACTGAGCTTCCGGAAACCTCGATTCGCTCCAGTTTGTCAACAGAAAGTTTGGGATAGAAGGCACGAGTTTACATACAACACTGCCAAATTCATTTTACAAAACTTAAACTTAACACAATAATTAAAACTTTAGAGTTTATTCTGGAAATATATTTAAAGTTTTATATCATTTTATTTTCTTCCATCACTATCAAACTATTAGTCAATAGCAACTAGCCAAGTTAACTAAAAGTAACGGTAATACAGATTGGGGTGTGTTCTAAGTTGAATGATCTTAAATCCGTTTGTTCCTGTCACAACTTACTAATTGATAATTTTTGACAAAGCCCCAATTTCGTCTTACTACTAATCTGCTTGTCTACTTATTTTTATTTATTTTATTTCATAAATTAAATAAATATAGTTCTTCCCATATTCTAAGTCCTTAAGTTAATTGAAACAGCCTGTAAATATGAAACTTCTGGGCAAAAATTTGTACGAAACGTTTATAAGCTGACTACGCTGGTCAACTGCAACCGGATATAAGTTTCTCCTTCAAGAGTGAAGATCACTATCCTCAATCGCTTTTCGATAACAACCGGTACCAGCGATTTTTATCAAAAGTGACGATGTGCTATAAAGCTAATTAGAATAACCCACAAAAATAAACACCAAGAAAAAAAAACGAGAGTGCTTTAGGCCACACTGACTGAAGTAAAATTTCTTTAGTTCCATCTATATCTACGTATGTATCTATGTTAACAATTCAAATTATGAGAAAGAGAGAAAGAAAATGTGTAGTCGCACCTCTCTCTTTTGCACCTACAGTAATATACGAAACGTAATTCTCTCTCTTTTTCTGTCTTCACTAAATTATATCTGCCTCTCAACTTCCGTTCGCCTCGCCCGATCACACTTTTTATAACGCTCTCGTCACGCGTTCACCAGTCCCCAAATCAAGCGTTGATAAAGAATTTGTAGTTCAAAAACAAATATTTAAAAAAGAAATATCCGTACTGAGAATCGAACTTTTTATCTTCAGCTTTAAATGAACTTTCTTCATTACTACGCCAGTACCTATGATTATTACTCCCAACGAACGTTATTAATCAAAACTATTTGGTATTTACCAAATGAATTTTATTTATGAAAGTTATTCATCATCTTCGCGAATCTATACAAATAAATAAAATTGGAGTGTCTATAAGTAATATTAAAATAGCCGTTTTTTTACGAAATGCATATAGATGTATACAAGGTAAATATACCAAAATATCATTTTTTACAATTTTTGCCTGTCTGTCTTTTTGTTCCGGCTAATCTCTGAAACGGCTGGACCGATTTTGACGAGACTTTTTCTGGCAGATAGCTAATGTAATAAGGAGTAACATGGGCTACTTTTATTTCAGAAATTTTTTATTTTGTAACTCTGCGAACTGAACAATATTTTTTTTTTTATTCCACGCGGACGAAGTCGTAGGCACAGCTAGTCATTTAGAAATTAAAACTTTTTATTTTGCACTCGTTGACCCGACAGACGTCCTGTCCGTTGAACTTACAAACGCATGAAGTTAAAATATTCGGTAGTTTTTTCGGAAAATTAGACGTACCCCGCAGTTTACTGAATTTTTCATTATATATATAGTTAATTGTTGAAAGCTTCTAATTATAATACTTCCTGACCCGGAACTACTTACCACCATATTCCTTTTTTTTAAATATAAATATTAATTAAGTTCCGTAATGTATCCAAATTTTTTAATTTTCTTTTATTTATACATACCTAGTGCTGATAATAACGAACACAAAAAAAAGTTGTCTAATTTAGTGCAGTTTTCCGGAAATTTTGCGCGTACATACATTTGGGCAATTCATTTTTATTTATATAAATTGTTTCTATCGGAAGATTCTTAGTCAATTGTTATGAGATACGTTGTAATATTGTGTATATTGTAAGCAAATATTGGTCGTCACGGGCACGTGAGATATTTACTCTCAATGTTGACTCTGAATATCAATAGAATGTCTCCGCTATGACCTTGCTCCTTTCTCAGAAACTTGAACTATATCTCTTCTTTATTTAAATATGCGCTAGGCAAGGGTCAAAGTTTTATTAAGTGTGAGTTGTGAACGTGTAATTTTCGTTATATTGATATATGTCTACACAAGTTTTGGGACAATTCTATTACTAACAAAATATATGATTGTAACTTTCGGAAAGAATGAACATTTTTGTAATAAAAGTATTTTAAAAATATTGAACAAAAATAAGATACTGTCACGTTTTTATATAAGGACTTCTACACGAAAGTATTTCATCAAATAAAGTTCAGAATTCCAAGTAATTTAGGCAGAGAAATACGATTTGTATATCGTAAAATACTAAAATATATAAAATATAATTTCTGTTATTTTTAACTAACTATTTATTGTCTAGATATTCTTGTGTAGATATTTATTTATTATATTTATGTTTTACGATTATGTCAGGTTCTATTCATCATGATCAATATGTGATTTAGATTTTATACACAACCAAACTTACCCTATGTTACCTCCTATCACATAGACGTGTAATTACCTAAATTACATGAGAACTCTTATGAAAAATCTTAACAAGAAGTGCGTAGCAATTACTGATTACTTCCAATAGACATAGTATTCTATAAATTAAGTAATTACTACTACGTAATGTCGTTTAGAGGGTAATAGCCGACTGTTTATACCTTTCTTTTAACTGCATACAATAGTTAATAATACATTGAATATATTATACCTAGACTCGTGATGGAGTTCGAACTCAGAACCCTAAAGGAGTAAGTAGGGCAACCAACTGCGCCAACTAGTCAATCAAATTGAATGCATCAAGATATCATACATACATTTTAACTGAGGTAGGGCACAGCAGGAATTTCCTGCTCAAAATATGGAGCAGTCCGACTGGGGTAGTACCTCGACCTTACAGAAGATCACAGCTAAATAATACTGCTTTCAAGCAGTATTATGTTCCTGTTGGTGAGTAAGGTGACCAGAGCTCCTGAGGGGGATTGGGGATTGGGTCGGCAACGCGCTTGCGATGCTTCTGGTGTTGCAGGCGTCTATAAGCTACGGTAATCGCTAACCATCAAGTGAGCCGTACGCTTGTTTGCCGACCTAGTGTTATAAAAAAAAAATCATATAAGTTTATTTTGTATTATTGAAATATTTGTTATACTTCGAGCAGCCTTCCTTAAAGGCTCAACCGTCTCCCACGGTAGATGCGATTCGACACGCACGTGTCATGGCATCCGATGACTTTTAGTGACTCACGATAGCTCAGCCCCTTCAATGAACGTGTTTTTTTTAGCTAACTAGCCCGTGTAGGCATTATGTGGTTTTTATTCAAGAATATTTTATTAAATTAGCCTTTGAAGCTATATTGAGTTCAAAGAACTTCGTAAACAAAATACAAATTTTCTTTATTGATTTTTTAAAGATTTTTATTACAAGTCTTTTGCATTAAATTTACCGTAATAATAGGTTTAAACTACAAAAATGCCATATAGACTAAAGTGCCAACTGTTATTCTAAATTTTATTATGCATTGTATGCAAAAAATACGATAAATTTATTGCTTTATTATATTGATCTAGTTTTCGGCCATCTGTTACTCCGCTAAGTAGTCCACAAAAGGATCGTAAACCGCAATTCCTTTATTATTTCATTTTTATTTATCTCGGATCTGTCAATCACAGCATTCAATCGTTGCCCGCCCTCTCGTCAAAAGTTTATCGTATATGCACTTCCTTTTCCTGCCATATCCTAAGAACAGCTACTGTCTCTAATATCAATACCATTTTGGAATTGGATAATATGCAACGTGATCGTTTATCTGATAAATTAAATTTCTAAACCATCAAAAAATAAAAATAATAGCTAAAAAAAAACTAAAAAAAAAAACGCTTTTATAAATAAACTATTAGGTCGGAATAAATATGAAAGATTAAAAAGTAAGATATTTTGATAGATAGAGATACTATCAAGTAATTTGTATTATTTTACTCGATTCATTACATAAAACAAACTAAAAAGGAATAATCTTATCCAATTAGTGTATTGTCATCGGTCCTCGATAAGTCTACTAAGTTTAAATGAAATCTGAACGTTTGCAGTGGGTCAAAATGAAAAGTTGCAAACATACAAACACAAAAAAAAAAAAAAACAAAAATGAAGCTAATAAAAAGCGTGTAATAAGTATATTTTGTCAATTTGTAATGTAATAGGTTGCGCCTATGTAAAGTTACTTATGAATAGGTATATATTAAATAGCATACAACTTCTGAAAATATTTCCTTTGTAATAAAAATAATTCGCGTAAAATAATAATTTAAATAATATTTCATCGTAATTACTACGCTTCTGCCTGTAATATCCCACCCCTGGGCATAGGCCTCTTTCCCCATGTAGGAGAAGGATCAGAGCTTACTTAATCCACCACGCTGCTCCAATGCGGGTTGGCGGATATATTTCCTACTATGAGTTAGCCAGGTTGTTGTAGTATTTACTTGGCACCAACTTCAAAATTATAAAATATTTATTTAATCATTTCTGATTAACTAAATCAAAATACGAATTACTTTGTACTAAGTAAATTTATTTTTCACTTTTTAGTTTCCTTTTTGAAGTCGTTTTATTTTTTGTTAAAAATTATTTTATTTTAGAATTTTTAGTGATGGGTAGACCTAACAAGGATGCTTTTTCTCTTATGTCGGGGGTTCGGAAACATACACAAGCACAAACACCCAGACCTACTATATCGCTATCAGGTGTACATGATAACAACCGGGACCGACAGCTTAACGTGCTCTCCGAGGCACGGTGGGGAGACCCACACAAGGACCACACAAACACCCAGACCACGGCAAACACCTGTATGGCCAATACAAATGTCTGCCATGCGCACGGATCGAACCCGCAACCACCAGCGCAACAGGTACAATCCATGGCTGTGACCGCTGCGCCAACGCGTAACTACTAAAAAAATCATAATTCTTGCAAGGAAAATTGTACTATATTTTTTTATATTTTTTTAATATAATAATAACATATTATAATTATATTGTACATTAGAAAAAAAAAAAAACATTTAAAATATAATAAAGCTTGCCGCAAAAAGCAACATGAATATAATAGACACCTAGGTTTAAAAATTAAAACACAATTTTAAAGTGTACCAATAAAGTGATTAGCATCATTTGACGTTAATTTTATATGATTATAAATAATAATTTTTATATTTGTATAGATCAACGTTAATAAACCTAATAATTACCTATACTGTAACTGGGTTATATTAACTAGTTTATTATACACGATATTATTTAGTATTAATGATAAGTATCACTTTTCGAGAAAGGTCAACTTACTGTAATTGGAAAACTTTTACCAGACAGTAAACTTTTAAGGTGAGGCTGCTCGACCTCCTATGAGCTGTAACTTAAGTAGTGTTCATTGAATCACGCAGCCATAAGTCTTCTACTCTGCATAACCAATATTTTTAAATGTTTAAAAACAGGCGTACCATCTGTTGTAAGCCGATGCAGTGCGGGTCCCACCGTTTGATACAAAGACCTCTCACGTCCCGCGCTCTTCCCCCTCTTAGACACCCATGCGGCTTTCGTTCGTTCAAACTTACGTAGGTCAGTTACCGCCCGACCGCAGGGGAGCATGGCTGCGTCAAAACTTTTAACGCGAGCGCGCAGTTTCTGTTTACATGCGCTGTAATACGTATTTTGATTATCAAAACAAACAAAATTATATTGACTTTTAAGTGACATAAACTGTTAAAACAAATTTTAATGTGATTTTAAGTGACAAATGAACTGTTTTAATGTGAAAATATGACGAAGAACTTATTTAAAATGATTTCGTTTAAAGTTTGGATGTGTTTAGTTGCGGTGACCGGTGCGCGCGCACGTTCCGCGCCGCCCGCCCCTGTCGGCTGTCAGTGGGACTATTCGGACGCCAAGTTGAGTGAATCTAACTTTCTCACGTGTAACATCAAAACCATCGGCTCAGCAGACTTCTTATTTAAAAACATAACCACGGCGCAGGCGTACAACATCAACAAGTTGAAACTTACTTGTACCGATTTACTTTTCTTTGAAAGTTCCTTACACATGAATACAGGCAGCTTTTTGGGACAGTTACGAAAACTAGAGGACTTGCGCATTGAATACTGCAAAATACGTTATGTTCCGGCGACTGTATTGTCACCGCTACGTGATTTAACTAGTTTGACTCTGCGTTCATATAATACCGATTGGCCTGCCATGACAATGGAGTTTCATGCTGAGAGTTTTCGTGGTTTAATGGAACTTCGATCATTGGACTTAGGTGATAATAACATCTATATGTTGCCATCTGAAGTTTTTTGTCCGCTTTTTAGCTTAGAAACATTAAATTTGACAAATAACAAAATTCAAGACATATCTGATATTGGATTCTCTAACTGGGGCAAAGGACCTATCGCACCAGGCAAATCATGTAACACTGGATTGAAAATGCTTGATTTATCGCATAATAATATTTTAAGACTGCCCGATAATGGCCTTTCGAGCCTTAGATCCTTAGAAGTACTAAAGATTCATAATAACTTAATTAATGAAATAGGAGACCGAGCCTTTGTTGGATTAAATTCATTGAAAATTTTGAATTTATCTGGGAATAAGCTAGTAGCAGTTCCACCAGAATTGTTCCAGTCTTCTCGTGTTATCAAAGAAGTCTCATTAGCGAACAACTCGTTATCAGTATTGGCACCTGGCTTATTGGAAGGACTTGATCAACTTGAAAAATTGGATCTATCAAGAAATCGCCTAACTAATAACTGGGTCAACCGGGATACATTTTCTGGATTGATTCGTTTAGTTATTTTGAATCTTTCTTACAATGCTCTTGCCCGCTTAGACCCTAAATCATTCCAAGATCTAAATAATTTACAGGTATTGAACTTAGACAACAACGCTATTGAAATCATTAGTAATGGGGCATTTGCAGAATTAAAAAATCTACATCAACTTTCAATATCAGATAATAAAATAAAAACATTAAACGAAAATATATTTTCAAATTTGTTTGTACTCAGCCAACTATATTTAGACAACAATGAAATATCTACAATACACGAACGTTCGTTTGAAAATATAACCTATCTTCAGGATTTAGGATTAAATGGAAATAATCTTAATATGATTCCTGTTGGCATTAAAAGATTACGATTTTTGAAATCGCTTGACATAGGTAAAAATAATATTACGAAAATAATAAATTCATCTTTTGAAGGACTGGAAGAATTATATGGATTAAGACTGGTCGATAATCATATACGAAGCATACCGAAAGATACATTCAGTACTCTGCCTTCTTTACAAGTCTTAAATATTGCTTCAAATAAAATAGAAGTAATAGAACAAGACGCGTTTGTTGCAAATCCGACTTTAAAAGCCATTCGCCTTGATGGAAACAGACTTACAGACATTCGAGGAGTTTTTAATAAATTAAATACTCTGGGGTGGTTAAATATATCAGACAACAAACTTATATACTTCGATTACAGTTATATGCCAGAAAGTCTTGAGTGGCTGGATATTCATATGAATAATATAACAAAACTAGATAACGAGCAAAACTTGCAACAAAACATCCGAATGCTCGACGTTAGTTACAATGCTTTAGAAAACGTCGATGAAAGGTCGATACCGGATTCAATAGAGATCCTTTTCTTAAATAACAACAAAATTCACACGATTCATCCAGGTACATTTATACAAAAAAGAAATTTGGAAAAAGTTGTTATTACGGACAATAAACTTAGAACTTTAGAACTATCAGCGTTTACGTTGCCTCATATTCCAAAACACAAATCATTACCGAAATTTTTTATCGGCAACAATCCATTTGTGTGTAACTGTCATATGATATGGCTACAAAAAATAAATCTTTGGAATCATATGAGACAATATCCGAGATTTGTAGACTTAGACTCGATTACCTGCGAAGTCGTTAGCAACAAATACGGGGGAAAGGCGAACTTAATGGATGTTCCTGAAACACAATTCCTTTGTTCCTATGAAACTCATTGTTCTTCAAGTTGTTTCTGTTGTGACTTCGAGGCTTGTGATTGCAAAATGACGTGCCCAGAGGGCTGTTCTTGTTTTCATGATAGTAATTGGAATTCTAATGTTATTGACTGTTCAAATGTTGGATATACCGAAGTACCCGAAAAAATACCTATGGATGCTACAGAACTTTATCTTGATGGCAATGATTTCGGGGCGTTAGGAAGTCACCTATTTATCGGCAAGAAAAAATTACACAAATTATACTTAAATAACAGCAATATAGTCTCAATGGACAACGATACTTTAAATGGATTGCACGCACTTAATGTTCTACATCTCGAAAATAATCATTTGACCGAATTATCTGGCGGTGAATTTTCTCAAACTAAGCACTTACGAGAGTTATACTTAAATGATAACCTATTAACAAGTGTTGCGAATAATACTTTTGAAAACTTATCATCTCTACGAGTCGTACATTTACAAGGAAATAAAGTATTAGACCTCGACAAAAAAGTAGCTCATATTGTTCACCTAGAAAATGTGAATGTGAGAGGCAATGTGTTTACGTGTTCCTGCGATAACCTAATGTCACTACAGAACTGGTTTAAGAAACATTACGAAGATCCTGCTGAAATGTTGTGTTTGCCTGAAAATGGTTCAACTTTAAATATAACGGTGTTTGATGTGATGGACAAGTGTCGTGACTCTGGTGTAATGGACAATATTATTCCTACTGAAAATCAACCTTATCAATACGATGAAATTAGTACTATTAAGCTTAATTTCGTGCCTCTTTTAGCCGTAGTATTAATAAGTGTAATTCTTATTTTATTATTCGGTGCTTTAGCATATTCCTTTAGACAAAATGTAAGGTTATGGGCACATTCTAAATATGGAGTTAGGCTATTTAAAAGTACTTCAATACAAGAAAGTGAACTCGATAGAGATAGATTATATGACGGATATGCTGTTTATAGTTTGTTGGACGATGATTTTGTTTCAAAAGTAGTAGCGCCAGAAATGGAACACTTTGGTTATACAATGTGTTTTCATTATAGGGACTTACAACACGCACCGGAAAATTATTTATCAGAGCAAATTACTAATGCTGCGGAATCTTCAAAGAGAATATTAGTTTTTGTTTCGTTTAATTTCTTACAAAATGAATGGTCTAAAATTTCATTTAAAGAAGCAATAAAACATGTCATCACTTCGATTCATCCTTCTATAAGACGTCATAGAGTAGTTTTTATATTAACAACAGATGTAAGTGCTTTAAATTTAGACTTAGATTTTCAAAACTATTTGAAAAATTGTAACGTATTACTATGGGGAGAACGAAAGTTTTGGGAGAAAATGAGATTCCTTATGCCTGACATTTCAAATTTACATTGGAATAAAGATCATATTAACTATAGTCATAATCTATGTCCTAATGGTAGGCGGCATCCATCTCGCTATACTGCCTCGCCAACGGCGCCAGAACATTGGTATAAATACGATGCCATTCCTCCCCAAACGCCAACTACTGCCAATGTTGGAATTAATATGGAAGACGACACCTCCATGCTAACAAACACGACTTTGACGAGTCAAATACAAGAAAGTGACAACCCACATCATAGTTACATTTCAATTGATACGCAAAATTATGAGCAACCATATACGGGTCGGCCTAGGCCGCCCAATACATTACGAAAACATCCCAGCCATCACTCTCCTTCAATACTCGATGAGCAAGGCTATTTACAACCCCGATCTTCAGTACATGATTGCTTACCTCAAACCCATTCGGTCGTACATAGATAACATGTTACAAAACTCAAATGTCGTTATCTCTTAAAGATATTTCTTAATGGAACAGTACATTCCAAGCTCGTGTGTAGACTAGGCTACGTTTTGGTTACCCATGCCTTATTGATACGTGATAATTTTACAACACTTCGGTTGAAAACATTCGGCCAAATAACTAATTCGTTCCTCGTAGTTTTCATAGAGCATAGATGTTTAAAATATATTAAAGAGACTGTATTGTTAAAATATCGCATACGTATCGGAATTAAAAATAGCCTTATTGTTCAGAATTGATTACATTCGAATAACGTAACATTTATTACTACTAAGTTGAAAAGAGTTGTCCTTTAAGACTGATAAAATTTAATTGTATAGTTTTACAAATCGCCAGTATATGAAGTGAATAAACTTTAAGTATTTTGGTATAGTATATTATCTCGTTGTTACCAAATATATTGTAAATATGTGTAAATAAGCATTATGTAACATACTACATACATCTGTATAGTTTCCCTAGTCATTAATTAAGTTTGAATAATGTTGATATTTCTAGATAGATATACCTAACACTACATAGTCAATAACATCATCCGGTTAGTCATAGTTGCTATAAATATTTCTTGTAGTGATAATGAATTGCCTAAAATGTATTCGATAAAGTTTTAGTTTGTATAATATTATGTGTTGTTATTGACTCTGGGTGAAATGTACCTAATATAATCAATTTTCGATTGTTAAACGTGCTGATAAATTAAAACTATAAATAAACTTATTGAAACATATTTTATCTATTATTTATCAAAATCCAAGTAGAAACTAAATTTGTTTTTTTTACAACAAAGAAAGTAATAAGTACAAAGTCGCAATTGTTAATTTAACTTTCTTTATTATTTTTTAACCAATTTTAATTAAAAAAAATTAATGTCTAAAAATAGATTTGCTATAATTAGACAAATAATTAGGAAATTGACAATAATCTCGTCAACTTTAATCCCTTTTTGCTTTTTAACTAAATTAAACCGACAAAGAAAGAAATAAAAACCATAAAGCAATCTAATACTAGCCTGTTCTGGCCTTTGATATTGAGAAATGGAGAATACGAAAAAGGTTCAGAATACAATTTGCCGACAATCACCCTGAACCATAATGATGGACCCCAGCCAGGTAGTCGCCCCTAAGTCATATTTCAACCGTCACGGATATTCCATAGTAGCTATAAAAGCGATTTACAATAGCTTTAGAATATACGAAACTAGTTATGGTATTTGACCTTCTGTCATATAATGTCCGAAGTAGTTATTGATTTTTTTGTAATAGCTTCCAAAGTGTCAGCTTCGTCGCGAGCAACATATGGCGTGACATACTTTGAATGACCGCCGGCCAGTTTACTTTTTTCCTAGCGAAACACCAAAAAGGAATTTCTGTAACAACTGTTACCATTTTTAAATATATGACGGCAGTTATTAAAATTCATTTAATTTTAATTTAATGTCACACGTCGCAATGGAGCAGCTTGGTAGATTTCCCTTCTTCGAGCTCCGACCCTTCTTCGAGATGGTGAAAGTGGCGTATGTCTAACAGTGGAATGTTACAGGCTGAAGAAAAAAAAATAGTTAGGTAAAATTTCTTCTTATTATTGTAATGTTTTCCCATTTTTTTTTATTAAGGACAATTTACATTTTGATATCAAAGTGAAATATCGTCTAATAAGTTCGATGAATCTTTCTTGAATCTCGTTCCATCTTATTATCTAATACATTACCAAAACTATATCTCGTTTGTACCTGCTATCAATATCCGGGGATATCCGCCCTATCTTAGGATTTCACGGTTAAACGCACCATTGGCTCTCTCGATCATCCCAAATGTCCCAACTATAGATAAGAAATTGACCGCAGATAACAAAATGAAAACGTTTCATATTACCTTTGTTGAGTAATTGTAGACTTACATAACGCATATAACCAGTTACTGATAAGTCTATAAGGCTATAATACTTTAATTGAACAAACTATATTTATGCCATTACATTTTGTCCAATTTTACAGATAATTGATTTCGATATCAAAAATATAATTCAATGTTATAAAGTAAATTAAGAAACAATAATATTTATCTGATAGGTATCAAGTATTTATGTATATACATTTACATTCAAGTATGAATTTAGGTAGAATATATAGTACTTGACAATGTATACACCAATATGTAATTAAGGTCGTACACAGCTACTAGTGACTATAATTCTTTAAATAAATTAAACGACTGCACAGAACAAATGATGTGTTAATACAAAGCAAAATTATTTAGTTACACTTTAAGTACCATATATCATAATCACATGACAATATAAAAAATTAACTCTAAAATGTTATCAATTTTAGATTTACAAAAAAATCAAATTGCAATTATACTTTAACGGATTAAACGTGCGTAAAAATTTTAGCGTGATAAACTATCTTAATAAAAAACAAAATCGATTTCGGAGTATTACCGTTGAAAGAATATGAAGTTTAATTAACCTCGAATCAAAAAAAATTGTGTCACAATATTTTTTTGTACAAATGAATTATTAATTTTTATCTTAGTAAAATCTTTTTTTTACAAAAATAAGTAATTTATATCAACAAATAAAGTTTAATAGGGTGTAAGGTGTACTATAAAAATGCTTAACTCAGATGTTATTAATCATTCATATTTGTATTTTTTTTTACTTCTAATATCATACATACCTACAAAAGTTTATGATAACGGATGGACGGATATTTGTTACCATTCAAGTGCTGGCTTTTTAATACACAGGCCGAAGACGGGCAGCAGCGTCGTCGGTGCGACAAAGCCAGGCCTGCGGTCACCAACCCGCCTGCCCAGCGTAGCCACTATGAGCAACACAAATTAGTTCACGCTAGCTATAGACAACATTAGAACAATGAAGATACTACAATAAGAAGAATAACAATATTGAGGAAGATAAAGTCGCAAAGAAAGCAACACAAGTGAAAGTGTTAGAAACCTAAAAGATAAAAAAATAATAAGATGCCTATTTTAACGCTTGCGTCTTTTAAGTCATAAATTTTATTCAACACGTATCCTATGAATGTCGGTCCCACGATTTTGATTATGCAATAGATTCGCCAACTTACACATCAGATATATTGACGTAAGATTATATAAAATAAGCTGTATAATTTAAAAGTACGTGTCGTTGTAATAAGTACTATTGTCGTCTTCAAGCTTTGTCGTAGTTAGAAATGTTTGCATAATAAGCAACCTATAAATGTTGAGTCATGTAATCTGTATGTTTAAAAATCAAGTTCATTTTTTTATTTATCCAAACATCATGCACAACAAAGGAATGACTGATCGCAGTTCAAGCTCGAATCGAATCAGATAGCATTTTTGTGTGGCATTTGATCGACGTCTGATATTCAAGGCCACAATTTCTGTTTTTGATAATAATAAAATTTTGTTGGTAGGTCATTTCATGCCACCCGCTGGTTAGACATGGCGTTTCACACTTCGAGTCGTTCGAGAGGCACAGAGGTCACGTCCTCTCACTCAAAACTCGACCAGGAGCGTTTTAGTCGGAATTAGTTCGTGACAACTGAGAAAGATACTTATCGTGATTTTCTTAGCAATCCCGATGCACTGCTCCGTTGTTAGTAGAGGTAATGGGAGCATGAGAACGCGGACGGACTCGCAACTAACGAAATTATTGTTATACAAATATGGAAGTGTGTTTTCGGAGCAATCATTGTAGTCAAAACTGTGCAATTATCTTATCGATTCGTATCGTTCTATTGTCGCTTAGCTTACAATGAAATGTAGCGATCAATAAAATTCTACTTTCATATTATTTCAACCAATTATAAATATACTTTGATTTAATGAATTACCTCTGTATGTGTACGAGCGTATAAATTGATTTTAATATTAAAATATTGATTCGAAAGTAAAATCTATAAAACGTTTACCATAACTATTCGCTCCGATGGATAATAGACTCAGACTATATTGTTTTAAAACTTTTACCTCCCTTGAGAAAAAGCTTACTAACGCAAAAATCAATGAATAATTTATGATTGAAGTAGTTTAAAGACTAATAGATTCAATTGCCGAATAAAACAAAAACAAACACTGTTTTTAAATTATATTAATGATAAATGACTAATAATTTTAATCATTCATTTTATCAGTTTTCAGAACATTGCCTCACAATGCTTTCATTTTTGTATATTTTATTATATAAAACAATGATCAATTCACTTGAGATTGTAAACAGTGGGTCTTTATATATAACACTAATGATGTTACATAGTTATGAGAACTCGTTTAAGTACCGCAAAAGGAGGCATAATTATTTTATCTTAACCGTAACATAAATAAATTTAATTTAAAGTAGCACTTCCAATTGCTAAATTTTGAAGTGTTAATTTAATGCTCCTTAAATTCAAACCAAAATATTTTTATGTCGAACAAAAACTTGTGATCCATTTCGTATTGGTATAATATCGAAAACGTCTGAATAAAGAATATAAATTGAGTTATGGGAATCTGGGACCGGATAAATCACATCGAAAACACTGTCACGAAAACACGAAAAAAAAAATTCGTAGGGCTGAGAAACTACGTCGATTTCATTATCCATGTCCCGGCCAGTGAGCATGACTAACTTTTATATTTGAATGACACTTTTTATACAGAAAACCTCTTGCATTCCAGTGAACTACCAAATTACTAAAAGTTTATTTGCCTTGAGAAATAGCCCTTTGCGTTACTAGAAATATACTTCGTAAGTCTATGATCTCAGCTTTCATCTTTGTATCAGTTACGCATCTACAAATTTAGTATCGAAGCATTTAGAATCGCACAAACTGTTTGTTTGCTAAATTGAGCTAGATCATATTGCGGATATATGTCAGAAATATAGGAAATACGTTTTGCGTAATAATTTCGAAACCCGAATATTTATACCTCGAGATATTTAATTCAGTTTTCATATTATTTTGCCATTTCAGATAGCAGGTGAATTGACAGGTGACAGACAATATTAAAATTGATCGACATACATTTGGTGAGTCTATTATAACCACAATTACAATAATTATTATACGAACTGAGCTGAGCTGAAATATACTACATCGATCCCATAGCTGGGTTAGAATTTATCAGATAAGAGGAGAGGACTGATACTCCGAGCGGGAATTAACCCGCGACTATCGGTGTTACTGAAGCTTTTGTTACCATTACACTTACTAAAACGATCGTATAATTATATGCAATAGTTAGTTATATTGCTATTTTGATTATTTATACAAAAAGTTATATTTACTAAAAACTTCTACTCTTTTAATATTATAGTATTTCTGACAAAAACATTATAATAACAGTTACATAGTAACGTTTATAAATGTTTTATTTCATTAATCATTACATAGTATAAAACAAAGTCGCTTCCCGCGTCTTTATGCGTAGATCTTGAAAATTACGCAACGGATTTTGATGCGGTTTTCTTTAGTAAATAAAATGATTCCAAAGGAAGGTGTGGTTATATGTATAATACATGCAAAATATATTAGAGGAACACTGATAGTTTTAGGGATTCTAGTGTGGTGTCGCAAATAAAAACATTTTTTTTTGCACTTACATTGCAAATATTTATTTTATATTTAGTATCAGCATTTTAGTCGTCGGGTCGCTAGTTTAATAATAAAATTAAAACAATTTAAATATTATATTTAACAAAATGTATGTATAAACGTTTAAGAAATAACAAAATTTATTTTCTGTAGTAGTAAAACGACACACGGAAACCGACGCATAAAAGTATAAATCCATGAAAATCAAGTTTTAACAAGTCGTGAGTTTTATAAATCGCACGCCATATTATGTGCAAACGGTATTTTAAAGACTTTCTTGCACTTGACATCTTTTCTATAGTATTGTTAAACGATTTTTCGTTCCTGTATAGAATTGAGAGATTCGTTTTGTAAAGCGCAAATGTATGTATATATAATAGTTATGTGTAACTATTACAAATTTCGTATGAATCATGAAGCTTAATTACGTTTTATCATAAGGTAAAATCTCGAAACGGAAACGCTCTTTCCCCATGCAAAAATCATGGCCGCAACGCCTTTCCTCTGGTATTACTTCTCAAAGAATTTTTCTGCTGCATAATTATAGACCGCGCGACCGATACAAAGTGGGGTGGGAATAAATAAAACGAGATGAATACCTTGTTGCTATTAAAATTTTTAGCATTCGTCATCTTTCCAAAGAAAATAAAGAGCCATTAGCAAAGTTTCGTTGAATCAATGGTACTCAAAAAAAGCAGTACTAAAATTTCGCTGAGTCACGACGTTCCTTGATTTGTTAGCTGCCATCCGTCAATATCTTGAGTTTGTATAAGAAAGATTCTACTTTTAAAGTATTATTTTTACGTTCTTGTTGCCGAAATGCAGTGGTTTATTTTCGGTTGAATCGAGATTAATTGTTGATCTTGACGTGACCTACTTTCTTACAAATATTTTTGATTAGTCGTTATTTTGGAAAAGGACTCCAAACACTTCTGAAGTGGCCGTTTTTTTTCATAATACTGAGAAGAAACTTTTATACAGTAATTTAATATTTTATACTTGTACATGTTAGGTGTCAATTTTATATTTAAATGTTACATTATAATTAAAAAAAAAAGAACATAAACTAAAATTATGCGCTTCGAGAATATTTTGAGGTAAACCGACGAAAAACATCGAAAATTTTGTCTACATAGATTAATTTTAAACATTGTTAAAAAGACTAATACTTAGTCATGAGCAGTCTATCAATTAATAAAGTTAATTAAAATAATTTTTCTTCACTTGTAACAAAGAACAATTTTATTTACTACGCTTACAAAATAATTTATACACTATATAAATAAATAAAGTTATAAAAAAATTGATTGTAACAAAAATTAAAAAAAAATCACTCTAGGTTTTGCAGATCTAGAAAATACAAATAAACATTCTCCGTTACAATATCCGTATATAACAACTTTTCAAATAATACTTAATAACACGTTCATAGACTGATCCATTTTTTATTTATTGCAATTTCAACGTATATAATAACTTGAAAATTATTAGCTATCAAGCCGTAGCGATGAGAGGAATGTTTATCGTCCGATCGATAATGGTAGCACATAAAAAACCAACAAATTGAGATTAGTTAAAAATAGCTCTAGTATTATATTATGATTTATGATTCATTTTTCACCGTGAGGTCAAGTTGATATAAATTGAAACACAAAAGAGTGTTGATGGTTTGTTAATTTTAAAAATAAGATTAATTAGTATTACTAATATAATAATTCTTAAGGAAAATTTAAAAAAATAAAGAAGCTAAAACTATTTTTTTGAATGTGCTTTTTAGTGTTACAAAGTTGTTAAAATTAATTCATTTTTTAAATTATTCGAAAACAACGGTTAAATATTAGTATTTTTTCTGTTTGAACGAAGGCTATATACCATAGAGTATAATACCGCTACGTTGTATTTAATACAACGCCATCTTCCGTTTAAGCAATGAACTTCTTTCAAACATGAAACTTGAACCCTACGGCACGTGCTTCGTAAGTAAATAAAAATGTATACTCATTTCCATCGTAAAATTTTATTCTCGGTTGTTCGTTGCGTATGGATACACATTATACAAAAACAGGTTTACTTACACTTAACGTTCAAAATTATGTAATTATATCTAATTTAAATGTAAACCATAATTTTCATACAATTTACGATCACTTACCTAAATAGGTAGAGGCTAGTGGCCCACGTTATCTACGTTATATATGTTACACGTATCAGGCAATTAAAACTAGTTTGTTTTGCTGCTAATGCAAACGTCGGCGGCATAAAAGGGACTGTAGGAACACAGGTGCGCCCACCTTCTTTGTTAACATTCAATAATTAACAGTAATGCGAGGTGCTAAAAGAAACCGACAAACTTTATTGCCCATTGCCAATTTATAACTCGAGTGTGAACGCATTTTGATCGTAATATGGAAGAAAGTAAATTGTCGGTATGCCTGAGGCTATTAGAATCGACAGCAATACACAGTAATTAAATTATATATTTGTGTGATATTATTTCTTAAGAGCTTTGTACGCGATTCGGTATCTATTATACAAAAAGTTAGGTACCTATGTACTTATAGTTTATAGGTAACCAAAACGATTTGTAATTTTTTTTTTTTTTGTATCTCCTAACCACAATGTTTTTAGTCTTATTTCGCGTATTTAACATCGAAATTTATATTCTAAATAAAGTCCTCAGTAAGTTAAAAAATATATATTATTATTGCAAAGCTATACGTTCTTGTAAAACAAATTATAATTAGTTAATAGATTTAATTAAATCTCTTATATTTAGTTCAAATCCGATGAAAAGGAAATTATTTAAGTGACCATGATGTATTTGAAATGTAACTTGTGCTAATTTTTTTAATAAAGTATTTATTGGGCTTGAAAATAATTCTGAATATTCTAGGCGTGATTATTACGGGTACAATATCAATATGGCATTATGAGTGCATCCCACACTGTCCTCTGCCCAAAGGTGGCCTGGAAGAGATCGCTGTATTAGCGATAAGGCCGCCTGTTGCAACTGATGCAAATTCTAATTTTATAAATTATTTATAATATTGTTAAAACCTTGTATCGGTGTGCAAAAGTGTAAATGAATAAAATAAATAAATATGAGTGATTATGTTCCATTGTTTTTTAAACTTAGTTTAAAAAAAATTCACACAATCTTTCATTTAAAAAATTAGTCCTTTGTTTTAATTAGGCATTGTTTAAACATAGCATCAGTTTCCACTACTTTTTTTTTATTTATTACTTTTTTATTTTGTGTCCTCTTAGTATGAAACAGGGTTTTTTTTTAAATATTCGTGCTATTTATTCTGCATGTCATGATTTTAAAATTTGTTGTTTGAGAGTATTAATTCTCAGTTAAAGAGAATTATTTAGATTTTTTGAATATCAATTTGTTGGTTCGCCAATATCAGAGCATGAAGTAGTATTCCTTTAGATTAGTAATAAAAATGACCACGAATACGTAACGATAAATAAACTCAAATATCTTGTCATAATTTCAAGATCTTATGTCACATAGAATTATTATACATTCAATGGGTATTTGTATACTACATCACACAAGTTAATTGATATCATACACTATTAAAACGCGACAAATACAAACTATCTTCTTAACAATGAAGTATCAACGATGTCAATTCGTTATCCATATAAATTCGTTCGAGGGACCCTTTGCATTATAGGAGCATAACTCTGCCAACTATTACTAAACCTACATAATAAAATACCCTTTAATGGACAAGCTATAAAAGTCTCTAATAGTAGGAATATTATACAAAATCGACTTAAAAAGTGTTCCCTTTTAAACATTTATGACATAAGTATTTCGTTTAAAAAATGCGTCCTTTGGGCGAGATCCGATCTTACGTTTGTGTTGGGAATGAAATAAAGCTGCCATCGAGTGTAGTGGGTGCCCAGGTTTTTTTTTCTTTTTTCATCAAGGGTTGAACGTTTTTTACTTTTAATAATTCCAATTTGACAGATGAAGATGACCGGTTAAAGGCGAGTCATAGAGTCTAAGCTCCACAAAATGAATCACAAGAATCAAAATGAGGAGCAGTTTGTTACGTCAGCTTTTATATTAAAAGATGTCTACTTTGTCAAAATCATTTTTTTAGTAATGTATCGTGGTACCGTATAATTTTTAAGCTATATTTTATTTACAAATAACTCACACAAAAGGGGTTCTTATGAATTTTTAGTAGGTAATCAATCTTGATTGTGATTATTCATACAAAATATCCTTGTGATATTTTTTTTTTTTTCTATTATTAAACAGATTATGACACAATACATTAATTTACTTTTTAATATGTATTTGCTTATTTAATTTAATAGATTGATAAGTAGTAATGAAATAGGCCCGACTTCAAGCTAAACCGATTTGTCCTAAGGCAAACCGGTTAGAGTAGCCCGTAGGCCGAACTGATTCTTTGCTCAGAATTTCCGTAGAAATGCATAAATTGTACATTATTGCATTAGTCACGAGTCCGTCGTCTAAAGGTTTTCTCACTCCAACCGAAAGACTTGAACTGATATAAAATTTGTATGGAGCTAATTTGAAATATAAATTAACATTTGCATTTTAGATCGATTAAAAAAGTAAAAATACTCAATGAAATCGTTAAAAACATTCATAAAATTAATAAAAAAGTAAGTAAGTTACACAAAATTTCAAATACAATACTAGTAAGTTGATAAAAAGTTGAATAGAGTAGGTTCAAAACTTTTCTAAAAAACTATTCCATCTAAGCGACTTTGGAAGCTAAAAAAACTTTTAAAACGTGTTTTAAAAGTCTATGTGATAGGTTGTAACATTGTGTTATAAATATCTAGATACAAGAATAGTCGTGCCTATTTCATCACACACTAAACCAATGTTGATTCCATAACATACACATTCGATCTTTTGTCTGGATGTTTATTGACTCTTATTTTATCGCTCTGTCTGACCCTGTGTTTGTATGGAGGTCAGCGGGCTATCAGATCTCGAAGCTTGATCTCGTCTAGTGATAGGTAAATAAATAGGAATAATTCAAAGTTGGTATTTGCTTATGAAATAGATATAACTATACTATGCATGTGATTTAAGCGTTCAGTACCCAAAGGATGCAATAGCCTCCGCTGCCTGTCCATCCGTTCTCTGGGCTATATTGACGACGCGTTAGCGCAGCGGTAATAGCACTGGCTATTGCGCTGGCGGTCGCGGGTTCGATTCCCGCTCACGACAGACATTTGTATCGACCATATAGATGTAAGTCGTGGTCTGGGCGTTCTGTTTGTGTATTGTATGTGTTTCCGGACCCCCAACACAGGAGAAAATCCTACTGGATCAATTTAGAACCTAAATCGTTCTAATCACTTCCACGTTAATCTGGATTTAAGAAATTTGAGGTCTAGAATTCTGTCAGTTTGGGGTTTATTTTTGGAATTAATTATATTAAAGTATGGAATTCCAGCAAAATTAATTCAAAATGACCCCAATGTTAACTTAAATACAGGTAATATTTAATTTGAAATTGTTTTTTTTTAATATATATACTTAGGTAGGTAATATGTTACAAAGTAACTTTAGTGAACACTCTTTATAACAGGATGAAATTATCTTTAAATGTGTGAACCAAGGTAACATAGAAACATAAATAGAAAACAGTTACCTTTTATAATAACTATCATTAAGCTTCATTAAAAAAATATATTATTATTAAAAAAAGTGTTTTCAATACAAAGTTATTTTTTAGAATTTTTCAAAGATCAATTAATCATTACCATGACAATCGATCTTCGATTCGGTAGGGCAGATGCTGCTGGATCAAGAGACATTCATTAATAAAAAACCCTTTATAATAAACAAACAAGGTGTTAATATTGAAGATTGGAATCAAAAAACATCTCGCCCCCTTATAAAATATTGATATTTTATGTGAGCATCACATGCTGTGTAATGCAGGCAGCTCCGATGGTATGGCTTTAGCATACCAGATTACAACATCAAGTATTCTCTTTCTAAATATTGTACATCGAAAAAACATCCTTACGCACATTCAAATAACGTTGGATATTCTATAGCAATGGCTATGTTAAATGAGTGCAGGTGCCATCGCTCGCCATCGCATCGGTATTATCTTAACTATCCCATCTTCAAATATTAAACTTTTACTTTCAGCACTTAAAAAAGCGAGTTGTGTCAACGAACACGCAATAAAGTGATGGAAGGGGTGTCTTTGAGGTTTATTAAATTTATTATGTCAAAGATGAAAGTCTAATCAATTTATAATTCTGCATAGAGTTTGAGAAAAGTATAGGTGTCAATACACTTTAAAAAAAATCTCTTACTTGGCAATTTTTGTTTGTTTGTTTTTTTTACTTTTTTATTTTTATAGAAAGATATATCCACAGGCTTATAATGCCCGTGCTTTTTTTATTCCAATTTTTATTTTTGTTAATGATCGTTGTACAACTAACTAGTTGGTACAACTGCAGCTTACATGAAGAAAACCAATGCAGAAAACCAGGAAAGAAAAAAAGGAGAAGAAAACCAGGCAAATTTTGTTGTTTTAAGTATTATTCATTTCTTAGGTATATTATGGCCTTATTCGGTGAATGAGGATCTAAACGTGTCAGATTAAGCACAGAAAAAAACAGATAAAGTAACTTTTTTGTGCTTTGAACAAATAGGTATTCATCTATTTATAACGTGTCCTAATTTTTTTTTTTTTTTGTTTCATGTCAAAATAACGTTCATTTGTATGGTTTATTCCGGGATAATTAAAAATTCCAAAATTCAACAGAGTTTGAAAATATGTGACCGTAATTGGCTTAAAAATTGCTTGTTTATCGGATAATATTGTAGGACGCCAGCGGCTAAAAATGTCCATCGGCGTAATGAACTCATTGCATGACCCATTCAAATATTAGCTTTCATTATAACGTTTGTATTGTGAAACAATGGTGAATTCGTGTTTTAATAGAGGTGGATAGTTACTTATAAGTCGTGACCATAACAATTATATTCAATGCAACATGTAAATTAACACTGAAAACAAAAAGTTTACATTTCAAGAAAATCTAAATACTCTTTTATTCCTGGACAAGTAGACGATCAAATATAAAACAAGTTATTATCGATAAATAAACGATACCTTTAAATTGCTTTAGATTCGAAAAGATTCTTAAAAAATTTACATATTAAGTAGTTGAAATGTTAGATTAGATAAGTTTTCAATTCTAAACTATAACTGACACAGAATTATTGTACACATTTATAAGTTCACAAAGGTGATTGATAACATACCGAAGCTTAGTTTTTTTTTTTTAGCAACTACATACTTTCTTTTGTTTATTTTCATAAATCGACTGCATTTTTTATTCCATCTTTTAACTACCGTACCTATTAGTTGCGTTAATATTTTCCAAATCGTAGTGCAGTATAACAGTTCAAATTCAATCTAAATAAGATTCTAAAATATAAATAAATATTTCCAATTTCAAATACAAAATTTTAAAACTGAGTATCAGCAACTACTCTCTGAATTCTTAAACTTCCATTCCATATACAACTTGTCTATCAATTGCTTATGCAAGATTTTATCAAACACAATTATAGTTTTTACCATTTTGATGTTGGGTCTGATAAAGCGGATGCAACGGACAAGCGGAGTTGACCGCATCAAGTATTCATATCTTTCTAGGACAACAATGACATACTCGCATTTCCTATGCAAAAATGCATTAAAATTTAAATGCATTGTACTAGCATTCTGTTTTGATATATTATTTAAATTTTTAAATAAAATTGTACTTTGAGAATGATAATAAATTGTAATTTATAAAAGATAAAACGTGGTTTTGAACCCAATTAAAAACTGACAAACGAATTGTAATATATCAAGCAGTTATTTTAACCTTAATATTAAAAAAAATTATATATTTTTTATATTTATTATAAAATTTTAGTAACGAAAATTCCACGAATCTCTTTCCATATCTATAAGATATTTTAAAACATATTAGTTGCGAGTAAAGCAATTAGTAGGTTTTATTCGTTTTCGTTGAGCAAATTAAAGGTTCTTGAGAAATAAAAGGAATGGTAGAGGTAAGAAATAACGTCTGAATCCGACCACCAACGTCTGTGGGTGGACTGGACTTGTCAATCACGAGGGCCCAGTTTTAATAATAGAGTACACGTTATGTGGACAAAATAGAGCAACATATTTTTCTCATACACTTATTAACATTGAATAAAAGTACTTTGGTTAGAAATTTTGCACATTATTATACTTTTGTTGTTTAATTACATCATTATTAAAAGCATTTATGTTATTTCAAAAAAGCAAGCAAAGAATACGTAATTTTTGTAAAGTTTTTTATTAATTAGTAAATTTTATACCAACAAACCATAAATGGATAGATACTACACCAGATATGAACTTTTTATTTTCTAATATCTTATCTTATACATAAAATTCTCGTGTCGCAATGTTAGTTACCATACTCCTCCGAAACCTCTTTACTGATTTTCTAAGAAATTTTGTGTGCATATCGGGTAGGTCTGAGAATCGGCGAACATCTATTTTTCATACCCCTAAGTTACAGGGGGGGGGGGATTAAAGAGGTTAATAATATATATAGCAAAACGACGTTTGCGGGGTCAGCTTGTGAGGATATATAAATATATAACCTAAGAAATTACCAAAGTAGAGAAATGGTGTTATAAGACAAGTACGTAAGACACCATAGGCAAACATTTTTTAATAGGCAGGACGTATTATGGTATTACATCTCATTCTATGAGCTGAAACCAGTACAGTAGGTAAAATCAAGGCGCAGTAGACAAGATTTACAAGAGGATATTGAAAACGACTCTGATCCAAATACATGTGATTTGAAATTTTTAGTAAGTTTTAGTAAAGGCTTAAAAGCGATCCTAAAATAATAGAAATGAAATAAAAATGCCTGTTGAGGATAAAACAATACTAATACAAACATTTTAAGATAGCCAATGCACTTATGTTTACCTTTGCCGAGGACATAAATTCGAACTCATCTGTGTCAAGGAGTTTGGTTTTATGGTATAAACAGGGTCGTGGCCCGAAACTAAGATAGTTAAAAGGTTTAGCCGAGCCTCGTGAGAACAAGACCACTTCAAGTTAATGCACCTATCCGCGTTCGAACAAATAGTAAGAGCAATAGTCATGTCACGAATCGATATCGTTGTTTGGGTTTGTGTTAGTTAATTTCATTTATGTTTAGACCAAATTTAGCTCGATGATTGCATTTGATTGGTTTTTTCACATCATTCTGATACATTCATAAAGACTTACTGGGCTTTAAGCAATAACGGTTTTACACACATTGTTACTAGGGATTGCAATTCGGAAAACCAGAAACCGGATTCGGTAACCAGATCCGGTGATGTTACTCTTTGAAAAAATAACCACTCTATTGAAAGAGAACATGCTTTTTAAGTATACGAGCCCTTTGACGCTGAAATAGAAGAATTGAATAATAGTTCGTATCTGAAGCTTCTGCTCACATCCGTAATATCTTTGATTCAAACCACGATGCTAATACATTTACTATGTAAAAGAAAAATAACATTCGACTAGAACGGAAAAAAATCTTTCAAATATTTAATCAAATATTAAGTCGACAGAGACAGAAAAAGATCAACAATCACTAATTGAACATTACTGGATAGTTAAAAATTAAAAATTCCATACTCTTTGGTTCGAAATTGAACTGTTTGTGAGTAAACGAATCGTTTTTTGAATGAAGGAACTCTACTTAATTCAACAAACGTAAAAACTGAGAAAACCTTCCCACAGCTACACTTATAGCTCTATTAGAACTTCTAGATTCTAATATTTTTTGCTTTTAATTTGATATACAATCGTTTTGAAATGATATTCTCATTGTGGTCTCTTTTTGAAAATTTATACATAGTATAAAAAAATAATTTCATATAACATATGGGTTTACTGTTTTTTACGCTTCATTAACTGTCTAATAATCTTGGAATGAAAAAGAAAATTTAGTTTATTATGGATTGATCAATCCGGATCCAGCCCCGGCTAGATTAATTAAAATCCAACCGGATACGGCTGGATTGAAAACGACACCGGATTGCAATTCCATGTAACATACAAAGACATAAAGACAAATGGTTTCAAAGTTATCTCATTTTGATATTTTGAACTCGTGTATCACATTTATCTGTAATTTGAATAGACTTGGATGCATATAACTTAGTTCTTTTAATTTATACGTGTTTAACATGTAAATGTACCGTTTATGTCCCTTTAAATAAAATTACCTTTGTATACAGACAATCAGTTTTTATCAATAATGAGAATCCTTGTAAAATGTAATAGCAGTCGCTATTTTAATATTTGACCTGTCCCATTTCAGACAAACGTAAAGTAGACAAAGAAGTTTGCTCTCTATCGGACAGCTATTACTCGGCAGCGTGTAGTCAGGCTGCTCTCAAGGATTCCCGGGGAAAACACAATGTCGTGTGCCTTTTGACATCTGCTCGCTTACAGCGGAAACTTTGTTCCTTTATCTGTTCGTTTTTTACTTTATCTTACTGATAGTGCCCTATAAAAGATTCAAAGTGAATAGAATTTGAAATCCAATGGGAAAGAAATAGACATTTCAAAAAGAAGCATTACTTTACTGAATATTTTATTACCAATGTAACTTTACTTTTATGCAAATATATTTTGCACTCACGTATATAATAACTTAATTTTATGGAATGTGATAGGGATAGTTATTATATAAAATAAAACTACAATTTCACTTTTTGGAAAGCGACACGATTCGATTAAAAACTGCTATTTTATACTAGAAATTTAAAAGCTTAGTATAAATTGGCTTATTAAATTTTATTATAATTTTTATTTCTGTAGAAATGAAAGGCCTCAATGAAATTGCAGTATAAAAACAATAAACAATACCTATATCTATTAAACTGTCTGATACAAATGGGCGCCATTCGTTCCAGTACTGTTCGGCTAGCTTCTAAACAAAAACTTTTTTTGCCTTGTCTAACCAAAGACGACCAAAAGAGACAGTATCTTATGGTAAGAATAGAGTAAGCTCGCATAGCTGTCTTAAACTGCTGTTCGACTGTAGGAGATAACTTTTTATTTAGTGAATAAAATATCTTGATTACGTAATTTAATTAAATAAATAAAGTATCATTATTTGCACTGGTTTAAGAAAGCCAATTCTAATCTTAAAAAGGACAGATTTTTTTTTCTGTTATAATTATTTAACTTACCAACCGTCTAAATTCAGTTAAAATCCTGTTATTGTGGTCCTGGTGCAATAATAAAATCAGTATTTCTACGTTGAATGGTAATTTAAATTTTCCAGACGAATAAATCGGCTGTTTTACCTGGAATACAAAATCACAAACACCTTGTTAACTTAAAACTATTTTACTTCTATTCTAGCTCTTTTATTCATTAATTCTTATTTTTACTCACAATGTTTTTAATTTTGTATAATGTTATGTGTTGTGTTGTGTCAATGCTTAAGTCAAATCTCGCAAGCTTACTTTTATGAAGAAAGTAAACGCGATACAATTTTGAATCCGAAAATTCAGCTTTAATTGACGTAGAACAGTTTTATTTTTAATAACGTAAATATAGTATTCGTAAAGCTATCGTTCAAACAGTAGTCTTACAGCGAGGTCGCGGCTGCCACGGTATCATTTGAACTTGAATGTCAGCGCGATTTGATACGACGCGTCACATGTGACATGCCGCTTCCTTTGTGTTAACTGTTATTAACTTATGTAATAACAGAGGATTTGTTCCGTCGATATTATTTTCATATCATTCGTGAAAGTTTTATTAAATACGAGTTTAAGCTTCAACTCGCTGAGACGTTAATACGTATATAAATTTTAAGGTACAATGTTAGCGCTTTTGATTATATCAAAATAAGATTTTGTTTACAACATAACACGAATTTATATGATGACTAATATTCCGCGATATCTTAATGTATTGATACGATTGAAGATAATTTCAGAAAGCGATCAATGCAATCGTTAAAACAGACCGCAATTCAACTGTCCGAAAAAAATTATTGATGGAAGAAAAAAAAAGAAATCCATCTGCAAGGTACAATGCAGTGAACCTGTAATAAAAATTAATACGCATTCAGACTCGCCTTTGGCACCGAACGCGGCGGTCCATCAAAACTGCGCTTAGTATGGTTGGTAATAAGCGCTAAAATGCATCAATTTGCCAGTTTAAATAAAGACTTCGAATGAGCGGAATTTAATATTCGTATTTAAGCCGAGTCCGCGGGCCGAGTGGGCGTTGTTTGTGCCTCACCGGAAAGATTTATATTACATCCACTTTCGTGTGCGAGTGATCTGAAATTGTCCAGCTCTAAGAGAACCGACGTATTGTGGCCCACGCCCATGCACTCGTAACGACTATTCAATAATCCTGAATGAACGATTGCTTTTTGATATTATAATTCGGGCGGACAACGATCATCAACGTTTTGCATGAGATTAAAAAAACGTTTGTAAAGCGATACCCCATCTGTGTTCAAAGCGGTATTGCAAGGTAGGCTAAATCTGAGAAGATATTGCCTCGAATGCTATATGGGAGAATACCTGTTAATTAAAAGGAAATTTATAATTTCAGCTTATTGTTGTTGGTGGTTTTCTTTAGGTTTATTTTGTAGATGGCAAAATTTATATTTCCCGCTTCCATTTTATACATTTGTAAATCAACAGAAACAGGATAGAATCTAAAGTTAATAATGGTAATCAACAAATTAACAAAGATAAGATAATTCATATATCTTATTATAAAAAAGTTCTAAGTAACGGTTGAGTTTAAAATAAACGTTATGAGCATTACAAAATAAAACTGTATAAAAGAAAATAAAAGTTTTAAACTTTATTGAATCTTTTAATTATAACTAGACCAAAAGTTAAAGTAAATAAATTAAAATTAAAATGATACTGAATTGAACTGTGTGTGAACTTTAGGAAGTATGTAAAGATTTGATTTTATCATTAAGAGGAAAGGGTACCGAAGAGACTTTTCAAAAATAGGTATTTGAATAAAATGTTTCTGTCGCGCTGCATGACGCTACCGCGCCCCGCGCCATCTCCGCTCCGTTTTTTCTATGTGTGACTGTCGTGTTGTTAGTGTGCGTGCGCCGGCTATTCAGCTATTAATTGTTGACGATATTTTAGTATTCGCATCTTTCGTTTGTGATTGACTACGAGTACACATAGCGCATAGTGCTATTTTTCTGAATTTGGCTTGTTTTATTGAATTTGTTCTGCATCGTATTGCTGTGACTCGGCTTACTATTATTGAATTTCGTAAACTACTTATTATTATGTTTTATTATTTTGACTTGGATACTCTTTGTAACTTGATACATGTCTATATTTTTGTGGGTAATTATCGAAATACTTAGGTACTTTATTTATGAATAAGGTATGTAATTACATGGTTGAGGTGTGTGTAAGAATGGGTAATGAAATACATACATAATTATAGTGTATACATGTAGTACATAGTATAAGTGTAAGTATAGTATATACATGTAATGTAGTACATACACAGTATAAAATGTTTGTCGCAGTTATTAATACATAGGTATAGGTTATATATATATTAATTATATATATATTAATTAACATATAATTGCGGCGATATAACAATGGTTAAAAATAATATTATAATTTAAAAAAAAAAAACAAGAAAAGCCGCCTGCGTGAAGAACAACTATTAGAAAGTCAATTGAAAAGGCTGGAACAAGATAAAAATTCAATAATTACAAAAAGATAGCTAAATAAATTACACCAATTTCAAACATTATGTATACTGTACACTTACAAAAATCATGAAGGCGACTTTTTCAATTATTATTATTATTTTTTTTTTTTAGTTAGCCAAATTACGTAATCGATTGAATTTTTTTAAAGAGTGGTTGATTAACATGACATAACATAACAATACACTTTATTGTACACCAACAGAAAATAATAATACGTATCAGATTGATTTTTAACCGACTTCCAAAAAAGGAGGAGGTTCTTAATTCGACTTTATTTTTCTTTTTCTTTTTTTTGTATATATGTTACTTCAGAACTTTTGACTGGGTGGACCGAGTTCGACTTGTACGCAAAGGAAAAAAAAGCCGACTTCAATTACATCGACATGTAATACAACAAAGGTAGACGAAAATATAGTCAAGTAAATACGCGTTATTAAAGATTACTCAAAAATTTGTTATCAGATCTCGATGAAATTATTAAATATGACTACACGATAAACATCAGCTTTCGATTAAATTAAAAATCATCAAAATCGGTACACCTAGTAAAAAGTTATGCGGTATAATACAACGTAGGTCGACGAAAATAGTCAAGTAAAAACGTATTATTTATATAACTTGAAAAGTTGTTGTTAGATCTCAAATAAACTTAACTGAGTCTAAATGACACACACCACCTTACGATTAAAAAAAAATTGTTGAAATCGGTCCACTCAGTCAAAAGTTCTGAAGTAACATACATAAAAATTACAGTTAAATTGAGAGCTTCCTCCTTTTTTGGAAGTCGGTTAAAAATAGAAACCGATTTTACACGTCTATAGAATTTCTAAGTCGACAAGCTTGAACAGTGAAAGATTTAGTATAAAAGAAAGAGGACCGAGAGGGAAATTCAAGAAGTAAGCTTTCCTCAGAACGAAGACTGCGTTCATTGGCATCACTAAGAAATTTAAATCGTCGTTTTAGATAAGCAGGTACAACAGGGTTAAAAAGAATAGAGTAAAGTAAGTTGAGAATTGGGTACCACTCAGGGCGTAACTACTGCCGTATCAGCCATATCAATGATACGGGGCCCCCTATTTACAGGGCCCCTAAGATGTGTAAGCAAAAATTAGTAAAATGTTATCCACAATGTCACTTAATCTTGTGCTTCCTGGAAAAAAGAATAAAAAAACTGTCATACATACCTATAGAGTTTTCACTTCAGAAATGACTGAAGTCTGAAAAGCAATCCCCTTTTATCAGAGTCAAGCGTGCGCCCAATTGTTGATAACATTCTGTATCGTTTATTTCGGGATTCAGTTAATCATTATGAACAATGAATTAATCTTTTTTATATAAGAATGGGGCACACAAGCAGACGAAGCCATCTGATTTATAACGGCTACCGTCGCCCATGGCCTTTAGAGAAAAGATGTAGACACTAGACGCTTTAAAACCTCCAAATTTTAGCAAGGTCATTCCACACTTTGAATGTACGCGGAAACATTGCGCACGAAGCTCGCACATTGGTTGCAAACCACTGGTGGATACAATTAGCACCACTAGACTTCTTGACATCGAAAGAATGCAGAACACGACAAACGACACTGCTCATAGTGCACATTACGCATCGCGTGCTCGCACCGTGGAATGCTCGGTGGTGCTTTTCCCTCATCGTCAAGAGTTGAATTCGACGCAAAAAGAGTGCAAAGAATTTCGCTTACTTTTTCGCATAATATGCCAGAGAGCCTTCAGGTTCGCACAATGATGGAAGTGTAGACTAAAAAAAGTTACCTTCGACAGCTTTTGTAAGAAACAAAAGGCACGGGTTCCATTTGGAAAGCCCAATAGTCTCTCGCCAATTCTGCTGTGTTTGAACTTTGCCCTAGCGATTTACTAGCTGTAAAAGACCTGGAGGCAGCGTTGAATCTCTTCTTCAGGTTATGCGCCTGTGAATCCCCCATATAGATGCGGAAGATTCATAGGAATTCACTAATAGTATTGGCCTCACAGGCTGAAGCGAACGATCCCCCGCATCTATTGCTGCAGGTCAAGGCTAATAACTCTCCAGCTTGGAACTACAAGCTCTTTAAATTAGCTTAAAATCCGAAATTCAAAACATTCATTCCATTAAAGAACTCATGGAATTATTACTGATAAAATTCAATAGCCTTGCATCCAATTTTCCGGAGGTAATAACTTGATGTTTTTCAAAACTAAAACTGATAAAAAATTACCTAAGGATTTCGATGGAACAGGAACAGCTACAGCAGACTACACTCACTATTGTCTATTCTAGGAGAAGGTTATAACTTATAATCAATAATATTTATTTTAATTCAATGCAAGCATTTTTTTGTGAGAAATCTTTACCCATCGTTTGCCTGTCCCCCCACTAATTTTGATACAGGGCCCCAAGGTTCCCGGGGTTCTAAGGAATGCTACGCCAGTGGTGCCACTTGAGTTTTTTACGCAATTCAGAAATATGATTCTATTTGCGAAGTCCAAATACGAATCGCATAGGTACATAGATTCGACCAAATTTAATAATCTGCTCCTCAGTAATGTCAAGAAAACAACTAAGCAATTTTTTACCGATGAAAAAAAACAGAGGAGGTTCTAAAGTCGCCACGTACCTATATTTATTTATGTTTGACCATGCATAGCTTTTTACAGAGTATTCCGAAATTGATAAAAAAAATATATTGGAAAGAGTAAACCCCGAAGTTGTTTTTCTCCTAGGAGGCGAGGAAGAAGCGCGGCTCGCAGCTTGTTTGGCATAGGCATGGGAAAGAGCAGAGTCCTAATTTTTTAAACTTTCTTATTGTATTTTTTATTAGTATCACGGTAATAATAATCATAATATACTTTTTTGAAATCCTTGTATTGAGCCCTTTAATTTGATACCAAAAACAAACAACACAGTTATTTACCATAATTATCATTGTTATTTGTTAGCGAAACCTTTCGTTAGCCCAGGTTTGCACAGTGTTACAATAAAAACCGCATATACAAATACGGTTTTATTGTAGTTATGAAAAGAGAAATTATTTAATTTTGTTAATACGAATTTTAGAAAATATCGACTAAAAATTACATCACTAGTGTATCGATATAATTGTCGACTATGAGGCATCACTTCGCTGGCGTATATACGTATTGCTTTGACCCTTCCCTCCCCCAGACCTATCCCCCAAAAAGCAAGAAAGGGACAACTGCAGCTCAGACCGTTTTAGGTATATAATTTTTGACCAAAACAGTGTTTCGTTGTCGACTGTTTTCTCCTCAAAACATGGCAATTTCTTTAAAAATTTTTTTTAGAAAATGAAAGAAGACTTCGGCTATGCCCCTATGTTTTCATTTTTTTGAAAATATGCATATATTTTTTTTAATGAGTGTCTGAAAATGTACAAAAAATTATGCAATATTTCGAGTTTTTGAAGTCTTCTAATTCCTATGATAATAAGAATATGAAAAAAATCAAAACATAGGGGCATGGTCATGGCAGCAAAGAGTTCTATGTCACAAAAATATTTGATCTAGTGCCATTATCCAGGGAGAAAACAGTCGACTACGTTTGTATGGAGAAAGACCCGGTACCCTTTCCTCTTAAAAATGTCAGTAAAAGTAAACAGGTAAAAAAATTATACCACTGCGTATTTATATAGACATCTTTTACAGATGCTAAACAAACATTGAATTGAATATTAAAGATAGATGAAACGATAGTTTTCATAGACCCTTAAAAAACTAAGCCAACCCTTTCCTTGTCGGACGTTCAAATCTTCATGCACTTGACGGGGACAAAAAATAGACATGTGGATCGGATCCATTGTGTAATTTAAAGTAAAGCCAGATCTGGGAGTTTCTGGTTGAACAATAACGCATTTTAATAAATTTCATTAAGATTGACAGACCTGATTAGGTTTTAGTCAACCCTTCCTGTTACTTACACAACATAACGAAAATATGGAACAAAAACATCAGTATTATTACCGTCAAAAGTATTAAGAATATAAGAATAAAAGAAATGAATATAGATTATCTTTTAAATAAGCCGTTGCTTTGCCATTACTACTAAATTATGTCTCTAATAGAACTTCTACATTGAAATGGATAGCTTTGCGGTAATTGTTTGTTAAAGTCCGCGCGAAGATTATTTCTACACCGTTGAATAACAAAAGAGCGTTGCGGTGTTTTAAAAGCGGATTAAATAAGGAGGTAGCCGTATCATCGCCGCTAAGAGCGTACTTAAGTTTACTGGAAGTGTGTCGACTTAAGACGCTTAAACTATGACTTCGTTTTAAAAGGGTTGCGCTTTTTGTTAAATTACAAAACTCCTTGATCGCAAGCCAATGTGATATTACTTTACTGTTTGTTTTTTAGTTCATTGATATACAACGTGGGGGTTCTCATAGGCGGGACTTAGCTTCGCCGCTACGGTCTACGCTATAATTAGTGACTTTCTGCCATATCTGCTGGACAGTGCTTTAAGTTATCTGCTAACGAACATTTATTGTAGCTTGAAGTTGAAAAAAAGCAATGAAACATTTATATAGTTTTACGAGACAACAAAAAATATGAGCCGTGAATTAACTATGGGATGCCTCTCTCCGTAGGGGCATTTATCATTTTTGCTATTAAAATGGAACAACAATACCTTGAACCCCGAAGGAGCCAGCGGGCCTATCACAATAGCAAATGATACCTCGGGGTCCGAACGACCTGAATATGCCTTAATTAACTGGCAGCTACTTATGTATGTTGGAATAATGATCTCCAGACTGAATTATTTACGTCTATAATGAAAAACATTTGACTATAATTATGAAACATATTTTAAATTAAATTACCACACGATCTAATTAATAAAACAAAACTCTACCAACTAACAATTTCGTTAAAAATGAAATTCGTGAATTTTTTAATTTTTTTATTGGATTTTATGGTATCATATTTGCTCAATTAATACATAACAGTAATATTTAAGCCACATTTACCTGGAACTCTACAAACGACCACTTATACTTTGTAAAAAGTTTATTGTTAACGGTAGGAAGAAAAAGTATTTGTATTAAACCGACTTTTCTGGGTCACTATGACAGGTGCTACAAACAGGTGTAAAGAGTATTTTTAATGATATACTTTGTGAACGAAGTATTTTCATAGTTATGGAATTTGTTTAAGATCGGTCACGGTGTTTCGTATAAACAAATGCATCGCCCGAGGTGGTTTGGCCAACAAAAGTTTAGCTGACGTCATTAAATTGTCCGATTTTAGATTAGTTTTTTAGGGATGAGTTTGGGGTCTTGTGAAATTCTTTAATATCATGTTTGCCTTCGGGACTCGAAAATGGGCGCTCACAAAGGTTCGGCGCAGATAAAAGCGATAATTATTTTATCGCGGGAGTTCCTTGTTTGTTTCTCTAATAGCTACTTTAATGGAAGTCTGAGAGGTCGTGTTGAAATAACAATGCGGGTAAAATGCATAAATTAAAAGCTAGCTATCGCTTATAAGATCTCCTTTTGAAGCCTTCATTTGTCTTGTAACGTTCAAATTACGAATACATTTCCTAAATTATAATATATTGAACCTATTCTTTGAATTGCCTCATAATTATCATTGTATGATGACTTTAATTACTGGACTTGATATATTATGGGTTTAAGTTTACTTATTTTGTAACTTCTTCGAAAAATAGTTTTAAGTAATAGGTACTTATATTTCACACTAAAAATAACTATTATTAGTGTCTATAAATTCACGTAGTTTTGATACAATATATAATAACAAAAAACAAAATTTTCAAAAACCAAGTTATATATTTTGCCGTAAAGATTCAGTCATTCCAGTATTTTCAGACATCTAAACGAACTTCGTTAAGGACACACATTTGCATACGTTACTTCCTATAAAGTTTCCATGTTAAAACATCATGACATGTAAACTGTTTTGCATTCAAGTACATGTCAGCGTTATTGTCCAGTATTGTACGCATAAACAACTTTAATCCGATAGACAGAAAACAAAACTAACTATTTTAATGGTTCTAAAAGCATTTGACATAGAAGTGATTATTGTATAACGAGGGTTTCTAGCGCCGGTTTTAAAACTTGTAGTTATAGGCCGCTATTCGCATTGTATCGCATCGATATTTTGTATGCACATTTAAATGCGACCATCTATGTCGGTGACCGTCGGGGACCTCGACATGGTATAGAAATTTTGCAAATTGGGTTTTTATATGTATTGTTCACCATGTGTTACATTTTATAGGTGGAATCAAATCGAAATCAAACCAATATCAATTTTTTACATGTTATTCTAATTTAAAAAAATACAAATTCTTTTTTGTGGAATACAACTATTATTTTTATATTTAACGTACATTGTACAATTTATCAAAATTTTAAATTAAAAATGTTTTGATATTTGCTTCATATTGTATAAGAAAATATTATAAGCGATATGATAAGCAGTGCAACAAAAACAAGGTAGGTAGGTACCTAGGTACGTAGATACGCATGGTTAGATATGGCCGTTAGATGTCTGCTTTAATAATTTGATAATTTATGATATATAGACATGGTGTACTTGAATTTTTTAGCTATTAAGCGTTCAAATTAAATCAAATTATATTCAAGTTTGTTATCAGGACTTTTGTATTGATTTATTTCTAATGACATCTTAATTACAACCTGCTACATTTATTACAAGAAAATTCTAATTAGAAACTGGTCTTTGATGTCTGACGCATATTTAGATAAAATTTCTTCATCGCATTAAAAAAATAATTAGCAAATCAATATGAATTTATTGATTATTACGTCAGCATTCAAATCAAAATAAAGAAATGCTTAATTTAAGAAAGCTTCACATTTAAATTGTCCCGACTGTTTTCTTTTTTTTTTTGTTATTTATTATGTATTGTACCTTAGAACTTACTGTGTGGACCGATTTTTTTAAATCGTAAGGTGGTGCTTGTCATATGCATGGTACCATTTAATTTTAATCTATATCTGAGAAGTACTTTTCGAGTTATATAATGTGTATTTACTAGACTATTTTTTCGTTGACCTACTTTGTATTACCTACTTGTCGATGTAATTAAAGTATTTTTTTTTTCGTTTGCTAGCAAATACAATAATACAAATAAAAATTGGATATATTTTTAAACAAAATTCAATTTAGTTAAAGTGAAGCCACCAAGTTAATTATAATTATACGTAACTATTCCTTAAAAGTAATGGTATAAACTAAATCGATAGTCATGTGTTTTGTGTATCAGCTTGGTCGCTTGTGGTTATTACCGTCGATAAATGAACCGTGGGCAATTTGTTTTTACTCGTTGCAAGAACAAAGTGATTGACCCGATGCTCCTGCCGGTTCACGTGTGATGTTACCGAGAAAGGGCCGAGCAAGTTGCGCAAAGCGGAAATGTAAAAAATTAATCGTGAAAAGGTATTTTTATACGTTTATTCATTTGTATGTGATTCTTTGTTTATTAATTAAATATGAACTGGATCTTAGTGCGTTAAAGTTAATTTTATTATATATAGTAGTAAAATTATTATATATAGTAGAGTAATTATTATATATAGTAGAGTAATTTATTATATATAGTACAGTAAAATAGTCTTCCCCATTTATGATATCACTGTGTTACACAACCTACAATAAAAAGTCGTCATTGGAAAATAGCTATTATTCACGCGTAGATAATATATTTTACACTAATTCGTGTACACTTTAAAAAGTATTACAAGTACTTATTCTTTTTTTTTTCGGTATGATTGGCTTATCGTGTACGTAGATAAATATTTTAATGCAATTTATCTCGTAAGCTGTAACCTACCTTCGATTAGGTAATTATACTTTATGGTAATATCAAATTAATGCGTATGTATAACATTTAGATATAATTAACCTATATGTTGTTACAATTTTTTTAACGAATAATTTCCTAAGCTTTCTATAAACACGGTAACCAGAAATTTTTGAAACAATTTCACTTATGAATTAAAAACTATATCTACCTACAAATATAAATTTACTTCACTTTATCTGTTAGGTTTTCATTTATAATACCATGTGATGAATGTTAGAGTTTTAGCCCATAAATAATAAGCAGTAAAAGTTAGCGATCTATATAAGTTAAATTTACATTAGTCAATTGACGTTTCTAGTTTATTGTTATACAGCGAAGAAATATGAGATCCCGACATCATAATGAGATTATTACATATTTTTTAAATGCTTCTTTAACTTTGTAAGGATATATTAATGGATAGATGGGCCATGAAAATTAGTAAAGTTATTAATGCCCGGTACTTAAATTCATAGACCGCTAAATTTGAAACACGATATATCCGAAATTTAACGATTTGTAAGCAACACGAACCGTTTTTTAAAAAAAAGTAATAAATCTTTTGCGGTTAAACTTGCTATGTAGATTGCTTGAAACTTAGTTTGATATAGAGAACACTAACTGACCTGGCGAACTACGTACCGCCTTATTCTTTTTTTCTTAAAAGTGATAATTACAGCCTATTTTTCGAGTTAGATAAAACTGCACACAGTGTGAAAATTTGATTAAAATCGGTTAAGTAATAATAATAATAATAAACCACTTTATTGCAACTAAAGATAGTATATATAACAAACCTTAATTATAGATACATATAGTGCAATGGGCGATCTTATCACTAAATAGCGATCTCTTCCAGATTACCCAACAGAAAAAAGCTAGCAGTGTAACGGGCTTGCGCAATAGTAATAAAGTTCAATCAAAATACATATATAAATTTTAACGGACATACATACATATATACACATGCAACTAAAATACAATCAATAAATAAAAAATCATATAAGTAGTTTGGAGTCTATCGCGGACAAACAACGTGACGCGTAATTTATATATATTAAGAAGATTTCACTCCAAAATTGTTATGAAATTATGACTTAACAAAGATAAAGTTACACAAATAACATACATACATAAATACAGAACACAGACAGTATTTAATAAAATTATTGTTCTACGTTTCCAGAACTTCTGAGTCACAAGTAAATAGAAAGACCCTCATAAGCAAGTTTATCTCTTGTTCATAGTCCACACAACACTTGTCTTGTTTGATATATTAATTAAATATTTAGATAAGCTGTGATTAAATTAATAATGACCTCAATCATAATAACTCTCACTTATGACAATAATATTGTAGTAATAAACTATTAATAAACGCTTGACACTCAACGGAGCCTGTAGGATTTTTTCCTGTGTTGGGGATCCGGAAACACATACAATACACAAACACAACGCCCAGACCACGACTAACATCTATATGGCCGATACAAATGTCTGTCGTGAGCGGGAATCGAACCCGCGACCGCAACGGCCAGCGCAACAGCCAGTGCTATTACTTGCGTCGTCAATTATTGTATTTATTAATATAATTATATATATAGTACAATTAAGTTAATATAATAACTAATTAGAATAGGATGTCTTCACAAAATATTTAAAAATTATAATTGTGGTTGCTCGCAAACGAAAAAAAGAACCAACTTCAATTACATCTACAAGTAACACAACGTAAGTAGGTAGACGAAAAAATAGTGAAGTAAATACGCGTTATCAAAGATTACTTAAAAAGTAGTCATAAGATCTCGATCAAATTTAAATAATACCTACTACACCACAAGCATTAGCTTTCGATTAAAGTAAGAATCATCGAAATCGATAAACCCAGTGCTTACTTTTGTTAATACAACGTCGGGTGACGAAAAAGCAGTCAAGTAAATATGCATTATTAGATATAAATCTAAAACTACTTGTCAGATCTCAATTAAATTTACCGAGACCACATAACAAGCAACACCTTTCAATTAAAATAAAATTCATCAAAATCGGTCCACCCAGTCAAAAGTTCTGATGTAGACATTTAAAAAAAAATACAATCGAATTGAGAACTTGTGCTGTGTGGCTACGGCACTAAAGAATTTAGCCACCCCCTCTCTTCCCGTGGGTGTCGTAAGAGGCGACTAAGGGATAACAAGGTTCCACAACTACCTTGGAACTTAAGAAGCTGACCGATGGCGGGATAACCATCCAACTGCTGGCTTTGAAATACACAGGCCGAAGACGGGCAGCAGCGTCTTCGGTGCGACAAAGCCAATACTGCGGTCACCAACCCGCCTGCCCAGCGTGGTGACTATGGGCAAAACACATGAGTTCAGCAGCAGTGGACTGTATAGGCTGTAATGATGATGATAATGATTGAGAACTTCTTCCTTATACCTACGCATAAATAATTTTGTAAATTAGGTATTTTTCATGTATTTTAATTACGCTACATTATTGGCAATGTTCAAAAACCTTATTCGAAACTAGTCAGTTAATAGGTTTTACTTAAATTAAAATAAGACAACTTTTTTTAGAAAATCTGTTTGATTATTTGATGAAATTTATTTTTAACGACGCCATAAAATTAAATCGAAGTTGTTAAATTTTATTCATTAAGAAAAAACTCATGACCACACTAATACAAAAGTTTCATTGGTGATATTTGTTCCTCGTCAGAAGTTTTATCCTTGAAAATTTCCCCACCGTGACGTACAGAGTTCGTTAATATATAGGCCCGATGTTATCATAAACAGCTGATGATACTAATAGTTACCTTTAATTCGTAGGAAAAATTTTCCACCAAATTTTAATGAAGAATGACATAGTACGATTTAGCCATTCTCTCAAATACCTAGAAATATTTTTGTCCTCTAGTCAAACCAAAAAAAAACACTTCACTTATATCGACCAGTAATACAACGTAGGTAGACGAATAAATGTTCAAGTAAATACGAATTACTAGAGAGAACTCAAAACTACTCGTCAGATCTTAATCAAGTTTAAATGAAACTATGTGACAAGCACCAAATTTCGATTAAAAAAAGAATCATCAAAATCGGTCCATCCAATAACAAGTTACAACAATGCGCAAAAAAACGTCAAGCTGATAGTCTCTTCATTTTTTGAAGTCGTTTAAAAATTAAATGTATAAAGAAAGATTAAACATGCAACTAAGTTAAACCCGCTTCGCTCGTTTCTTTAACACGGCCTTATAACGTCAGTCAAGTGAACTAATTCACGCACTACGTTGAAGATTTAACCACCTACACAGTGACCTCCCACATGTAATGTACACACGCACATAATTATAAAGGAACATTGTTTATATTTACTGTTTAAGCGCTAATTTCAGAAAGTACAATAAAATTACTTCTCGTATAAGATAATCCGTTTATTGAGTAGCTCATAAAATTAGTGGAAATTTTATGTTTCTTTTGTGTACAGTTAGTTTTTAAGATCAATTGTTCCTGCTTTTAATTATAATTTTGTAAAGTCTCACAATTTTCGTAACTCTCTCGTCACGCATTCACCAGCTTACTCAAGTCAAGCGTGCGTAAAGAAGTATTACTACAAAAATCTTTTACCAATATGAAGCTACATTATGCGCAAGTAACATACGTTTTAAGGAAAGAAAATAGTAAAGCCAAAATGGCGTAGGTACGAGTCCATGTGGTTGGATCAGTTAGCGGAAAGGTTGTTAGTAAATATAATAAATAAGAGCACAGCAATATATAAGTTTAATATAGTCGTTAAGCAAGCACTGAGTTTCCACCTAAAATCATGAGTCATTCCTTAGTTGTACAACAACTTTATTTTGTATCAACTAGTTCTTAACTTCTAATTATTCTTAGCTGCATAATAACCAGTTTCAATAATCTATTCTCTCTAATTTATTAAGGGTTCAAAGTAATTCTGACTAAAATAAATAGTAGTACACAAAATCAGATAATATAAAGTCATAATTTTTGCGAATTGAAATATTTCATAAATACAGTAGAATTCGATGGTACAAAAGAATAATACATCAAAAACTTTCATATGTTGAATATCGTCATTTGTCAAGTAGTGTTATACTGGTGAAACAGGCTCGGAGGTTTTTAAAGTTAAGGCTGTTTTACATCTACAAACGTATAAACTCTTTCGCGTTTATATTATGATAATGAACATGTTAATAAGATTATCTGGTTATCTGCTCTAAATAGTCACCGAACGAGCGACCATCCGTTTAGACTTTAGGTTGACCGTTGAAGCGGCACGCCGCCACCGCGCCAGATGTTGTTCATTTAAAAATAATAAAGATATAAATGACAAGTGACATACCGTCGAGGTATTCAAAGCAGCTGTCTTTTTGATAAAGTAAATACCGATGGTACTCTCAGTGTTTAATTTCTCAAATGCACTAAAATTATCAAATATTATTTTAATCAATAATAATCATTGTATAGTAAGCGTTTTCTGCTAATGGGGATCATTGTATAGTCCATATATTAATATTATAAAGAGAAGAGATATTGTTTCGTTTGTTTTTAATTGACAAACGCAAATAGCTACACTGGATCGATTAGAACATTTTTTTACCAGGAAAATACTACGCTATCACTGGGTCAAAATCATGTAGTTTACGTGGTCTTGGACGGTAGTTAATGTTTACACAAAAACTAAGGTATAAAGCTTAATTTTAATTATGATTACCATATGCTAATCATAATTAAAATTAATATTATAAAAGATTATTCTTTTATCCACAGGTTTAAGCTAAAAAATCTTAAATGATTATTATCTTTATGCAATGAAGTAATTCAAATAAACGATATTTCCAATCACGGACTTAAACCTCATAACTAAAAGTTACTCGTCTATTAAAAGCAATTTGCTAAGTTTACCGCATTGTATCGATTGTTCAAGGAAAATTCATTTTTAAAATGTCCTAGTTTCGCAATAGTTGCTAATAAGCACACGTCAATACGTCTACCACATGTGAAAGAGAATCATAAAAATATACCTGTCTTCCTTTTGAACGAGTAACCTATAATTTATTAAGTATTCATTATGAAGAAAATTTTATGGTATAACTAGCTATCCATTGTTGAGGAATAATTAATATAAGTAGGATTGGTTAGTTATTATTATTATTAATATTTTCTATCAACATCGCTCTTACACATTTTACTACTTTAAAAATCGTCTCAATAAACAAGCATTAGGTAACTTAAAATTAACGCGCTTATACAAATAAACAGACTTTTAAGCTCTATTAAATTAATTTGTGTACTTAACGGTTATAACATTGTACAAATATCAACATTGTGTGTAATGGCTAATTAAAAATACTTGCGAAGGCAAGTATCTACAAAAACATTCAGTATTTCGTAGAAATTGGGAGACCTCGTTCGTCTCTCATATACTCAGCGATTGGAATCCACTCCCACGAACGTGACGACACATTTTAAAAGCGAAATTAGCTTCACAAGCGCAAAAGATATTTAATATGTGTACGGAATTTAAATATAGGACCGGTGACGCCATATTCTGCTGATGCTTGTTGGTAAACCAATTAGTTGTCACCAAGATTCTAAGCGAGAAAGTCCCTTTGATCGGAGCTAAAACCAAAGCGGTATATTAACAAGGAGTATGACAGATATATTGAGCCTAACAAAGAATGCCTTTGTATTTTTATATTTTTTGAGCGAAGATAAAGATGTTCGTTTCTGGAAGCTCTTATTAATGTCCTTCTTAGCTCGGCGGATGTATAATAATGTTCTCGGAAGATTAAGTTAATGAGTATGATGAATATATCACGATTTTTGTTTAATACACTTTAAGATGTTGATAAAAATATTAAAAAGTGTTTTCAAACGAGCAGTCGATTCAAAATCAGTTGCGATGTTCCTCATGATTTAGCAAGTGCGGTCATCGTACTCAATGCTCAATGAATTTTGATTGAGACAATGCCAGGTTTTCATGGTAAATTTTAAAGACCATGACTAATGATCTAGTACTGTCAACCGTAACAAAGACCTGTTTAGTTCTAACAATAGAGGTACTTTAAGTAATTTGAGGCTTTTTAATTATTGTTTTAATCAGTGCCGGATTTATATTTTTTATGAGTGTAGGCCACATTAATTCTGCCGCTCCATGTACATACCTTTCTAAAATAATAATTTTCCATTCTGCAATCTGAAATCTGCCGCCCCTAGGACTCTGCCGCCCCTAGGCCGCGGCCTATACGGCCTATTTATAAATCCAGGACTGGTTTTAATGGTTTGTAAGATTGTGTGTTAATGTTGTTTAGAACTTAATTTAAAAAGCATGGAATTAAAGTTGGTAATAGTAATGATGATCGTTGCGAATTCGTCATTAATAAAAAGTTTTGGTTAAGAAATATGACAAACGTAAAAGTATCAAGATCACAAGAAAATTGATAGACCCTACAATGATACCGCATGAATACTTTTTAATGCGCCAAAGATACGACCAATGCTTTATTGTGTCAAAATTTTACAATAGATTTTTTTTCCGTGAGACTTAATATCTCGAGAGCTCATCTCCTTTGAAAGATCCACATAAACATCGTTTATATGAAGTCGTATTCGTGTGGGGACAAAGGGCTGTCCACATTATGATGACAGCTGCCGAAATCTCGAACCAGAGAATCTAACCTAGCGTGAAACTTGCACACGAACTAACAAAAAGCCCGTTAGATACAACTATTACAATTTAATTTAAATCGATTTTTCGTATTTATCATGACGGACAGTCGCCACACCTACCGTTATAAAGGACGAGATTTTGATATTTGCAGTATTTTCTCAATAGATTATTGGCACTGTGGTCTCAAGAGTCACGTCTTGTAGTTTATGCGGTTCCGCTTCATCAATCACACCCATTTCAATAAATGCACATATAAGTACTGTAATATTTTAAGTTATATGAATAATTATGTTTTCAATTCTGAATAAATTTCTGTCGTTACAACTTACCGTGTTTCAAATTTATTTTATAGAGAGAGATTTTGCGGAATTATAATCTAAGGTAAAGTTATCTCTGGATCGTATATCTGCAAAATATATTCAGCATTAAAGAAAAGCCCTAATTGACACAACCTAACCATAAAATATAGATATCAATATTAATTTTTGGCACATATTTTTTTTCAAGTGGCTCTGGCCTACTGGCATATTCGTTAAACAATTTTATATTTGTTGTGTTCATGTAAAGCATTTGAATGAAAATCTGCAACAATAAGAAGGTGAAGTACCTACTAAAAGCATGGCAGCATTTATTTAATTAATTTTTGATGTTACTTTTTGGACAAATCTTGTCAAGTCTAATTCTAGGTAGGTACAGAATTCATCTTAAAGAATGTTTTTAAATGTCAATAAAATACCACTTTCTGAGAGCTACTATATGTATAGTATATACCTATATTTCTTTTTAATAAAAATTCTACACTGTTGCGTAAAAAGAATTATTTCATTTCATTCCCCTTGTTGTGCAACCATCTGTCCCCCATCAATCATTTATTTGTGTATACACATACCCATTAAAATGTTTAAGTTTCGTAACATTCTTACACGTGCTTTATTTATACAATTTTTTATATTACTTCAAGGACGACGATTATTAAATTATAATTATAATAGATCAAAAACAGTAAGTATAAGACAAACAGCTACTAACTTTACCTTAAACATTAAAGAATGAATAAGATAATTAATTAATAAAGGTTGAAGTTACGTTATAAAAAATTCGAAGAATTTTGGAACATACGAACTTTGAGATATGTAAATAATTAAAAGAGCAGTTAAGGCACGAGTTCGTAAATTAATGTATTATAATTAGTTTTAAATAAGAGCGTGTTTTTTAGATATGGTATTTGATCTAATTCCGTTAGAGCACGGGCATTTCCAAGTTTCTTATTCATTAATTGACCGTGCACATAATATATACATAATATGTATCAGATGTTATCGCGTAACGCGGAATGTTGCAGGTGTTACTGCTAAGAATAATTAATTTCAAATTAAAGATGGTAATGTTACAAAGTGATCTAGAAAACGAAATTTAAGTATTATAATTTAAACTAATATTAACCCAATGTTTCTGTAAAATTTTGACAGATATGTTACACATGTCTTGTAATTCATATTTAAAAAAAAACGAAAAAATTCATTTTGAACATGTTCAGTACCAAGCTTGCTGAGCCTATGCTTCAGCACTTTATTGGCGTAGTGGTAAAGCAAGTAAGGTTAAATAAATTAATTGTTCAATTGTTTATTGCTAATTTTAATATAAGTAGTTGTTAGTAAAATTAGTTACACATATATATAGATACGTACTAACTAGACACATACCCATAGTTGTAAGCTATTAATATTACTAACAAGTGGACTGTAAGTCTAAAATAAATAAATTTATTATTCTTATTATTAAACAAATTAATTATTTGTGCAATAATATCATAGTAAACAACTTATGTATATGTATATATATATAACGGTATGTCGCGTAATTGTCGCGTTTGTACGAGTACATACATTCACACATATGTAGATATGTGTAAATGTATACTCGCATAGTATCACATAAAACATTCAAGACACTAGGTATGGGCTCGGGCACATTCATTTTCTATACTTGCTAGATTAGCGACGCAATTGCAAACGCAAATAAGTTGCTTATGTCAAACTACTAAATCTTCAGATTAGTGCGTTGCCTAGTGAAACAACCTGAACAATATCATCGACCCATTATGCCTTCACTCTAAAGATTAATAGATGTTTTAATTTAAATAAAGTGATAACCCAGAACAGAACTAAAAAACGGTATCCAACTCATGCAATCAATTTGAAAGGTAGTTGAGAAGAAAACACGTCGTTTAACACACGATCAGTCTCTGTGTGACAAAGATAAGCATTCGACAGTCTGATAATAATCAGTATTCAAGTTACAACCCAATTGTTCAATATTTTTTTGTTAAACAAACCTCTACACAATGATATATACGATTGCGTTTTACTTGCAATATTGTTGAAGTTTTTCTGTCACAGTAATAGATACGAAGCACAAAAGATAAATTGCGCATTGATATTTGATATACCTGGTGTTTTTCATACTACCGCTATTATTTCGCTGAATGTTGAGTGAACACAAAAGTTTTAGATTTCTGATTACGGGACAGACTCGGAAATAGTTATGATATGTTATGCTTACACCGAATAGGTACATTATATTTACTAGGAACCAAAAATAAGCATACTAATTTGAATTTTAAGGTATTGCACAATTATTACTTACTTTACTTTACATTTATACTCGTATATAGTATTTTTGCATATTGCTATTTGCATAAATATTAAATTATAATTTATACCTTATATTTTTTGTATCGCGTATTAGTATTATATTTTATTATATTTGATGCCATTGCACCTTTTTGATAACCTAAGCTAAAATATATTTGATAACATGGCTCTAAATTTTACATTCATAAAACACGTACTGGCGATGAATATCATTACAGAAATATTAAATTAAAGTACTATTTAAATGCAAAATGTCATTTTGAAGATCACATATATTTGCTAAACTAAACGAATATCTAAAGAATTGATTTCATTGTCCGCTCACAACATGGTTTCCATGAAACCATCGATATTGTTTAAATGCCCATGGGGCAATGACAATGCACCGCAGTAGTCCCTTCATTATATCCTACGGAAGCTAGACAAGTAGCGAGCGGTTACCTTATTGTACGAACTACGAGTATTTTTACTTGGAATATTTGTTTTCTTTCAAACATAATAGGGTTACAAAAACTAAATCCCTTTGTGTCCGCCACCGACCTGCAATGAAACAGTAGCAAAATGTTGTTTATTTTGTTCGGACCTTAAATAGTGACACGTGGATTGTTTGAATGCGTTATAATTTATTATTTCGACCACCGCACCGGATGAACTGGGTAATTTTCTTGGATAAGAAAGTTGATTCCTGCTAAATAGTGTGTAGGTTAAACATCCAAAGCCACACACAGCTTCAAATTTATTCATAAAAAAAAGAACAAGAAAAAATCCACTAAAGCTATTAAAATCAGTTTTTCTTTTGTAATGCAAATTTCTTATGCAAAAACATTTACTCATGATCTACGAAATTTTGTACAATTGATTAAGATATGATAACTTAAACAATGTTCCCTCGAAAATGCTCTAAAATACGTTGTTTGCTAATATGTAATATTATCTACCCAAAAATACAGATTTATAACGCAAGGATGCAAAGCACGAATTACATACATTTAATGTTGATAAATATTTTTATGCAGTAAATAAATGGGTAAGTTATTGATAAATTTTATAATAATGAAAATAAACAGCCTTTAACTAATATGATGCATCTATTATTGAATCCAATTTGAAACAGATACATGTGACAGATAGAGTGAAGTTTGATGACGAAATAGAAGAATTTATCACTAATTTCTATCCATTGGATATCGTTATTCGTAAGTATTTTTTTCGGCGACCGGTGCAACGGAACCTCAAATGCAAAAAAAGATAATAATCAACAGTTCAGTATTTGAGTAAGTGGTAGGTATGTATAATAAAAATGTGATTTTCTCAACATAGCTTTTATGTCAAAGTAACTTATTTATTTTATGAGTACATGATAAATAAATGTATTTAGGTACTCCTGTTTGTATACTCTCACAAGTCTCACGTAAACATTACACCGCACCTCCGCTTCATAATGAGTATTGTCTAGATTCGATTTTCCTCCAGTCGCAGAAGCGTTTGCCATATGGAGTAATTACGCCCAATGTTCCTCATTTGCATACCTTAGCACTAAATACAAGCTGCAAATTATTATCAATTTCCATATAAATTGTACTAATGAACCCCAGATGTGTCTCAAAACTCTATAATAAACATTTTCTAAAATATCCAAGACGAAAATAAAAAATAAATACGTAAGTAAAATAAATTAAAATCTAATAGTTATTTTAATTGATGAGATACGTAATTTAAAACTTGATTTACTACTTCTTATGTACAATCATTTTAAATCACTATAAATTCCTTAACATGTAGTAGTCATAATGAAAAGAAAATCGATTAGATAAAAAATTTAACAACCCAACCTACATGGGCTGATTGACAAAGTTTTTAATTATTGTTTACGTTCAAACGATTTGAAGACTGTGCTTACGCCTACCTGCTTACATTAAAATCCAACTAATTAAACATCAACTATAGTTAATTAATAATAAAGTCAGATACAATACTTGGACATTATAATCTTTATTGGGCACATTAGAATCGACAATCGAGTTTCAATGAGAAAGTCGGCTTCCAATGAAGCAATTATATAAATGACAGCAATTAAAATCAATGGATAGCCGCGTGAAATGTGAACGAGCATCACTGCGTTTTATTGCTGTGAGAAACAATAAATGTGATTATAAACTATCGATTAATTAAGTTGTTAATTGTATAGTGTATGATAAGTAGCGTAGATTTATTCTTTTTTTTTTTTGTAGACAAAAGCTTTTTTTTCAACAACAATAAATCTTGACACTGAGTAACACTATAAGTTTTGTTTTCTAATGTTTACGCGAATTTTACTCATTTAATAAAACACTTTTTTCGGATTTTATCGCGGTTTATTGTTAACTTTTGATTCCCGACGTTTCGGATACTTTACAGCAACCATGGTCACGGGAGGACTATAAGTTTTGTTAAATTATTTTGCACCCGTTCAAATATTTTATAAATTATTATATTAATTATTTTACCACAAACGTAAATTCGTCTTACAAAAACGCTGCTTAACTCAAATTAAAATACAAGCAAAAATTACTTATCTTATACTATTAAACGAGCAATTCTTGTAAGGTCACCCAGATACTTAATATTATCAGAGTATTATGCCATAAAATAGAAGTAAAGACAATGTAATAGTTTTTTTCTAATGTTTTTTTTTTGTTTACTATTCTAATTAAAGTGTTTTAAAGATTTTTGATTTCTAGTACATATCTATATGTAAAGAAAAAAAAAGTTGAGGCTTAAGGCAAAAGTTGTATGTATTAGTTACACTATTTTTGGTACATATGTTTCAACAAATATTAATAAAATATAAAAAATGATTATTACTATTAACACATTTTACATATATTACCTAAAGGTACTGATATCATTTTCAAAAAGAAGAAAAATCGCTCGGACAAATAATAACCAACTCTTTCTTTGTAAGAAAATGTATTATTGTTTCCTAAAATTAAGTTTCTAAGCAAACAATGTATATACTTCAGCATAGTAAATAATTGTAATTGCTACCGTGAATTCATTAAAAATTAGTAACGTAAAATACATAAAATTCACCGTAAATATAAAATCACAACAATAAACGAAGATGCTAACAACTTAGTAAATAATGCTTGCGCTGATTTTATATGAACAAATTATACGTTACAACAGCAGTGTTCAAAGATTGTATCGTTATTTTGCAAAGTAACGTTTTATTGCTTATAATAGAGCTATTCGTTCAGTAAATATACAAATTACATACATTTAAAGTTTATTGTCTATGAGAGTTAAAATGTAATTTTTTAAGTACACGAACAAACAAACTGATTATATCTCTAATGGACTTGCTTTTAATGATGGATCGTTATGTATTATGGTATGTAATCATTATTTAAATTATTTCGTATTTTTTGTTTGATGATGGCAATAGCAGCATTACATTTTCAGTAAATTGTTATATTGGAGAGGCACTTTTAAATTATTGTTAAAAATATATATAACAACATAAGTAATAATCTATCATTCAAAGTTTTAAGACTTACATGGAGACTAGTACTGTGATTTATTATTTTATATGTAAAATGGGATACTTACAATGTATAATATTTTACCCGTAAATATAACACTTAAAAAAGTGCCGAAATATCGAGAACCCAAAAATATGCAGTAAAAAAATTCCTTTTTATTATTATAACTTTCATTACTAACATTGTACATTTTCATCAAAATGAATCATATCACCAATATAATTATAATATTATCATTCATACTTTCATAATATAGACGCAATATAACAACAAAATAATTAAGACAAAACCAGTGTTGCCTGCCATATCTATTAGATATTCGGTAGCGTCGAATACCATTGACTACAGAACTACAAAATGAGTGTGACATTTTTTCTTTGTATGTTCAATAGAGCTATATTATCAATCATCCAGTGAACACGGCTAGACAATACAACCCTGCGGGGTTTGCGAGACGGCAGAGAGCCCAAATAGCCATACATTCATTGAAAATACGCTTATTAGGGTTGACACTTTTCAGTGTTCTAAATAGAAAATATAATTATATTTTTAGTACTTTATTTTCGAATTTCAGCTTAAAGTCGAAAATATGTCGAATTATTACAGCTTCAGTTTCATTTACATTATTTAGAATTCGTCCTTAGTGTGTATTTAAAAGCATTTTGAAAAGATACGCAGCAAGGACGAGTGCGTCACCTGGTTTATTTATCCGTAACATTGTTTTGCGACATCAATGTTTTTTTTTTACTGAATCAAAAAATATCCTTACTCTACCTATCTATCCTACTATCCTCTATCCTACGTTCTATTTATTTATAAATTACGAATAGAGCAAGGGTACAATAAAAATACATTTGACAACCCTACGGCGATAGTGTGAAGCGGCAATTCTCAAAACTTCAAAGATGTTAAGTATGTTTTACACAGTGGTTGTATGCTGACATCATTTGTATTACATTTTGTTTTTGGTTTCCAAGAAAAATAAAAGAATTTTGCAATGATTTATTATAAAATTTCACGATCACACCAAGCTTTGAACAAACTTGAAAACTTTCGTTGAAAGTTAAAATGATAGTAATAATAATTTAATTTATTGTACACCAAAAACAGAAATAATACATCTAGCAAAGAAAGAAAGATTTAATATAATTAATTAGTTCATACATGAATTAATCAATATCATTATTTATTAATAATAATTATATTTTTTGCTGTGTGGCTACGGCACTAAAGAATTTAGCCACCCCCTCTCTTCCCGTGGGTGTCGTAAGAGGCGACTAAGGGATAACAAGGTTCCACAACCATCTTGGAACTTAAGAAGCCGACCGATGGCGGGATAACCATCCAACTGCTAGCTTTGAAATACACAGGCCGAAGATGGGCAGCAGCGTCTTTGGTGCGACACATCCAGTACTGCGGTCACCAACCCGCCTGCCCAGCGTGGTGACTATGGGCAAAACACATGAGTGCACGTTATTTTTGACGTAAACTTGTGGAGGCCTATGTCCAGCAGTGGACTGTATAGGCTGTAATGATGATATTTTTTAATTGCTATTATTAATGAGTAATAACTAATTACTATTTTTAAGTTCTTTAAGCAGTTTCTCGAAGATCGAAAATAATTTGAAGATATTTAACGCCCTATCGCATCAAAATGGGTTATCTAGCTTAGCCAATACAGCACTAAATTACTCGTACCACTGATAAAATAGAAGGAATTGAATGCATACAGCCAAATCACATAAACACGGTCACAGACCCGCCTGCAGAGCGCGGTGACCATGGGCAAAACACATGAGTTCACGCCAATTTCGGCGCGAACTTGTGGAGGCCTCTGTGCACCAGTGGACTGCGATAGACAGATGTGTGTGTATGTGTGTAAATCACATACAGAAAAATTCTATTACAACTTACATTCATAATGTCGTACAATCTATATGAAAAAATTGCCGACTCATTCTGCATTGTCCATCACAAGCTTTTACCCTAATACAATAAGTAACACAGTGTTATCCCATCCCTTAAGTAAAATATCTATTGAAACGTACATAATTGGACTTTAAAAAAAAGCGGCACACTTTCTGAAGTAGCTAAAGGGAAAGACATCCAGCAAGCTTCCGTTTTGAACAATGAAAAATTCATACACCCTGTTGTGGGCATAAAAAGGGGTGTGTATTGAAGATGATAAGAATTAAGTTTATATAAACTGAAACCTGAATAAATAAAAAAGTGTGTGTGTGTACAATTCACATACAGCAGAAGTAAAATGTCAAAAGGGTAGCCTATGACAAATTTTACTACCGAGGATATAAAATATTGTGTAATGTATTCCATATTATATATATATTATCTCATTTTCTCCTATACATTTAAGTGTTTGTTTTTATATACTGACTCATTTTCGTTTGATCGAGTTCTAATGATAACAAGTCTTTTTCTTAATCTTCAGCCTATCACAGTCCACTGCTGGACATAGGCCTCCCCAAGCTTGCGCCAAAAATGGTGCGAACTCATGTGTTTTGCCCATAGTCACCACGCTGGTCAGACGGGTCGGTGACCGCAGGGCTGGTTTTGTCGCACCAAAGATGCTGCTGCCCATCTTCGGCCTGTGTATTTGAAAGCCAGCAGTTGGATGGTTATCCCGCCATCGGTTGGCTTTTTAACCGACTTCCAAAAAAGGAGGAGGTTCTCAATTCGACTGTATATATATTTTTTTTTTATGTATGTTACATCAGAACTTTTGACCGGGTAGACCGATTTCGACAAATTTTGTTTTAATCGAAAGGTGGTGTGTGCCAATTGGTCCCATTTAAATTTATTTGAGATCTAACAACTACTTTTCGAGTTATATCTAATAATGCGTTTTTACTTGACGCTCTTTTCGTCGACCTACGTTGTATTATACCGCATAACTTTCTACTGGATGTACCGATTTTGATAATTCTTTTTTTGTTGGAAAGGGGATATCCCTAGTTTGGTACCGTGATAAGAAAACTAGGATCTGATGATGGGATCCTAGAGAAATCGAGGGAAACTCTCGAAAATCCGTAATAACTTTTTACTGGGTGTACCGATTTTAATAATTTTTAATTTAATCGAAAGCTGATGTTTATCATGTGGTCACATATAAATTTTATCGAGATCTGATAACTACTTTTTGAGTAATCTTTGATAACGCGTAGTTACTTGACTATTTTTTCGTCGATCTACGTTGTATTACTTGTCGATGTAATTGAAGTCGGTTTTTTTTTCGTTTGCGAGCAAACACAATTATTAAGTTTCAAGATGGTAGTGGAACTGTGTTATCCCTTAGTCGTCTCTTACGACACCCACGGTTAGAAAGGGGGTGGCTATATTATTTACTGAACATCCGTTCTAATGACTAACAACGAATCTAAAGAAGTGATACTTTTTTGTATATAAATATAAAGGGCAAAAGGGTAACTTATATAATAATTTATATACCAAGCGTATTGAAGTAACCTACTTTCCTTAAAACGAAAACTTGATTTTAAAAACAAATTTAATGAACAGAATTAAAATAATCATAAATTAATTCCAAATTTCTACGTCAATCACTTATACAGTTGAAGGGAATCAGGTTGGCTCATTGATTTCTCAAACGCCATCGAAGGGTGCCCGAGGAAATCGTATAACGCACCGTTTACCCCTAGATTTGAACAAATCGAATTCCAATTAGCGTAATTTTTCGATGGCGTTTCATAATAAACTTGAATTCCCCCAGCGACACGTGACAAGTTTGAAAAAATAAGAAATTTGGTTGTACAGAATTATATTTAAAAAGCAATTTGTTTTACATATACTATGTATCACTTAACAATAAACCTATATATTCAAAATTATTAATTGAAAAGTGTAAAAAAATTAAGCGTTGTAAGCGAACGATCTATATAACAAGGATATTTATTAAATAACTCAACAACGAGCTATAAGAACTATTTCTCGCAAATACTTGTATAAAAAGTTCTAAAGAAATTCCTTTATAAAAGTAAAAATATCTAGTAAAGAATATCCTAAGCCCGCATAACAAGAATTTTTTATGAATATTTACTTAGTTTACTGTAAAATAAGGCTAGAGAATTTCATTCCAGCATGGGGGTTTGAATAAAGATAATAGTGCTATACGCAGACTCTGAATATAGAAATGTAATCCGATGATCCGCCTTATCCAGTTGCCGAGCTAAAACCCTATAGAAACGCCTAGAATTTGCGTTGTTCTGTTTGAATTATTTCACCTTTTCTGCTTGGCAACACTACTTTTAGTTATAAAAATAACAATATATATTATTTGAGTTATATCTTGTGTTACTAAATTTCTTTTATTGCGATATGATGATATAGAATTTGAAAATAATAATGACATAGTGTTTTTAAGGATATTTTACGTTCCCAATGTCAAGTCTCATTTGTAACCAAAAAAATACTTGTTTACTTAACCTTCCAATACCTGCGTGAAAAAGTGTAACACTTATACCCGCGCCCATTTAGTTCCCAAGTAGAAATTTTTTCGTCTTCCTTAGAAGGACCGGACCAGGCATGCCTGATCAGGACTAGATAAGGCATGTAACGCAGATGATTGGTCTGGACCTGGACCGGCTGATTAGGATGAGATGAGATTTCCTGGTCTGGATCTGATCAGGAAATCTCATCTCATCCTGATCAGACGATCTGGTCCGGTCCTTTTAAAAAACACGAATGTATGTATATTCTTGAAAAAAATTGTTTAACAAAAAAAAGCGAATTGATATTATAAATGTTACTTAACATAATTATTATGACATTTATTTCTGTTTATTTTTTTCAATGTATTATTTATTTATGTTTTTACTTTAAATAGTAATAATTTTATTTATTTTTATGTTATTAATTAATTTTTATTATTAATTAAATTTTACTTATTAACTTCTAATAATTAACTACTAATTAACTATTTTCTATTACTTACGACTGCTACACTGTGTATAAATGGACTCCCTGTTAGACTATCCTGATAACTGTATATATACTAAGTGCGCTTAAAAACATTGATAGTGCGATTCAGGCTCAATTCCCGTATTTTCTTTCAGGCTATCCTGATCTGGATCGGACCGGGTTCTGATCCAGTATGCCTTACCATACTTGATTAAATTTTACATCAGGCTAACCATGCCTGGACCAAACCTGGTCCTGATAGAGCTTGCCGGATCTGGTATGCCTCATTCTATCCTGATCCGATCCAGATACATGATTTGGTTGAACCTGACCTTTTTTAGTCGGGTTCTAGATGTCTAAAAACATACCAAATAGTAAATAGAGGATTATAGAAAATATCTATTTTATAACCAACTAACACACTTATAATAAATTTAAAAAATATTACAGAAATTTTAATTGTTACAAAACTTCAATGAATATTTACTGCATTTTGTAAAAAACGAATTAAAAATCTTTAAAATATATATTTGTTATAAGATCATATATGTTTATAGAACTAAGATAAAAATGCTTCAAATCACTTTAGACAACACAAAAGAGCAATCAGGACATAATATAATAACATTATCCATACAACATTTTTGGTATATGCAATTATACCGACTCTTGCGATTTTTTGAGCCAGTAATCACAACGACCTGTTACGTTGTTATTTACTCTTACAGTTATCTTAGATTCTTAAAATTTGCAAATTTTATCAATTTTTTATTATATTAATGAGGGTAGACAAGTGCTGTTCTAATGCGCTCTTCGTCCATTTTAGATTATGTTACGTAACCAAAAAAATAAAAAAAAAAAAATGTAACGTAATGTAGGATTAAGAATCATAAAAAGGTAAAACTGTAAGTATTATAAAAAAATTGGGCGAAGTTCCTTAGGGGGTGTTGCGCAGGGGTACCCTAGCCGGCAAAATACGTCCGTAACGTTAAACAAAAGCGTCAGATTTTTATGTACAGTCATTTATGATAGCTATACAGTGTAAAATGTATAGTCTAGTGATGACAGTTATTATTGTTGCATTTTGCTATTACTATTATATCATTCGATAATTATTATATATTTTTATAAATCATTGTAAATAAAATAAAAGTGTTAAGACAATTTTGTAAAGTAGTTTATTAATTTTTGTCGATAAAAAAATTATAATAAAAATGTATACCCGAATAATTATTTTCTCTATAAGTACCTCGAATAGAACCTATAATTAATATTTTATAATAACAAACTTCGATCCTATCTGGTGTCCCACGACTCAACATGGTTTTTTTTTGAACTAATTTCGTTGTCGTGAAAACAGACTTCTCTGTTTCACGTACGAGCGATTGCGCTTCACTAGTTTACAGTTATCCAAGAATCATAAAAATCCATTGTTCTAATGTTTTCCATGTTTTAAAAAAATAGGCAAATAGTTATAGTATCGTCGATCTGACAGTCCAACGCGCGGGTATAGGTTAAGTTAATCTGTAGCGATATATTTAACTTTGTCACAGAAATTTCTGACCCTTAATAGGCAACCATCAAATAAATTTATCAACGTATGTTTACGATAAAATCTGGATCGAGAAGATAATTTAGTTTCCATGAGAAGCAAGGGTGAATAGATGTTATCTTACTGTGACGAAAATTCCTGCTCATATATAATTGAACTACAATAATTTAGTCTACGTAGATTACTTCTTAAACCTGGTTATATGGATATAATTGTTACTAAAAACCTAAAATTGTTTTTATATAATATAATTACCTATATAAAGGGCAACTATCAAATGAAGCTGCTATATATTCAGATTAATTCGATAACACTTTTAACTTTAAACTTGTACAATAATTTTTCCTAAAAACTTTCTCTAGTACCAGACGCACATAAAAGACAAGATTGTTACGCTACAATACTATTATACAATGGTCGTGACAAAAGCTAATAACAAAATAGTCACTATCAAAAGATTACGTAACGAGGACGGACTATCAATTACACTCAAGTCTGTTCCCAAACTTTTCTCAACAAACATTGCACTAGTTTAAACTGTAATATCTTAATAACTGTAGTTTATCTTAATATTCGGTATGCGTTGTGGGTGTTTTAATTAAGTAAATTGCTTTATCTGCAGACATAGACAATGGTAGTTGATGGGGGAGAATTTTATTAACACCATGATCGTTATCGCATACGGGTGGGTACTCATATACTTAACAAATAGAATTGATTTGTTTGATTTTAATCTTCTGCTCTAGTTGCGGTTATTAGATTACTTTTAACTGGACAAAGGTCAGTTTATTTAAAGTCATACAATATTTATAAGATTATTTTGTAATTGTGTTCTTCAACATACTAGCTTAGATACATGAAATAAATGACGATTAATTTTGTGCTAGTTTAAATTTCCGTATTTAATTTTATGCCATTTAATTATATAAAATTAAAATGAGAATGATATAATCATAGCTCAATTGTTGCATTTGTTTAGAACTTACGTTGTTAAATCATCTTTGCAACTTTGTGTGAATTTTTCGTTCCTATTTTAAAACTTTTCTAGAATGTTTTCTAATTTAAAAAAAAAAGTTATATAATTTACGTGGAACAATTATTTTATTAAATTGACGAAAAAACAAACAATTGTTTAAAAAACGGAGTGATCATTAGATATGCAATTTCACAATAGCACAAATAAATTTAGTTTTTGTGACTAACGCGATGTCAACCAAACTACTAATAAGAAACCTCCAATGACATATAGAGCATAATTTACCTTTAACCTTTAGATCTAAATTAAAAAATGTTCTGTAGCTATTTTGAAAAAACTGGCATTAAAAATGACAGGTGACTCAGTAAATTACGAAATTAAATCTGATTCCTGTTGTTAATTTTTAACCGTGTCTTCCTATTTTATCAATTAGATATATTACTGCTAAATAATTTTAAGTCAACCTTGCAAGATACGCATATTACGCATTGTATTCTATAGTTATTGTAAGGAACTATAACTCTTTAGGACATTACATTTACATTGAAATTATTTTAATACTTTACCAAATTATAAACCTCATAAACCTACGATATAACCTGCTCCAAAACGTTAGCATATTATTATTGTATACATTACCGCCTTATAAACTATTTAAATTAAAACATTAAACATAGTTATTGATGGAGCGTTGAGCGAATATATTAAGGAATGGAAATTTTGACGACGATGTGAAGCGAACCTTTATAATTTAATTTACACACATTATAATGTTTATTGTATCTTAGAAACCAATACATTACGTGTTTAATATATACAATAGAATATTGAACACGTTTAAATTCACTATTTTATTGGGTGTTTTTATTTTTATTTTAAATTTATGTTAAAGAAGATTTAGCTATTATTCCTATTTACTTTAAGCGAATACATTAAATGCCCATGTAAAAGAGCGTGTTATATAATGGTTATGTTCAGTTCGAGATAAAATGTAATTTAAAGAAAAAACAAAACATTTTCTGTCCACTTATATCTAGTATTTTAATTATTTAGTATTATAGTTTTTACGTGGCTATATATTTTTAAGACTGTTAATATACAGCCCAGTTACGTATGGACACGAATGTATAATGAACTTACGGACGGATGGATCCCAGAGTCAAAACACTCAAAAGGTACAAATATGTTTAAGATATTTTTACTAAAATTTAATCAATTTATCCGTTTTTAGCAATATATTAGTAAAACCAAACAGTTATAATATTTAATACTCGACCTCTATAAGTAAAAGTTTTACGTTTTATGGTCTGAAATATTATTTTTACTAAACCGAGCACAAAATAATCGTAGAAATTGTTTTTGAACAGCAGAAAATATAATGGTGGAGTTAAACATTAATTACAGAATGTTACTCAACTCTTACTCAATAACATATTACGCAATCGCGTTGTACTAATATTATTATACTAAATAATAATCGTACGTAATTACGTTACTTGAATTTCAATAAAATAAAAGTGATGAGATCGGTAAAGTATACTGCTGTTTTAACTCAAGCGATGTTGATAAATGAAACACACAAACACAAATATTTCAAAGCCAGTGTCTACGATATCTGAAGAATCGCCATAGAAGGCTTTCCAGTAAAGCGTTCTTCCTATAACATATTTTATTAAAACGATTACCTACTTAGAACGTCTACTGTACTGAGAGTTTTCTTTTCAGAGTAAAGTTTGCTTAAGACTCTCGACCCTTCGTTATTATGCCGTGTAAATTTATTTATAAATATTTATAACAATCTTTATTTTGATATTAATTACATTAATATTAAAGTATGTAGTAGAAACATCTAATGTAGATTACGAATGAAACATAAAGCTGTTAATGTTGTGCCTCTCGATTTATTTATGTAAAATCGACAAAATCTAAAAGTACTTGACTTGTTTTAACAACACAAGTAATTAAAATTAATTCTAATCATATTTTCTAAATAAATATATCAGTCGTTTTGCACCAAAATAAAAATAACATCACAACTTATTAATTAATGTGATTTAATTGTAAAACATATCTATACTTGTAAAACTTTTGTTGAGTTCCATCACGACTCGCTCGTGATAAGCTTAATAATTGGATTTCCTTGTTATAGAAGCATGCTATCTTCATTGATCTTATTCTCTACGAAGATTTGTTTTGATTGAAAATATTTCTAAGATCAGTTTTATTATTTACATGTATATAAACACAGACATTCCACAAACAATTAATAACTTTATTTACAAATAGCCCTTGTATTAAATTAAGATTACTTTAATTACATTTGATATCTCAATGTACATTATTTAACCCAATTTTGTGACTCATATTTTTCACTTGTTTCTTGAACAAATTCTCCCCAAATCATAAACAATGTTATCATTCCTTAGTCAACTTGTGTTGTATTGGTTTTGTTACCAATAATCAATTTCCTTATTGACTACATGTTAATATGACACATTTAAGGTACCTAATGGTAAACAAGTCAATTAATAAAATAATGAAAAAAGATTAAAATATAATTTTGTCTGCTAATAAATCAAAAGTAAAAAAAAAACTTTAAAAAAACCAAGCCTTTATTTCAAATGTACTAAAAAGAATAAAATAAACTTGTACTTTAAAACCCTATCTATGAATATATATAACGTGATTACACAATTTATATGATATGAATTTTTATTAATAATATTTTTCTATTATTAACAGAATAGTTAAGTACTCTTATTTATTTAGTTTGAAAATTGTAAAAGTAAAAATTAATCAGATCAGCCATCTTTAGAATTATTAAAGAGTATTTATTTTTCGAGTTATTCTTATATAGCTAGTTCTTTCCTTGCAGCCCTTGCAGTCCTTGTAGGTCTTCTCACCGTGCCTCGGATAGCACATTAAGCCGTCGATCCCGATTGTTATAATGTACACCTGATAACGATCATTATTCATAGTAGGGAATATATTCACCAACCTGCCTAATTAGAGCCACCTAATTGGAGCAGTGTGGTGGAGTAAGCTCTAATCCTTCTCCTACACGGGGAAAGAGGCCTATACCCAGCTGTGGGATATTACAGGCTGAAACGAAAGCCCTTTCCTTTGATAGCCATATTATAAGAGTGCATTAAAAATAACTATTGAGCCATCTTGTGTGATCCGCCATGTTGGATTTAGGATAACCTAACCATACATTGTAATCAAAACTAAACGCGTGTATAAAATTTCAGCTAAATCTGTAGAAGATACTAATTATTTGCAAAAAGCATGGATTTTTAAGTTGAAGATTGTAAGTTTAGTTAAGTTTATTTTTTAAAATTGTTTAGTTATATGTTAATGATGTTAGGTTAATTAATGATAGATATAGATTATTTAATGATAAATATATCATCATCATTACAGTCTATACAGTCCACTGCTGGACATAGGCCTCCACAAGTTTACGCCAAAAATAACGTGAATTCATGTGTTTTGCCTATAGTCACCACGCTGGGCAGGCGGGTTGGTGACCGCAGGGTTGATTTTGTCGCACCGAAGACGCTGCGCTTCGGCCTGTGTATTTCAAAGCCAGCAGTTGGATAGTTATCCCACCACCGGTCGGCTTTTTAAGTTCCAAGGTGGTAGCGGAACTGTGTTGTCCCTTAATCGCCTCTTACGACACCCACGGGAAGAGAGCGGGTGACTCTATTCTTTAGTACCGTAGCCAGATAAATATAATTATAGTAAAATAAAATTGAAAATTAAATAATAATTATATTTTGACAAGCACTAATTCCGCCGATAAACTGTCACGCAGTTTGGCAGATTATAAAATTGTACAGTATTTTTGGTCAAATAAATAAAGAATTATTATTATTACATAATATGCTTCAAAATTAAGTTACAAAATTCGACCCTAACTAACAAACATACATACAGGTTACATACTTACATACATAGATTGGAAGTTAAATAAAAGCTTTTAAAAAGCAAAGTTAGATAGAGATTGAGTTTAAGTTTGCAAAAAAAATGCCATTTCGGTCCTTTTATACCAGGTACCCTAGATAAGTGGCTACAAATAACCTAAGCGGTCCGTATCAGAAACATTGTCCACGTTTCTCACGTTTCGAGCGAGTAGGATGAACGTCGACTTCATAAGGACTCTATTTCTCAAGTGCTTACGGTGTTTCACCGGTCTGTAGTGGAACGGGTCAATGCTGTAATTTAAATGACTTTTGGTGTACTTATTACTTACTACTATACCAAGAGGCTTGTATTGTGTTTAATTTTTTTTAAGTTAAACTTTACTTTTATATTAGAAATACTCTACTGACTGAAATAACCTTCTTCATCGAAAATAGTCTCAAGATCAGTTTTCGTTTTATTGCTTTTTTTTTCAAATTGAAAACTACACAAACGTATGACATGATTCGTATCAAATAAAACTAGTCTTGTTTATGTGCCTAAGAAAGAAACAAAGCTGCAAGCAAGTGTTATGCGATGTAAGATTTAAAAAAAATTATATGTGAATTTTTCTCCACGAATTAAATTACGATTTTAATGATACAGCACAATTACATAACATGTAATTCCAAAAATTAGCCACAACATTTCACTTAAGGACATCTCGTGATGCGTCGTTTGAATGTTGAAGCTGAAAATAAAAATACAGAACATTAGTATAGAGGAGAATGTACTCTATCCAGAAAGTAGTTACAATCATCGTTATCTACACATGAGGATAGAAGGGTTGCGTATAAATGGAAGCCACTTCAAAGTGAGTGGTATGATGTTTCCGACAAAGTAAACACTTATTTTTACATCGCCGTTTTTACGAGAACACTTCTTTGTGATCTCGGTTTTAGTTTACATTGGTTAACAGTTTCTACGCAATTCCTTCCGGTATAAATGCGCTTTTGATATCTATAAGATTTATTTAGATGACTGTTTTTATACCTTAATAAAATAAAATCAAACGCACCACTGTTTGACAATAGACTTTTTATATTCAAGATAAAATAATAGTTACTTTTTCAGAAATCGCTAAAGGCGACAAAAATAAGGTTCGAGTTACTTGCCGTATCAAAAAATATTATAATTAAATAGGTAAATTTAAAAGTACATACTTAATACATTATTTTTAATACATTTTTTGCTTAATACAGTTTTCGCTGTTTAGCGATAAGACCGCCTGTTGTACATTTCTTTTTGTGAATAGTTTTATAAATTGTAAACTTCTTTTTATGTGTACAATAAAGAGTAAATTATCATTATTAGTAATATTATTCTTTGATGTCCATGTATTATTACGCGAAGCAAAAACTTTATACCCCTTTTTACGAAAATTGCGCGGACGGAGGAGTATGAAATTTCGCACACTTATAGTTTATATAGAGAAGGAGTGCAGAATGCTATTTTTTTTAATTATGCATAAAAAATACATTAAATCAACAACAAAAAACATTATACACACTACCATGTATTTGACAAACGTACGCATAAATACTCTTTTGTTTATTGTTAAATTCTGTGGTCAAATTGAGAATAGATTATAGATTATTACAGATTTCTATATATATCAAAAACGATTTAGTTAAAAAAACGTATATCAAATCTAAATACCTAATTATTCAGTTATAAAGAATAAAATCTGAACAGTCAGAAATAGTTAGCTGTTAAATAAAAAGATGATGAGAATAAAATTAAGAACTTTAAAAAAAATGATGATATTATATGGCTCTATCAAAACTCATCAAAAATATATAAATTAAATTGTCCAGGTACGAAAACCTATAAATGTTATTTTAATAAAGTAAATGTGACCGTAAAATGTAACAGATAATGCTCGGCTAAAGATTTTTTGCCGCAATCGAGTTGCCCACCCGTATTAAAATCCTCTTAATGTTCCAATTCATTGTACACTTCGAACTCGAATGATATTTCAACTTTTTACTGACACCCGAACAATACTATTATTTATTTTCATTCTTCATAAGAAACGCTGGTTTATTTAACCATTGTTGAAGTACCATTTATCTCTTTAATTTATGGGGAAGCGTCGCGAATAGTGGACATATTTGTGCTGAACTGCGACGTTTACACGTACCTCGCTGTATTGTAACGTTTTTTGTTGGTCCATATACTGTTGACTACCTCTTCGATTCGTTACAGAGGGTTATGTTCGACCATTGTTTGTGGATTCGTTATGCAGAAGGAAATTAGGTACGGTTTTGTGGTAAAATAAAGCATTTACCGACGTTGAATTATTTGTTCCTACCTAGGTGTTAGCTTGTTAAGGCCACCGTAGATGAACGATTACAAGACGAATAATTTATAAAGTTTTATTAATTTTATCACTTTTATGATATCTGATAAAATTTAGGCAACTTTGAAAACTAGAACATTAATAAATTAAATATGATTTACGTAGTAGGATAGAACTCTTAAAACGAGTTACAATAACTTATTTTTCTTTAATTTTGCTTACCGGAAAATAATTTGACGAAAACTTCATGCTGATTGAGTCTGAAATCTATTACTTCTTAGCAAACTCATTGATGAATTATAAAGATTGACGATTAACGAAACGACCGCAAAATAGCATATTTTATGTGAAACAACAATTCTATTAAAAAGTTTTCTACAATAATATTTCACTAGCTACTCGACAGACGTTGTCCTGTCTTAACTATGAATATTGAATTCGAATTAGTATAATTTTAATAAAAGAATATTTAAAAAAAGGTGTTATAACCAATCTTCTGTCAATTCTATGTCAAACGTCAAAAGTTTTTGTTCTCCAAAGCGCTAAGGTTAAGATTATAAATAAATTTATACGGTGGTTACGTATTCTTAAATTTTCTAATTTTCCGCGAAATTTTTTTTTTATTTTTAATAGGGATTTTTTTAATATATAGATTACCAAGTATATTTGTAACATAAAACTTCCTATTATTTTAATTTCAACTTCACGTCACACATTAACAATTAAAACTTTTAATGATTATATTACATTCATTATTTATGATTATAACAGAGGGAATATCACATTTTATGCTCATAGACGATTATATTATCTCCCAGTATGTTGAATCATTGTACCATATACCTTGATATATTATTCCATATTCTAACATCGATACGGATTTAGGTCAGATTACCTAACAGTCTTATTAGTAAGCTACTTTAATTTTGCAACATCGTTCTATGTTTCAATCTGGCTTAACGAGTTGTTTCAAGTTATTCTACTTAATGGCGAATAAAGGCTCAACCTTTATTATTACTTGTTAAATAATAGTTATACAAAACGAGTTTAATTTTAAGATCTAAGGACATTTTAAATGGAAAGAAAACAGACTGGATATTAAAAGCGTATAAAGTGGTTGTCAAAGTTTTATTGTACGAAGACGTGTACGTGTTTTAACTGAGGTAGGGCACAGCAAGAATTTCCTGCTCAAAAAATGGAGCAGCCCGACTGGGGTAGTACCTACCTCGACCTTACAGAAGATCACAGCTAAATAATACTGTTTTCAAGCAGTATTGTGTTCCTGTTGGTGAGAAAGGTGACCAGAGCTCCTGGGGGGGGGGGGGATTGGGGGTTGGGTCGGCAACGCGCTTGCGATGCTTCTGGTGTTGCAGGCGTCTATAAGCTACGGTAATCGCTTACCATCAGGTGAGCCGTACGCTTGTTTGTCGACCTAGTGGTATAAAAAAAAAACGAAGAAAATAGTTAAAAATAAGGAATAAAATTTCAAGACCATTAATTAGAAATGTTTTTATAGTTTAAATGAAATTTTTGTGTTACGCTAAATGTTACTAAAACATAAAATATGAATTGTTAAATAAGACTCGAACTTCATGTAATATTAAATAATTTCATTAGAATCGAATGCAATTATTTATAAATCGCTATGTTATTATATTAAAAATACATTATAAGTACAACAACTTATTTTAACAGCAACAATATTTTTTAAATATAGTTTTGTTCTTAAACGATATAATCTATTTTTAAAATAAGTAGGAACTAAAATCAATTTTCCTTTTATTAAATCTGTAGCCCAATGGTCTGCTTAGTTTTTCGTGCGTGCCGAAGAATAATTAATTAGTGCCCAAAACTGTTTTTTTAAATTTTAAGGGCACCATCAATTCTTTTAATCTCCAATCAAATGAACAAACATCAAAAGCCATAGGCTCATCGTATTGACATCGCTTACGTAAACGTCTGAACATTAAGCTAAGTCTACATAACTTTTTAGAAAAAATAAATTGTATTAAATGCAAAAGTAAATCAGTAAACATGTTTAATTTAAGTTAATTAATATGTGTCTGTGTTTGAGGTAACCGCTGGCTCATACAAAAACAAATGATTCAACTATAAAATTCAACATGAACAATCCAAATGATAAATATGAAGATGTATGAAGTTTTAATTATATTTTAAGCTACCTTTTGTTATTGATTTCTAGCTATTAATTACCTACATAATTGCGACAACTTCTGGGTGTTTATGACACAGGCTGTGTGTTACGGACTTAAAATCCGTTTGATTTGTTGTTTAACGAGCCGAAATAAGAATCGAGAGAATGAAGCTGTCACTGACATTACACGTAACTATCTTCAACACGTTCAAATTGCACCCTGGAATCCTTCGGGTTCTTTAGATTGTGCGTTTCCAGTGTCGATAGCATGTAAACTTTAATGAGTCATATTCTTTGAATAGCGTAACAACTTTCACCCGCTATGTGCCAATTAACGTACATATATCACAAAAAAATGCTAAAACATCAGTTCGCGTTTTTTTTTATTTGCCGAATTGTAATGGTTAATATTTTATAGTATTTTTTTAATGTAATAAAACCATAAAATATATAATCAATATGGAAGCAATGTTATGTCCATTAGTATTCATTGAAACTTAATTGAATCATGTTTTTTGAATAACGTAACAACTGCCACTCGATATATATATATCTATATCACACAAAATTCGTAAAAAAAAAGTCTTTCAGAAATGTTATGGTTCTAAATTATTATCATTCATTTTAATTAACAAAACTGCAAAATATACGTAAGAAGCAAGAAAGGGTTTTAATTTAATTGTTCTGTTTTAAAACAATCTCAAATGTATAAGATTTATGTTGATCGATAATCATGTAATAAAATTTTAATGACATCTTCAAATCACTGAACTAATTCCAAATCAAATCGCAACAATGGAAACTGTATCGCATAAACCAGTATTACCTACAACCTACAAGCTACAACGACAAGCCTCCGATAAACGTATGTAGGTACATAAATAGTACGTGTGTAATTTAGCGATTAATTAAAACTTATACAGCCGTGACTCGAGTAATTACCGGGAGATTTGTGTTATGTTTAGTGCATTCAGTTTTATTAGTTCAATTTTATTCGCAGTGCAGACGTACTCAACCTTGTAATCTAGCTAATTAAATGCTTAGGATTTATGTAGAACTCAGTCTCTGTGTATTGTTTCTATTCACTTTAGCGATTAATTGAGCTTGAGTACTGACTCTTTTGTAATGAGGACATTGAGCGTTATCAACAACGTCGTTTCTTAAGCGATTCGATAAGATTTTTCTATTAAATTCAATTCATTTACGGTTTTTAGTTTTAATTTAATCATAGCATCATAAAGTATACCTAATTGCTTTAAAAAATTGTATTTTTTTCCAATAGCCTTCAAAAATCAAGGTTGTTTTAGTTTATCAGTATGAGCTTTCCTAAAGAAATCAAAAATTACAAGTTCATCTTTGGCATTACATCGATCCGTTCCACTAACTGTTCAAAAATCAACTCGTGCTCGGGGAATGAAAAAAAATGTCGTATGGAAACCTGTATGCGTCACAAAAATCTTGAGATATGTGTATAAACTAACCCGCTGAAGATGAGCTATCTTATATATAAATAAATATCTCATAACATTCACACACGGTCGTCTGTTCCTAAGGTAAAGAACTTAATGCTTGTGTCATATAGGCAACAGTCGACTGCTATAGATAAAATTTTTTTTTGATAAATATGCATGGAAATAAAATATATATTAATATATATAAATACATACATTACACCCAGATTCGGGCGAGAATCAAACTCAAAACCCGCGAAGTAGAAAGCACTACAAACTGCGCCAACGGAACGGGCTGTGTATAATATGTACATATGTGTTATCATATTGTATCGTATTATAATATTCTACATTATTCTCATACAAGCTTTGACTGAATAAATACTTAAAGTAGGCGAATTCAACATGAACATAAAACGTTAACGATTTTCGTACGACATTAAACAAATTAACTAATCTACACTGTGATAACCTAGATCTTTGTATGCGTAACTTAATTAATTAAAACTAAGCGTTACCTGCGGTTTTATCTACGTTTACATTTATGAGTAATGTTTCACTACCACGTGTAGATTATAAGAAGATTATTATTTATTATAAGAAGACATATTTTCCTATTTCTAGTAATTAGTAACTGGTACCTACAGTCAATATTGTACGCGTGCAATTATTAAAACTTTCATATTGTTGATGTAATAACTATTATTGATAACTGTATGTTGTTGAAATAAATAAATATATATTTTTTATTTACTGTTGAATAATGACTTTTTAAATACAACGATTCAACTTGATCATCCTATTGCTGGTCATAGGCCTCTTTCTCAATGTGGGAGAAAAATTGGAACTAAATCTACGGTGCCGCTCTACTGCGTGTAGGCGGATATGAGTACTATGAGTATGAGTAACGATCGCTATCAGGTACTTATAATAACGACCGGGACCGGCGGCTGGATGTGCTCTCCGAAGTACGGTGGGGAGACCCACAAGGACAGACATCCAAACCGGACAGAAATATTTGTACAAATACATATATCCAGTCCGAGCGGGAATCGAACCCGCAAAACCGTCAATGTTCAGCGATTATACGCACCACAACAGAGCGGTTGTTTTAAATATCATAAACACAAATTAGATGGGCCTTTATATGCTTATATATAATATTTTGTACATTGTTACATATAATTAATTTATATAATTATTTTGTCAATTCTCAAGTCGTAGTTGAATTTAGTTAAAACTCTCGCGTTAGGAGCTCTTATAGCCCTAGTCTTAAGTTAAGAAATATTATGCGTTGACACGTTTTCACTTTATGTTGAAATCATATCTGTACCTCTTAACATTACTTGTTAATGATTTTTAAGTAACTGTTGAATTTTTTGTAGATTCCTCTTAGAAAAAGCTACGCTCTGAATCTATGTTAACTTACAAATAACTATAAAAAAACTCTCTAAAGTACTGATTTTAAAGTGATTTCGAACTCTACTCAATCGTAAATAAATTTTTATACGCTAGAATAATAAAAAATTGAAACAATAAAAAGAGAATTGAAATATTTACGAGCTTGTTCTAAAACTGTAAAATAGTCAACATTATTTAGACATAAAACATTAATTGGTTAAAAATATTACAGCCAGAAGTAGTTTTAAAAGTATTTTTCTTAAATCTTCATTTACATGATTTTTTTTTTTGTCACTAGGTCGCCAAACAAGCGTACGGCTCACCTGATGGTAAGCGATTACCGTAGCTTATAGACGCCTGCGACACCAGAAGCATCGTAAGCGCGTTGCCGACCCAATCCCCAATCCCCCCAGGAGCTCTGGTCACCTTACTCACCAACAGGAACACAATACTGCTTGAAAACAGTATTATTTTGCTGTGATCTTCTGTAAGGTCGAGGTACTACCCCAGTCGGGCTGCTCCATATTTTGAGCAGGAAATTCCTGCTGTGCCCTACCTCAGTTAGAATGATTGTTTGATATATCTCTTTTCTTAGTACTTTTGATAAGTCTAATTCAAGTTTTAATATTCCTCTGAAAATCTAACTTAATAGTTCATTTCAGACAAAAAATATCTAAGCAACAAGTACACAATAGATAATCATAAATTTATTATTGATTTTTCCTCCTTAATTTGTGCACACTTCTAACCGCTGCTACTGTATCGTGTCCAGTACCCAAAGGTTATCTGGAAGAAATCGCTATTTAGCGATAAAATTGCCTTTGTACGTCTTGTATTGTATCTTTCTTTATATGTGTCTGTATTTCGGTGTACATTAACAATAAATAAATTGATAGATAATAAAAAACAAATTACGATGATTATAGTCATTTTATAAAGAAAAACAAATATTTTTTAAATATGCATCTGTGACTGATTTTATATATAAAATCATCATATCAAAAATTTCGATCTAGCGAGTACATCGTTCCATAGCTTAATTGGCTAGAGCACCGACATGGTCAGTCGGAGATGCAGGTTCGATCCCCGCTGGAACGGTCGATTTTTGATATGATATTAAAAAATGTTTAGAATTTCCTAATGTGTGGGTAACACAAAAATAAAATAGTACAAATTAAAAAAAATGTCTTAGATATTTTTTTAACTCACGCTCAATTTCAATATAAACGCTTAATAAAAATGTAAACATTTTCAAACTCTTTTATTTGAAATGATATGTTTGATATCCCTAAATTTATGTTTTAGAAAAAGATATTTGCTCTCTTAAATAAAATAAATAAAATAAGGACGATTAATGAAAAACAAAAGACTTACGAGTTGAGTGTAGTAAAATTTATTTCTGCAATAATTAGCATTATCATTTTGTATCGAAGAAGCCTTTGGCTACAAGTAGAACATTACCAGACTATTACTATTCTATTTTAAATCTTATAATAAAATAATTGTAGACACTTGTATGTGTTTACCATGTCATAACAAGTCTCGACAAAATAATTTAAATTCGAAATGGAAAATAAAATATAATTGAGGTGTTTAAAGTGAACTATTCGAACACGACAATGTCGTGACTCGTTCACCGTTTAGTTGCTTTCTTCCCTTTATACTCTCATGAGGCGTAGGTGTAAATTATTATAACAACTTGAACTTGAATACAACTGTGTAAATGTACCGTATATACTCTATTGGGGCGCAATTCATTTATTCCTCATGTAAATTTTATAGAAAATATATGTAAATTATCTTTATTACATTACGCCTGATAGCAATATACTGAAGCATAAATATGAGTTGCGCATACGGAGATGTCTTTACACGAACGATCGGAACGGAATTTCATTGTGAAATTGTAAAATTGTGTAACTAGATTTATGATTTTTCTGTCTGGAATTTTGAGCAGTATTTCTATACTACCTCATGGTCTTAACTACCACTGGTATATGCTTATTCTAATACGGAAAAACATTTGTTATAAAGCTATTGATGTGACCAAGCAAAATGTTATTATATGTAAAAAAATATTATGTTTATCTGGTAATCTTAGGGACAGTAATAAAATATATTTATATTTTTCGTAGCTTTATATATATATATATATATATATATATCAGAAAGCAAAAATTTGTACCTAATGAATGAAAATATAAGTCATATTAATTAATTAAATGTCTCTAATAGTTAAGTATATCATCTCTAGTTTTTATTGTAACAAATGTTATTTTTTCGGTAAATTACACAAACATGATTAATGTCTGATTACAGTAGCGTCTAAGAATGTTGTGCAAACCTTTAATTTAAGTGCATATTGTATAACTTAGTAGTATTGTTTTAATTTAGAAAGCTTTTTTTTATGTACTTAGTTGCTATGCCTTTATTAAATAATTAAATAAATATCAAGTAAACTGACTGTGTGGCTACGGTACTAAAGAATAAAGCCACCCCCTCTCTTCCCGTGGGTGTCGTAAGAGGCGACTAAGGGATAACACAGTTCCGCTACCACCTTGATAACCATCCAACTGCTGGCTTTGAAATACACAGGCCGAAGACGGGCAGCAGCGTCGTCGGTGCGACAAAGCCAGTACTGCGGTCACCAACCCGCCTGCCCAGCGTGGTGACTATGGGCAAAACCCATGAGTTCACGTTATTTTTGGTGTTAACTTGTGGAGGCCTAAGTCCAGCAGTGGACTGTATAGGCTGTAATGATGATGATAATTAATGAAGTAAACTGAATTCCTGTGAACCTAAAAAAAATTGAATATCCAATGAATTTTCTAAATACATTTTCTAATTGACTAAAAAAATACCTTTACTTTTGAATACTTACTGAAATTAAATTCTTTTACGGTTATTCTATTTCGCAATAAAGTATTACTCAGTTGATTTCTTTTAAAGGCGTTACACCCCAAAAGATTGATGTGTCCGGCCCCTAGTCTACAAATTACATGAAGCAATTTTAGGCTCAGTCCTAGCGACGGGTACGCTTCTGAACCCACTATATGTTTTGATCTACGCTTTGACCTATGTTTACCACTTGAAGCAACATTTCGTGGATATGGTAATATTTTTAGTTCTTTAAGAAGCATTTCAATGATTTAAAAAATAACAAGACTATATGTAAACACTATTTATTTGCAATTGCAATTTTTTTTTTATTCTTCGCTACTAATTACTATCTTACTTTTTCTATGATAATAATGATGTTAAACATAACAAATATTGTAACTTCTGAATTTATAATATTAACGCAGTTGTAAAAAAATTCACTAACGTTGATAACTTTTTTTATCATTTTATTATTTATTTATTTATTTTACTAACTTACAGAGAAAATTAAAATCTAAGTCTGTCTACTATTAAACGCTAAAAATACCTTTGAAGTTTACTTTAATATGAATATTTAACGTTGATTATTTTATAAATACTTTTGGTTTGTAAGTATTATTTTTTTTCATACTGGATATTTAGTCCCCTAAATTAAATTGCACACGCATCGCGTCCTACCCTCCGGAATGCCCCTAAAGGGAATCATTCCCTTTGATTCCTCTTCCGTCTTGTTCAATTAAGAGGCATCTCTTACTGCATGTACATTCGAACAGAAAAACTTTGCGGTAAATAACATTCGTACTATCAAGATATTGAGCATCAATTTCAAAATATTGTATAAAAATAGATCCAAGATTTTACGGTAAAGCTAATGGAATATTTTGCTTAAATTCGGAGCTGCTTGACTGACGAAGTTTTCAATCTTGTAAAGATCACAGCCAAATTATCCTGTTATCAGTAGTGTTGTGTTCATGTGTTAAATGAGATAGCCAGATTACCTAAGGATGCACTATATTGACAGCTAGGATATGGTTGGCAATGGGCTTGTAAAGCTTCTGGTCTGTTCTGGACTACAGTTATAGACATCCATAGGTAGCAGCAAGCGCTTATCTTAAGGTGTACCATATACTGATTTTCTACCCTGGTAGAAAATATTATAAGTACAGTAAAGAAAATCCATTTGGTTATAGTATTCAAAAAATATTACTTTGACTGTACAGTGACAACTAGATTCCTTCAAGGGCTCTAGATCTAATTACAGTTCTCGTATTTTGTGCTATCAACTTTTTAAGTACAATTTAACAAACATAGCTTTTAACATTTTTTGAGCGACAAATTTATCAAAGCGTTTAATGTGCAGTTGAATTTAAAATGTTCTTTAAAAATATCATATTGCAACACAGAACCCCTCTGAAGTTCGCCTAAGATGTTCCGCTAATTATTATGCACCGCAGATTTTGTAATAACGAAACTTTGATATGATACACTTATTACTTTATAAGCGTTTGTAGATTACTTTCTTCTAATAATATGCTTTCCCTTTTTAACAATTTCTTCTTAAACAAGGAGAAAAGGACTTCATTTGTTACGCTGCTATATCCAGTGCGAATTCATGCGAAGATAGATAGAGATATATTCTGGATAAATAAAATCCAAAATTTATTAAATTCACTGAAATAAAGTCAACTGAGGTAAGACAGAGCAGGAAATTTCCCCCTGCTTAAAATATGGAGCAGCCCGACTGGAGTAGTACCGGGACCTTACAGAAGATCACAGCGAAATAACACTGTTTTCAAGCAGTGTTGTCTTCCTGTTGGTGAGTAAGGTGACAGAACTCCTGGGTTAAACGCGATGGGGTCGGCAACGCGCTTGCGATGCTTTTAGTGTTGCAGACTCTATAAGCTACGGTAATAGCTTACTATCAGGTGAGCCGTACGCTTATTTGCCGATCTAGTTACATTAAAAAAAAAACCCATTTGAAATCAGAGCAAATTTGAAATATCAATGCTTCGATAAAAACCTTTTTTGTAGAAATATAAAAAATCAAATAGTAACTTTATACAATAACTAATTGTGTCTGCAACTTTGTCCCCGTGGAATTAAAAAAAAATATTGTTCAATTCGCAGAGTTACAAAATAAATAAATTTCTAAAATACATGTAGTCTAAGTTACTTCTTATTACATCAGCCATCTGCTAGTAAAAGTCCCGTCACAATCGGTTCAGCCGTTTCTGACATTTGCCGAAATAAACAGACAGGCAGGAATTGTATAGATTTAGTAAAAAGCGGTTATTTTAAAATTACAAACAGACACTCCAATTTTATTTATTTGTATAGATATACAATATTTGTATGTTTGACAGACATATCTATTGCCATATAAACATTTTGTTAGCTTGGCACCCATTGTTAGTTGACATGACTGTCGCAGGTGCGAATTATTACCGGCCAATGCTAGGCTCCTTGCCAAAGTAATATAGTTACTGTGTTAGGTCTCAGCTGTTACGCTACAGTGGTTTTAATAAAGACACAAATTGAATTATTGTGTGCTTGCTCTATTCAAGCAATATCGTTTTAAAGCCCAATTTTTTTTTTTAATTTGGAATATAATGGCACGATCATTGACTTGAAAACTTTTTTATGCTTGGTACTTTTTACTGAATTATTTAATCGTGATCGTGCGACGATTATACCTATTTTATGAATCTGGTTTAATGTGGCTCAAAATGTGGATTGTTTGGTTTATATTTGTGGCTCAAACTCATCGTGCAACGAAAAAATATCTATCTAAAAGCAAATGATTAAAACTTTGTGTTTTGGAAGTATCTGAAAGATTTTTTTTACAAAATGACGATTTTGTATTATCGGTCGAATGTGTTGCAAATAAAATCAAAGGCTATTAAATATTATTATAACTTAAGCATTATAATTTAACTATACCGTTAAGAATCTTTAGTTATAACAATACGAATACCCTACAATTACAGATAAACATTATCACCATCATAAAAACCTACGACCTTACGAACATAAAACTATTGACTACTGTACTGTAGTGACTATTTTAACGAGAAAATAAGTTAATATAGCTAGAATAAATTAAATAAAATTCAAGTCTGGTTCATGTAAAAATAATTTTGTTGTTTATATTTAACATATTTTCTCAAATTGTTAAATTATCCTAACTTACACTTAAATTAAAATGAATCGCTTACGTGATCCAGACTATTATATTTAATTGTATAAATTTATTATGTTATTTATTATAAATAACATAGGCTTGAGTTTTTACGATTATCCCCTTGAACAAGTGCAAATAATTGGTACTTATTATCACGCACGAGTTGAAATTTATTTATTATAAAAGTCCTATATGTAGCATAAAAATAACAATCACTTCATTTTATTAATTTCATCCCACTCTGAGCGTTACTTCCCGCTTTTTGTTAATATTTTATCTCGCGGGTACCAAATTAGGTCAACATTATGGGAGTATCGTTTATACAGAAACTACGAACTTAGCCTTTGAAAATTAAATTTAAAAAATCCTATTTAATAATAATATTGTTATTTTAAAATATTAATTGTAATAGTACAATTAAATAGTACATGTTTGAATAATATATGTAAGTCAAATAGGATGTGTCCTTTGTGCTTTGAATTAGCCGGAACAAACAGATATATAGAGAGACAAAAATGATAAAAAATGTTATTTTGGTACACGTGCCGTATACATACATGTGAATTTAGTAAAATGCGGTTATTTTAGTATTACAAACAGACATTTCAATTGTATTTATTTGCGTGGATGTATAAATAGTTTTAATATTAATTTTCAAGTAAAAACAAGAAGAAATAGATATATTGTTAATAATTAACTCATATTCACACAGAAATACCAATATTTACATAAAATTCGGAGCAGATATTTACCTTATAATTTAGTGCTATTTTTTAAAACTTAATATTGATATATTAATAAAAAAAATATATATCAAGTAAAACCTTTGTCCGCAATTTAAGTACAAAACATCGCACACGAGTCTGTACCGAACTAATGAGGCGTCACGCGTTGCGCAAGAGCATTCGCGACGACAGCGAGCGCCGGCGCACATTCGATACGCTCAATGGAACGAATCGCACCCGAATACCCTGTACATGACGTTGTGAGATTTTTTATTATCTGCGCTTAATATTATGAAGTCAAAGAGTTTGTTTATTTGGACGTGCTTATCTCAGAAAGTACCACACACGTATACTTAAGATAAGATGTCTATGAAAGAAGGTTGTATGAGATATTCAATACTTCACTGACAGCCTGTTTCATCGGTTGTTGATAAAGTTTATATTGCATTTAAGTTATCAATAGACTTTTAATCGCAGGAGGGAAAATAAGCCATTAGAACCTGTTTAATCTCAATTCACGACTTAACCTATAGCATCCCACTGCTGGGCGTAGGCCTCTTTCTCCGTATAGGAGAAGAAATGGAGCTTAATCCATCACGCTACTCTACTGCGAGTTGGCGGATATATTCCCTACTATGACTAAGAATTGCTATCAGATATTTATGATAACCAATTATTAGTCCCTTTAGCACGATCCCATTAATAAATATTTGCTTATATCAAATTGATATGTTTTTATTTTTCGGTCCCACCATATTGCTCGTATCTCTTTTGAAAATGAATTCCAATTTAAAATGCAGGCTTAGCAAAAAAAAAAAAAATAGAAACGACTCTAATAAGAAACGTAATAACGAAGGTAAATGTTTTAAAATCTGTTTGATTGTATTTTTAGTACTATTTGATTAAAAATATTAAACCAAAAAACGTAAATATAGTAGTGGGGTTTACTTATATAGTAGTGGATTAACTAAACTTTAAAATAAACAGACACAGTACACTAAATCGAGGAAGACGACATGTGCATAAGAATATTTAATGATCAAACAAGCTATAATATTCAATATCTTTGCACACTGCGTACCTTAAACATATGTTTTACTCTATTTTCAAGTACCATATTTTTAAGATAAAAGCTTAATCTCTATAAATGGAAATAAAACGCAACGCAATTTACGCGGGCTAACCTTTAAAAGGTAGTCCACTTATCAATTTTATATGCAAATGTAAACAGCTGTTTATCTGCGAACTCTACATTGAGACGTTAAACGTAAAGCTTAATTACAAGATGAGTGGGTGGATTTACCTTGATTGCATTTCGTGCGTTGGAACTTTTGACGACAGAAAAAAATCTACTAAATTCGTTTAAATTTTTACCAAACAAAATTTCGATTGCGAAAGTTCGTTTTATTTTTAATTGTCTCAAAAACCCAACAAATTTCTAATATTCATAGATATTTAAATTTAATATACATTATACATTTTTTTGAACATTAAATTATTTGAAAAGAAAAATAAAGAGTAAGAGAATTAAGTAAGTAGAGTGAGATAGTAGAAAAGAGTGAGAAATCTGAGTTAAATGTTCGATGAAGGACCGGCTATCAGCAAATGAAGGGAGTAACAAAAAGTTAATGACTAAGAAACGAAACTAATATTGAGATTAAAATAATTTTTATATTAATAATTTTTATAAAACACGCTTTTTTCTTAAGTAAAAATCTTTAAAAAAGTCGTAGATATTAGATTAATTAACTTGACAAACTCAATTACATGAACTTGAGATAAGATAATTAAAAAAAAAAAACATTTTTAATAAAATTAAGTTTTTTTTTTGTCACGAATTATTAAAGTGTGTAAACTCTAACCGGCGGCGCTGATTTAAAACCGACGACAGAGTTACGACTTGTTTGCGCAAAAACCGGTAATAATTAATGAAATTGGTTGATTGGAAAATAAAAACGGCTATTAAAAGACAATTTTATTTTTACAATTTGCTTTGAAACGTTTCTGTACTATGATAATTATCTAATTTATAAGTATATTATTAAAAATATTGATTATAAACAAAAATTCTTTAACACCTTTTAACTTGCCCAACATTGTCACGATTTTTAAATAACTTACATTTCCGCTATTAATAGTACCTACAAAGCAATAAAGAATTTGTATTTGAATTTACATAATATAATAATAAAACGTTTACGGTATCGTATTTGTATCTCTTTCTTCTGCATGGCGTTTTTTTTTTTTTTGCTGCTTAAATCAAGTAACATAGTTTCAACTTCTTTGACGTAAATAAAAAATTTTTGTCCAAAAAAATCCAGTCGGTACCATTTTAGCGTATAGTTTCAGATTTGTCATTCGTGAAGTACTTATTGCATTTTCTATAAATCTTATATTATATATTCTATTGTAGAATATTAGTCATTTATACATTGGAGACATTCAAAAGCCTCTAATTTTTTATTTTTAACCGACTACCAAAAAAGGAGGATGTTCTCAATTCGACTATATTTTTTTTTATGTATGTGACTTCAGAACTTTTGACTGGGTGGACCGATTTCAACAAAAAAAAAAATTAATCGAAAGGTGGTGTGTGTTAATTAGTCCCATTTAAATTTATTTGAGATCTAACAACTACTTTTTGAGTTATATCTAATAATGCGTTTTTACTTGACGCTTTTTTCGTCGACCTACGTTGTATTTATACCACATAACTTTTTGCTAGATGTACCGATTTTGATAATTCTTTTTTGTTGAAAAGAAGATATCTCTAGTTTGGTACCATGATAAGGAAACTCTCGAAAATTCGCATAACTTTTTACTGGGTGTACCGATTTTGATAATTTTTAATTTAATCGAAAACTGGTGTTTATCATGTGGTCACATTTAAATTTTATCGAGACCTAATAACTACTTTTTGAGTAATCTTTGGTAAAGCGTAGTTACTTGACTATTTTTTCGTCGATCTACGTTGTATTACTTGTCGATGTAATTGAAGTCGGTTTTTTTTCGTTTGCGAGCAAATACAATTATTTTGTTTGAATTAATGTTCTTGTAAATAATGTCACATTGTCAATTATTATATTTTTCAATTAAAATATCGCGTGATTGATATATCACACAAAACCGTTTCTTTTTTACTTTAAACTAGCTGACCCCACAAACGTTGTTTTGCTATGTATGTTATTAACCTACTTAATAACCCCCTCTTGTAACTTAGGGGTATGTAAAATGGATGTTGGCCGAATCCATTTTATTAACGTCCCGTATGCAACTGTTTTTTTTTTCGGAAATAGTACATATACAAAGCTTGCTATGTGCTCAGTTTAAGTCCATCTACAAATATTTCATAGGATTTCTTACTTTTCTACAGACTACCTGAACGTTGACATTATATAAAACTTCTCTTAAGTTAACTTAGGTCTAATTGTTAGTTAATTTTATGTTATCAATAAACGAAATACGGTATACATGATAACGGAAATATTATTCTTATCAGTTTAAATTTGCCAATCAAATGACAATTCAAATTCTTCAAGTTTATGATAGATAATAATACAGACAAAAAGTAATTTAATAAAAGCTATAACAATTCAAATAAATAGCCAACTTGTTCATCTTTTAAAGTTAAATAATTTGATGAGCTAATAAAGTGTCTTTACTTTCGAAACATGTTACAATGTTTTCGAAGTTTTAATTAACATTAAGCATATATAATATTAAAATACTTAAGAATTTAAAGCTTAACTTATTATTTTTTATAACAATTAATTTCTATAAAAATAAAGTTTGCATTAATAAATTATTGTTTATTGTAAAGTTAATAATAAATATTTATTTAAAATGATTTATTACATGACTCAATAGTTAAATTTAACGTACGTTTTAACGAAATGTACTTTAAAAATGTGGGTTCTTTATATTAATAAAACACGTCAAGCGAGTGGTAGCGTGATAAATATTTTTTATCAATTGTAATATATAACAATAGGTAGAAGTTATAGCTCTCACAAAAATTCGTCATACTTTTTACATCAATTATTGTCAATGATCATAAATATAACCGTTTTTAAATATTAATATAAAAGGATAAGGGTGTAACTAAAGCTACTTATTTTTACGGTTCCTTTTTATTTAATGCTTTGATTCAATGTTAGTTTAATATTTATTATTCAACATGAGGGCTCGATTTCAGTTTATTTTATTTCATTCTTTTTTTTTTTTTTTATACATAGATAGGCTGGCGTTTGACCGCTATTTCACCTGATGATAAGTGAAAATGCGGTCTAAGATGGAGCACGCTTACCTAGAAGTAACCTATTCACTCGCGACTTAAAGATCCCCAGGTCATAGCTTTCAGGAAACACAGACGCTGGTAGAGAGTTCCATTCTTTGGCCGTACGGATCAAGAATGTACTAGCGAATCGCTTAGTGCGTATAGGGGGAATGTCAACCATATAAGGGTGACGAAACGCAGAGCGTCTGGTTGTACGATGATGGAAGGGGGAGGGAGGAATCAGGTCATGGAGTTCTTGCGCACACTCTCCGAAGTGTATCCGATAAAAAACCGACAGGCCGGCCACCCTACGCCGATGATGTAAGCTTTGCAGCTTTTTGGCGACCAGTGCATCGTCACCGATGAGCCTCCTGGCTCGTCTCTCAATTGATTCAAGAAGCTCCAGCTGGTACTTGGCTGAACCATCCCAAAGATGAGAGCAGTACTCCATGCATGATCGAACTTGTGCTTGATATAAATTCAGAAGCTGTTCCGGAGTGAAGTACCGTCTCACCTTCGCGAGGACGCCCAGTTTTTTGGCAGCTGTTTGAGCTTTTGCCTCTATGTACGAGCCAAAATTGAGGGTGGATGTTAGAGTAACGCCAAGAAGCTCCAGGTGGTCGGATATGGGCACGGGCACACCTCGGAAAGAGGGAGTCAGTTGGAAAGGACTCCGTTTTGCCGAGAAGAGACACGCCTGGGTCTTAGAGGCGTTGAACTTGACCAGATTTGCATCACCCCAATCAGAGACGGCTTTAAGGGACAAGTTCAGACGCTGAATCATGGCTTCCCTCAGCGACTGGATCTCAGACCCACTCGCTCGTGCGTCGGATATGTAACGCTCGACAACGGTGCTGTCATCTGCATACCCAAAGGTCCCGGGTTTGAGCAGGTCGTTGATGTGCAGCAAGAATAGCGTTGCCGAGAGTACAGACCCCTGAGGGACCCCGGCATTGATGACCAAACGATCGGACTCGCAACCGTCTATAACCACGCGAATTGATCGATCCCTCAGGAAGTCAGATATCCAAACACAGAGAGAAGCGGGTAGGCCGTATGAGGGAAGTTTGCTAATAAGGCCATCGTGCCAGACCCTGTCAAATGCCTTCGAGATGTCGAGCGAGACCGCTATGGCTTCCCCGTGTTTCTCGATAGCCTCACTCCAAATGTGTGTGGCATACGCGAGAAGATCACCCGTGGACCGCTTGCGGCGAAAACCGAACTGTCGGTCGCTAAGAAGATCGTTCTCCTCAAGGTGTGCCAGGAGCCGATTATTCAGTATACGTTCCATACTCTTACAGAGTATGGACGTTATGGAAATAGGTCTGTAGTTGACAGGGTCAGCTCGACTGCCCTTTTTGGGCACAGGCTGCACGTTAGCTTGCTTCCAGAGTTTCGGCACTTGTCCTGTCGCTAGAGAGAGACGAAACAGACGTGTCAGGATTGGAGACAACTCAGGTGCGCAAGTTTTAAGTACTATGGCAGGTATTCCGTCAGGACCACTAGCTTTGTTCACGTCCAGATTGCGCAAGGTTTTAAGGACCTCTTTTTGACGAATTCGGACTTCAGACATAGACGTCTCGCATCGAATCGAAGAAATTGGAGGTGTGGCGCTGCCTGAGTCTAAACATGAGGATTCCGCAAGGAGATTTGCAAATAGGTTTGCCTTCTCCTCTGCGGTGTGGGCTAGTGACCCATCGGGTTTTAGCAGTGGAGGTAGTGAGGGGCGACAGAAGTTCGACTCAACCGACTTAGCCAGGGACCAAAAGGCCTTACTACCAGGTGGGTATGACGAAAGCCTAGTCCCAATTCTGCCAATGTGGTCAAATCGAGCCCTCCGCAGAGCCTTCTTGCAGGACTTGGCAGCTCTATTATAGGCTTTCTTCCTCTGGCTCACGTCTGTTGTCTTGTGGTTACGAGCATCGACCCAGGCCAGGTAAGCAGTGTTCTTTTCTGCTTCAGCACGAGAACAGTCAGAGTTGAACCAGGGTCGAGCTGCCACGGAGGCTGAAGCGTCAGTGAATGGAATGTAATACTCCAATCCCTGACGCAGCACATCAGCCACAGCATTCGCACATGATGAAGGATCATCAGAGGAGAAGCAAATCTGCCGCCACGGGTACGATGCAAAGAAAGAACGCATCTCATCCCAATCTGCTGACTTGTATCGCCATATTCGCCGGGTGCCTTTGGGGCAGGGAAAAGGCGGCGAATAAAAGGATACAGACTTCACCAGACAGTGGTCGGAGCTGCCTAAAGGCGATGAGACCGAAACCGAATAGCGGTCCGGATTTGTTGTCAGCAGTAGGTCCAAACAGTTGGCAATATGCGTGTCAACATCGGGTACCCTAGTTGCTTCTCTGCTCTATTGTCATATTTTCGATACTAAGTTGGAAGAAAATTATTTTTAATATTAGGCTTAACTAAACTTAAACATCATGTAAATGAACCACTACCAGGGAAACAGCAATCCACACACATATATACACGAGACTGATTGGAACTAAATTACATTTTATATTGTTATGACGAGAGATAACTTCCAAGAAGCGATTCTTATCAATGTACTATTAACAAACGGGGCTGACGCATTTGCTCACCTAAGCATGGTAAAACCCACAACGACAAACCAAAATTTGACCAGAATCAAATATTTCTATACATTACTAATCTTACTTCCGAATAGAACTTTCTTCACATTTACTACATCAAAATATTCCTCAGACAATAGACAGTAGTATGAATTTAAAATAGATTTTATCTTCTTGAAATAAAATATAATTTTCTCTTCGCCCTATTTTTGTTATATTATCGACACACATTTTGATCAAAATGGGCATATTACACTTGTCTCATAGATTCGCAAAGCTTGACAAAATATTGATTTTCTAACTTTATGAACCAGGGGTGTGCTAAAAGCTTTGTAAACAGAACGCCTAAGTAACATTAACTTGGACAAAGAATGTGCCTTGTACGACACACGCATATATTGATTTAGACTTAAAATATTTGTCCCGATTTAGTGTCGTAAAATTTGTTACTTTGAATTTTCTTAGAACTAAAAAAGCCGCCGCCTTATCTGTCATCTAAAGATTTTTGTTACGTTTTTTTTTAACCTTTTTTTTATTTTTTACTTTTGATAATAAAAATCCATGTAAAAACGATAATGCTAATATTCACACGAGTAGTTTTCACGAGTAAATTTTCAAGGCTTCATAAATTAAACATTTTCGTCTGAAAATTGTGTTTCTCGCAAAATGAATAAATTAATAAAAATAACATACGCACACGGTCGTCTATTCCTACGATAAGCAACTTAATGCTTGTATTAAACTGTAGGTAACAGTCGACTGTTATAACTACGTATATTTTTTTTAGTAAATTTACTTGGAAATGACCGAACCGAACCCACAATCCTCGGAGCTGAAAGCAGGGCGACTACAAACTACGTCAAATCGTTACTGCCTTGTTATTAAGGAAATGAAGAGAACGAAAATTTAGAAAAGGAAATATCAGTAAAACGAGATTTTGAAGAAAACGAAATTTAACATAGGACATAGTAATAAAGTGTGTAAATGTAAATATAGACAGCGAAACCAATCGACAAATGAGATATCTATAACAATTTATAAGAAACGAAATCAAGCTGTGGAAATAATGCTATGAGACAATAATACAAAAATTTATATTAACGAGAAAAAATACATACGAAAATTAATAAATAAAGTCTTTAACATATAAATGTTAAAGATTGTCTGTTCCTAAGGTAAGCCAATTAATACTTTTTTTTTGTTGATAAATATACCTATAAAACATCTGGGAATCGAACATACAATGAGTGAAGAAGAAGATTTACTGCAAACTACACCAACTTTTTTCATCTAGTGAATAAAACCCCAAATGTCTAAAATTCGATAATTCCAGTCATAAAATATGAATTATAAATAATCCTTTACTAAAACTTGGCATTTGAAGATAATGTATTAATCCTAACACAAATAAAGGTCCACTAATTAAATCAATATAGGGAGCAAATAGTACCTACTTGTATTTGTTTTACGCTCGGTTTAGTGACAGCTGTGTGATCAAAAGCGATAGTAAAAATCAAATACGATAGTATATATATTTTTATTTTTTATTATTATTATAATTTTTTTTTATTTATAATTTGGAAAAAATTAAAATAACTATAAATAGATACTTTTTGATGTTGAGCTGAGCCGATGAACCCATTAGGACGTTGACTCAATATTTGCTAATATACTAATTGTAAGTAATAGAAATTAAATTGAGATATTTAATTTTACGTTACAGAAAGACAGATACAAATTAACATCCACGCAGAAGTATGTACGGAGAGTACAAAAAAAAAAAAAAAAACTTGTTAGAGGCATTATATAATGTGAAATTTTTATGTATAATGTGAAATTTTTATGTATAATTTTTGTATTTATCGACTGTTGTTTCTCAAACCTATATATAATTATGAAATCATCATCATAAATCTAAGACATTTGCCGAAACTAGAAACCCATGTAAGCAGTAATTTCTACCTCACCACAACACCATTCCTACAGGAATTACTCTCTGTATGTATAAAACTATTGAAGAGATAAACTTAACCTCAAGTATTTGTTAGGACTAAGATACAAAGTGCCTGCGAGGATACCTACGCATTAATTAAGAATTTCACTTGGCAGTGATTACAATAGACTTCCCATGTCTATGAACTACGAATAAAATTTTACAAATCAAAGTCATCTATAACTTTTAAGTAGATATAAAGTTACTACTTATTATAGAGTTTTTTAGTAGTTTCATAACACTGGCATTTCCTTTCGTTTCGTATTTTGTAAAGTCATCGTTCTTCTAATGGAATTTCCAATCCACGACTCACAATCACTAGCTAAAACTAGTTTAATCAGAATCTCATCATTTATTGACATATCAAAATATTCCAATATTTATTTAGAGGCGAAGAATATTCGATAAGCTCTCTGTCTTATCTCATCAATGAAACAGGTTCCGGACAGGTAATAAGCACGGAACAACCAATGCAATCGTTCGGTTCGGTCAAAGTGATCTCCTAGAGAGATTTGGTCGATGTCGTCGATCGTACATTGTCGCCTGAGATGACTGTGATACCATTTATAATTTTGGTATGCGTTACGTGCATAGGCGAAGCGACAAGCGGGCTATTCTCTTAAATTCAACGTCTCTATTTTTCATTTTTTTTTAAATATTTGAGCTAAAGCCCTTTCTAATTAATTTATTGTCAAGGCTATTTCAAAACGTGATTTAACAAGTTTTTTTGTGGAACAAAAAACATAAGATAAAAAATAATTAGTTTTAACATAGTAAATACATACTTTTTAATGTAATATCATTCAAAATTTTACAAAACCAAAATACAGAGTTCTTAGAAAATTGTAATAAACATTATTATTTTAACAAAATTTAATACAATATCTCATTATTATGATAAATAATCTTTGTAAATTGTCAGTCAATGACGGTTAATAATAATATTAAAACAACATAGTCTCGAGCTTACCAGATATCGTTTATGAGATTACGGCTAGATGCGACAGATATCGGTACGATGGGTGGTTGAACAACGAAGAGAGCTTAAGAGAAATCGTTCAGTGATTTTGTGGCTTTGTTTTTATGTTAATTACTTGGAACCTGTCGAACTGGTCGTGTTCAAACTTCCGTTGTCAATGTTTGAACTACACGTCGCGGGATTTGTGTAAGACATGTTAACTTTAAGATTTTTCAAACAAACCGTACTTATTGGGAATCATCGAACACGTTCTTTTATTATCATATTTAGACCGATTATTGAGGTTTTGACTTGAGACTAATGAGACAGTACGATCGTTGTTTTAGACGCTGGTGTTTATATTTCATTAAATGCTTTTTATTTTTTAAAACCAAAGTAGGAAACAAAGTTGAATTATAAATTAATTATAATATGTAAAACATTTATTCGATATATTATATATTGATTTACTATTGACAATACAGTTCTGTAGAAATTCAAATTAATGTTTTGATAAACATTTTACTCAAATATTGACTTTATATAGATAAAAACATCATGATTTTTCTTTCAATAAGAAATTTCCACATCAAAAATTCAAATTAGTCTAATCAAGCAATATTCTATTAATTTTTAAGTCAAGTTCAAGGCACAAGAATATAATCATAAAAATGATTAACACACCGCACAAACATTATACCATAATAGGCCAATTTAAAACCATCTGTGGCAAATCAGTGGCCATATTTTACACTCCATTACATCTTAATGACAGGTGACCAACAAAAACGACCGCGCCTATTGTAACTGGTCGTAGCGGTTTCGCTTGGACACAGGTTCGACATTACATCACGGTTGCGGTACGGACAAATCGTTTTTATCCGGTTTATACGTGCATTTTCTTTGTGATGACTTTAATATATCTTGCTTTTTTAGCAATTACAATGTAATTAAAATATTTAATCAATTTAATTAATATTTAGATACTAAAGGTAAACTAGGTAACTTTGTAAAATGTGTAGCGTACGACACATCAAAATTAGCAAAGGCTTATTATATGCCCATTAATTCGAGCATCATCATTACAGCCTATACAGTCCACTGCTGGACATAGGCCTCCACAAGTTTACGCCAAAAATAACGTGAACTCATGTGTTTTGCCCATTGTCACCATGCTGGGTAGGCAGGTTGGTAACCGCAGGGCTGGCTTTGTCGCACCGAAGACGCTGCTGCCCGTCTTCGGCCTATGTATTTCAAAGCCAGCAGTTGGATGGTTATCCCGCCACCGTTCGGCTTTTTAAGTCCCAAGGTGGTAGTGGAACTGTGTTATCCCTTAGTCGCCTCTTACGACGCCCACGGGAAGAGAGTGTGTGGCTATATTCTTTAGTACCGTAGCCACACAGTACATTCGAGCATATTTTAATCGAAATTTTAATTAATTTTATCCTTCCTTTACTTGGGTTGCCTAGAAGAACGAAATAGTATGGCTATTTTAACCGTCCAAAAACTTAACTAAACAGTCTGTAACTACTTAAAATATGTTTAATATAAATCATGCAGTTGTGGTGTACAATAAAGTATAAATAAAGAAATAGATAAATACGGAGAGTAAGTAACTATATAGAGTGCAATTTTTTATATACACCTAGGTCGACAAACAAACGCACGGGCCACCCGATGGTTAGCTATTACCTTAGCTTATAGAAACTTCAACACCAGGAGCATCGCAAGAGAGTTGCCGTCCCTTCCTTCAATCCTCCCGGGAACTCTGTTCACCTTACTCATCACCGGAACACAGCACTGCTTGAAAGCAGTATTATTAAGCTGTGATCTTCTGTGGGGTCGAGGTCCCCCAATCAAGCTGCTCAAGATTTTAAGTAGGATATTTCCTGCTTTTTCTACCTCAGTGGCACACAAATAGCATTTTATAGTAAAGAAGAAGTTGTTCTTTAAGTTTTTAAGAAGTTCTTAGTGATGAATAAATGTATCTTGTACTGAAATATCTTATAAAATACTTAATCCCGATTACTGGTTTTTTTTTCTCCCTATCCCGTCCCTTCATATATAATACGTATATTTTTCGGTTTTTCTATTTCAACGTGCTGAGTTCCTAATTATGTTTTCTTCTTTGATAAGAATAAGGTAACTTTTTAAAGACTTAACAACTTGAAAACGCACGATTACGATTATAGTACGGTTCATTGAACCACAACTCATAATCAAATTAAATTTTTTATTTTTCTTAGTTACCCTTTTCTTTTGTTACGATTCCTTTTCTAAAAATCTATGTGGTGAGTCGTTTTAAAACAACTCAAACAAATGTGTAAATTATGAACATAGGTATTTATATCTACATATTATTGCCAATACGATCTATGTGTATTATTAACAAACTTAATTTTTGTGTCATTTTTATGTAATAAGCTATATTTCATTCTCACATTCAAAAGGTAATAGGATTAAGGTCAATGAACGAATCATTACCGATTACGCAGTCAAATAAGCCAAAAATGTATTTTTTTTTATTTATAAAAAATAATAAATGTATGTAATTCAAAATAAAATAAATTGTTAATTAAAGCTTAGTACGTTGGCCATCAATTTCAAAGTTCCATGAACTGGACACTTATAATATAGCGCCACGCAAAATGTAATCAAGACAAAATATTATCTCAGAAAAGGAAATGTGTAATTAGTTGTTTGAAAGCTCTTGTAACGGAATCTACCAATCAACAAGAATTAGCTTCAAAGAATTATTAAAAATACATGAAACAAAAATCTAAGCCAAAGCCAGTAAAGATTAGTACAAAACAATTTAATTAAATGAACTAAATCAACGTGTAAATGTTGCTGCCTCTTAGGTCGATGGCTTTATATGACTTTAAGGTAGACTGGAATGTACAACCAGATGAAAAATGTATATTTGCAGATACAATTGTATCTCAAATTTTAATTTAATAAAATTAATAAATAGAGAGCGTTCAATTAAATGTGTACGAGTATAATTTGATATTTCCGGTACGAGGAAGAACTTCATAAAATCGCTTCAAATTATCATCGTTAACGTTTTTATCTCAAATTAAAGGAATCAATTTCTAAAAAAATAATTTTTATTTTAAAATTAAAAATTATTTAGTAATAAACTATTTAATAAGTTTAATGACTTATCTGGTACACAATTATTTTTATTCTATCTGCTAGCTATATATATATATTGCATATTTTATATTATGTCTCTGGAAGATTTTAGTTGTGGCTGATTCCACAAGGAATATTTGCCACGGTTGCTTTTGGTAATATTGAGTTACCCATCGACGCCGCGTTGGCACAACGGTCACAGCCATGGATTGTACCCCTTGCGCTGGCGGTTGCGGGTTCGATCCCCGCACATGACAAACATTTGTATTGGCCGCATTGGAGCAGCGTGGTGGATTAAGCTCTGATCCTTCTCCTACATGGGGAAAGAGGCCTGTGCACAGTAGTGGGATATTACAGACTGAAGCGTTGAGTTACCCATCATAAAAAAATGGTCAAAATCATCGGTTTACATACAAATCCTTGAGGTAAGGTTAAATAATAAAAAAAAAAACATTTTTCCTGAGTATTTCTTTACTTTCAATAACTAATTTAATATATACATTTTAAAGTCACTGTAAGTAAGCGAAGTAAATGGCATAAAAATTAAAAAAATAAATGATAATAAGCTAAAAATGCGAAATTTAAGTATTCATTAACTTCATTCGACGCTAATGAGGCGAAAAATTTAACTTTATTATTACGAATTTTAACAACTATAAGTTTACAATAGATTATAAGAAATAATTGTCTTCAAATTCCAAAGCTATTCCAGTCATGAAATCAAAAATTAAAAATACTGGCTGTTCTTGAGTTAGTAACAATATCTCCTTAATTTTGTATGAACTAAAATCTGAGCTGTATTTATCTGAGCATTACTTGAAGTCCTAAGAACAAAAATTCCATTAGAAGTGCTACATTATTATGCAACATGCAAAACAATTATGTCATATGCACTTAACTATAAACGGGATAATAAAGACATGGAGAAATCTATGTCCAGCTGTGAACTGCGATTAGCTGAAGCTAGCGAGAGAGCTATGCACTTAACTACTACTACACTACATAGTATCAGACTTAATACCTGTCAATCCTGGATATTAAATATACTACTAAACAATACCTATCATGTTTTAAACTTATGATATTTATTAAAAACGATTTTTAAAATTATTTATCTGTATGCAACAAAAAATAATAATAATAACAACTTGCAAATAAGCACATACATCTTATAAAAAATATTACGCTATGAATTATTCCAATTGACAATTAGCAAGCCAAGCGTGCCAATTCATGTGGATTATTTGATGTATATATAATTTTTAACAATTTTTCCACAGATTAATTGTTAGCTGAGAACAATACAAAAATAAAAAAATAAAAATAGTAATTTGTTAAGTAAGTATAGTAATTTTGTGAGGTATAGGTATATAGTATAGAGTATTAAGTAGGTAATGTATACGACATTACCTCGATCAAACACAGTAAATAGTAAAAATCATCATAACAGGATAAATAAATTAAAACAGATAATCAATAACAACCCAACCAGTTTTATTTAAATATTTGATGGGGTTTTTAATTATTGCTCCCTCTAATCTATGGTGACATCATGATCGCCCCAGAATGAATGCGCGAAAGTTGGGCGCGGCGATCACGACCAACGTACATTATTATGCGTCCGCGGCTACGATTGTATCTTGCATTCATTGTTGTCATGTCTTAGTAATTGTTTTAATGAGTCATGTGCGTGGAAATCATATATAATAAGTGGTGAAAGAAATAAGAATATACTTTTTAATATCTTTTCTTCACAGATTTTTTAATGAAGATCGTAATTGGAACAAATTATGATGTTTCTAATGGGAATCGAATTATTGTGTTTTGATTTATTAAAAAAAAGGAAAGTGAAGAATTAAATATACCTGACTCACATTAGTCTTAAGTCCTGGGAGTCATCAATCCATCCTGCAATGGGAGTTCGGAAACACTTACAACACGTCATAACACAAACACAACTAGCCAAGAAAAAACGTAATTATGGACAACCTAATCAACCATATTGAATGAGCGGAGATCAGCCTGCTACTGTTGCCCTTGTAGTACCAGTGTTAGTGTGCTGTGAATTTAGGAAAAAAGTGATTCCTACTCATTAACACTAAAATCTTAATAAAAAAGACAGTTATTGAATTCAACGTTGTGCACAGAACTTCATTTTAGATGTTTCTGTAACATAAAAAGAGGAAAAGAAGCTAAAAATGTAAGGTTCGCCTGTTGGTAAGCGGATACCGTAACCTCTGATCGCCTGCATTGAACATTACAAGCCTATAATTAACTCCGCAGCAAATATAGAGCACATTCAGAAGCTATGGTTACTTTACTCACCACAGGAATAAAACTCTACTCCCATTTGAACTGTTCAGGATTTTGAGAAAGGTATTTCCTGCTGTACTCTTCCTCAATCGTAGGCTATAATATTATAATAATCACAAGATTTTCCTTCAATGAATGAATGAAATGGAAGATATTTATTGACATTATTAAACTTGTACAGATGATATAATGGTCTGTTATTGCTATTATCAGAATAAGCTATGTTAGCCTAGATTCGAATTTAAATTCATGATCTGGTCGATTCATCCCTGTTACTACATAAATGCTTATTCATGCTTTATTTCTAAAGTTTTTAAGAGAACACTTTACATACATACCAAGTTTATACTGATAACATCTTAAAAGGTTTTAATAAAAAATACCTTACTCATATTAATGAATCATATTGCAAACATAAAAGTGCTAACTTTGCTAGCACTGAAATTGATACAAAAAATATCCATAGATCGCTATTGTATAATCACTAGTTTATAAGTATTAAAACTAAATCCTTCTTTCCATAAACTTGAAACTAAATTGACAAAAACAAACAGTGTATATGTTTCAATAAACTAGACTAATACGTTTTTACCTCCGCTCGTTTTTACTGCTTTGTTTCTATGCATTATGTGTATTACTTTTTATCGCCATATAAAAAGAAATAAATTAAAAAAATTGTAGGTATGAATAAATAACATCACTTCAGCCTATTGCAGTCCACAGTTGGACATAGGCTTCCACAAGTTCACACCAAAAATGGCGTGAACCCATTTGTGTCGCCCATAGTCACCACTCTAAGCAGGCGGGTTGTTGACCGCAGGGCTGAATTTGGCGCACCGAAGACGCGGCTTCCCGTCTTCGGCCTGTGTATCACAAAGCCAGCAGTTGGATGGTTATCCCGCCGTCGGTCGGTTTTTAAGTTCCAAGGTGGTAGTGGAACTGTGTTATCCCTTATTACGACACCCTCGGGAAGAAAGGGGGTGGCTATATTCTTTAATACTGTAGCCACACAGCCTAAAAAAATTATAAACCCATGATAAATTTTGTATAAATAGGTTCTCTCAGACAAACATATTCTCTTAAAATTTACTTTTTTTATTTGTTATTTCATGTAAGTTTTTATTTTTTATTTTTGTACAACGATTTGGTTTGCGTAAGAGATCGTGTCTGGACACATATTTTTTCAACACCGAAATTCTGATTCCGTGGGAATTATAGGATAAAAAGTATATGTTGCCACGTAACCTCCTTTATCTTATTTTATTATTATAGTTGTTGCTCGTAAAAATTGTCATAATTAATAGAAAAATGTTTGGCTATTTCATATCTATCTGGATGGTAGGTGCTCGCAGTAAATGCGTTTTTTTTAACTAAATCCTAATAGATCTCGCGGGAACTCCGAGAAAAGAAGTCAATATGTTGCTACGCAACCTCCTAATATCCTTTAGTGTTAGTCCCATAGAAATTGGTTTAATCATTTCTGAGATTAGACCGAATAAATAGACAGACAGACAGTTTTAGTATCGTGTTAAAAATACAAAAAAAAAAACAAATATTATATATTTATATTTTTTGTGTCTATATAAATGCACTTGAAAAAATAATTATTTTCAAGTGCATTAATTTATAATTATTAATCGCAGACAGATGCTTCAATTTTATTTATATGCATAGATGGTTATTTTTATTTACCATGTTTGTCTATTAAATAATATTAAGTACAAAAACCATCGAAGTACTCAAAAGGGTGCGGACATGAGTAAATATTTATAAACGTAAGATGCTATTTCAAGGCAAGATACGGCCTTCTACTCGAAGAGGGCCATTGTGTCGTCTTATGCAAATCACTCGTATCTCCGTCTATTCGCTAAGAGATTTATTTCACGAGCTTCTTTGAAGATTCACAAAGTGGGTGTATTAAATTTTTCATAACTGCCCACTCGACGTGAAATGCATCTCCTCGTTTCAGGTTACCGTCCCTGATAATCTACGAAATGAATATTCAGTCCAGAATATTTCAGCATTCACGAGATTGACATCGATTTCCTGGTCGTCCTACAAAAAGGATTTGCCTTGTAAATTGGCCGTATTTTTAGAAAAACACGCGCGCTCTAGGGCTACCTTCAAACCTTTTCAATACTTCACAATTAATATCGATAGCGTTTCAAAATGTAAAACCAATTCGATTAATACAATCACGATGTAAAATATAGAAGTTTTGTTGTTCATTTTAAACATCGTCCTATTAAAACTTTAAGTAGTTTTAATGAATTCATTATAGTTCATAAGAAGGTAGATATAACGGTTTAATAAAATTATGACTATCAACGTACATCACAGTGGGTCGTAAAGATAAAATCCTAGTCACGGTTTTAAGAAACAAACGGCACATAATCACATAATTCTGTTTAAACTTCGCCCCCACCTGTTGCTCTGTGAATTGAATTAAAGTATTGCATGTCAAGAGGCAGTAAAATTCGTGGAGTTTTTCGTTCACGAATAATGATATCAAATATTTCAACAGTCATTGTTGTTGTCAAGGGTGAGAAGATAAGTTAATAATATAATGATGTATTGCCGCTCCCTCGCTGCCTATTTTAATATTAAAAGTAACTTCGTTATCAAAACTCTCATGGAATTTATATCAAAAGAAGTAAGGATTATTATCGATTGTCTCACAAAGCGTGTCTAGAGGCATTAACTGTTGCTCCGATATGATGTTTATGATATTATGTCAAAATAAAATGTTTCCGCTTTTCGGTCGTCATTAATTCGATTTTATTCACATTAGCGTTCATAAGAAAATGATCGCTAATATTTATGTTTCCCTTTACGAATTTTGTAAATAGATCAGGTTTTAACACTTTTTTATTGCTTTCTTTGAATGTATATTTAATTTAAATAGACATTTTATGATGTAATTTGCTAATAATAATTTATCGCCACAATATTATCTTATTTATTAACATTAAAATATATTAAAGTTATTAAACGTTTATTCTAATTTATTTGATCCCACTTTACAGTTTATTTTTACAATGAAAAGTATTGTCCAAATTACATTCGCAGTGCAATCCTAGCGCTCCTTTTGGGAGAAAAGGCCCAGCATTACGACAATTATTATTGGTATTGAGATACAACGTCCATAACATGGTTATTATTGCTTCAGCTTGTAATATCTCACTTCTGGGCATAGGCTTCTTTTCCCATGTAGGAGAAGGATCAGAGCTTAATCCACTACGCTGCTATTATAAAATTTAGATTTTACATGTGATATACACATGATTAGTGGTAACTAAATTTTTGGGCAATCATTAGATATCTATTTTTTCTCTTTTATATATTCATTAAATAAATAAAATTTGAAATAACACTTGGAGCTTCAATAAGTATAAATTGAAGAAGAAGAAGAAGAAGAAATATACTTTATTGTGCATATTACATAACATACATCTTTAAAAATAAAATTTGCAAAACAATATTATGCACAAAGGCGGGAGGCGGGGTTCTTCCAGACAACCTTGGGGTAGAGGAGATTTAAAAAAAAAAAAAGAGTAGGGTTATCAAAAGGCAAAACAGAAAATTAAAAACAAAGTAGATCCTATCTAATAATACAACAACAATAATATATATATATATATATATATATATATATATATATATATATATACATAAATAGATAGTATATATTATAAAGAATTAAATACACAAATAAATACTACTACTACTCTAAAAAGTAAAAAATAAGTGTTTCAAAAGTAATATGTATTCATAATATAGTGTATATGAAAAGGCCAACAAATTCCTTCTTGTTTTACATAATCAATCAGGCTTCAGCGAGCCATTTTTCAGAACGTTATCTATAAACACAGTAACGTATGCGGGCAACTTTCCTGTCAACATTATCCTAAGCCAACTTGCAGTATCGACAGATCGCTTATCTATATATTTTTTTTAAGAATATAAACTCAACCCTTAGGTGCAATATAAGACCTTTTTGTAAGAAATTTTGTAGTTTCTTAAAGTTTATGGTTACAATTTTACTATCATATGCTGTAGTATCCCATAGCTGGGCATGGGCCTCTTTCTCTTTCTCGCAAAATGCTTTTCAAATTTAATGAACACAAAATACTTTTCTATAGGATTACATATTAAATTATTAAAGGCAATATTTACAAAAAAAAATGGAAATAATAAAAATGAAGATAATCTTCCAATATTATTTTCATACTTTATGCTCAGTATGAGTAGCGTCGGTTTGTTTATATATTATTTTTAGTTTGAGTTGAATCAAAAAGAGAACAACAAAATATAACTGAAATTGTTTAGAAAAAAATTCAAGAATAAAATACGCTATCTGTAAATATTTTTAGTACAACCAATTTTTTTTAGTGTCCATAAAAGGTAAATACTTGTTCACAAAATATTATCTGGAGCCTTGTTTATACTAACTTTTTTAATTTTCTTCACGAAATCTATCCTTTTGGGACGGTCAAGTAGGAAAAGTTTTAAATATGTTTATTTAAGCAACGTTCGCTAAGTTCCCAGCTCAAGTTATTCAAACTTGATACTACTCAAATAAGACGGCTGAATATAAATCAAATTTTATTCAAATTTCTAAATATCTTAGACATTAAAGATATCATTAGCAAATATTTAAAATGAATTCGGATAAATTTCAGAAAGTTTGGGCAAGTAGTAGCAGAGTAAAGCTCAAAATTTACTGAAATTTACGAACCAAACTTGATTAATTTTTAATTTAGTATTATAAAATAAATTGAAAGTTTTAATTATAACTATAATAATAAGTGAAACCACTTTTTATTATACAACAAAGTTTTTCGAATAACTTTATCTATTTATTTTTATTTATTTTATACTTTATTGTACACCACAAATATATTACAAACAAAACATAACGATAGTTACAGACAGTGGAGTACAATGGGCGGACTTATGGCTAATTAGCGATTTCTTCCAGACAACCCAGACATAAAAAGGAAACTTATTATCAAAGGTGGTGTAGATGTATAATAAACTTACATACAAATGTCTACATTCTAATACTTATAGAAAATACATACATAAATGAAAAGAAGAATAAAAATTTAATATATATTCTATCATAAACTAATAAAGTATATAAGCAATGAACGTAAATTGAAGATAACACATTATTAAAAAAGAGAGAAAAAAAAATAAAAGAAATTGCACCTTATTACACTAAATCGTCTCCATCTTAAGATAGTAAGTAATCTTTAACGTGTCTTTTAAAAGTCAACAGTGATTTAGCCTCCCTTATGGACAAGGGCAGACTTCCATAATTTAATAGCCTGAACAGTAAAAGACTGATTAAGTACTTGGACTTATGTACGGGTAGTTCCAGCATAAGTCTTCGAGATGTTCTTAATTCTGAAACTTCGCCGAGATATATAATATAAATTTTTCTTTTAAATAAGAAGGAGAATTTGGATGAAATAGCACACAATACAACAGAAAAAGATATGTAGGTTCCGGCGAAAGCGTATAGGAAGCCAATTAAGCTTGGAACGAAATTCAGAAACATGGTCACATTTGTGTAGGCAAAATATGAACCGGATGGCAAGATTTTGAAGTGACTCAAGCCTATTAAGTTGGTCCTCGGTCAAATTAGAATAGCTCGCATCTGCATAATCTAGAATAGATAAGAGAAGAGAGTTTTCCAACATAATTCTGGTAGGGATTTGCAGAACGGATTGAAGGCGACGTAACGAACTCAGTGTCACAAAAGTTTTTTTTTAGTAATTGCTTTTAAAGGATCCGACCATGACGGCGTCTTGTCGAAGTGAATGCCGAGATCTCTGACAGTGGAGCAGTAAGGCAAGCTAAGTATCATTACAGGTATTATTTATTTTTGCGATTATGCCTGGACTGCCTATAACAATGACTACCAGGGTTGATACTAAGTCCATATCGCTTGCTCCAATCAAAAATTGTTTTAGGGTCCATATTGATTATGTTTATCATTATACCAAGTGATAATATATAAATTCACTGTGTATTTGTGAATATAAGTTTAAGCTTAAGATTTTCAGGGCTTTAAGTAATAAACTTCTTTTTCCCTTAGAAATTGAGTTAGAGTTAAATAACCTTTTTTATCGTCAAACATATTATGTCTATTCAAAGAAAATCTTGTGTTTAATTTTTTCTTTAAGTAAAAATAGAATATAATATATAATAATCGTATTTTCCGTATATAATTTTCCCTGATTTATAAATTTACATTTCAATTTTATATAAAAGTTTCAAATACATTCAGCGTAAGGTTCATTTGTATGTGAAGGGAGTCGCATCTTGCACGCAGTAATATTGCACTCGAGCAAAATGACAGGAATATTATAACCTGTGGATTGTTGGGCACCTATTGCAATGTGTGACCGTAATCACTATTGGGGTAATAACTATGACTCGGAAGACAATAGGACGTGGTGACTTGACTTTCAAAAGGACGTGACAGGTTTTTCAATCTTTAGAAATTGGATGAATAAAACAATACGCTATCGATGATTCGAAATAGTAGAATGGCGTTAAAAGAGTCGCTCAGGTTGGTAAGCTTTGTACAATGTGATGTTTATATTTTTAACAGTTTATAAGATACTTAATATAAAGTACAATGTTTTTTAAACCTTAATACAAAATATTCATTCAGCTATTTCTATGTGTATTAAATAACATCTTACAAATTTTGAATTGCTGCCTTTACTTTTTACTCATGCTAGCTTTAAAAAATATAATAAAATAAATTAAATTTTACACCGAAAATATTTGAAGCGGCTTAGGTAAAATATTTTACATATAAACGATTTCAGAAGCTATTTGAATAAGCTGCAAAAGTGAGTGGATCGCTTCGAATTGTTGGCTTTCAATACTTTCACATCAACGGACTCACTTCAACATAACAACCAAATCTTATGTGAAACTTGAAATTTATAATATTTTAAATAAAAACAGTTAAAAAAAAGTCGTCATACGACTAGTTTATAAGACGTATACGTGAGAATTATCTCAATTAATAATGAGGTAGGGTAGTGAAGGACATCTTACAAAAAATCTGAACCTACCTATCTTGATAAAAACCTCAACCTTACTAAAAAGTTACAGTCAAATACTGTTGCTCTTAATTAGTGTAGTATTCCTACGGTGAATAAAGTAACAAAAGCTGAGGATATGCTTTGCTTTGAGGTATAAAATGGGCAATGCGCTTGCAATGTTCCTGGTGTTGTTAGATTCAAGACGTTATATCTTTCACCCGCTTACCATCAGATGAACAGCTAGTAATAACTTAATTGTCACCCTGATGATTATAAAAAAAAATGAACGATTAAAAAACTTATTAAGACAAAACTTGTTTAAATCTTGAACGCTTTATAAATATTTAATTATTTATTTATACTCACTATATTTACAAATGCAATAGAACTGGAGAGTTTGGTTATTTGTTCGCTAATAGCTGATCTTGAACAAATGTTTACATGTTTGCCAAACTGTTTATTTGAGAAGAAAGTTTAACGCTAAAACTAATCACCCAGTTAGAAATAAAAGCGCGATGTTCATCATTCATGCCGATACATGCCGATACAGACATAGCCGAGTGAAATCACGTGGAACGCGTTGTATCGTATATATTGAAACATATCATAAATGTATCAATCGCTCTCAATTTCGTAACACAAGTTCACACTAGGTGGTAGTCCGCTGAGAGTCTGGCCGTGTTGTTTGTTTTACCACTTACCACGTCCAAACCGTTAGGGAGTTTGACTAACAAATACTCGTACAGCATCGAGACGTTTCACTTTACAACAGGTACGCTTGTGTACGTTTCGAATGTCTGTACATTTACATCTGCAATATGTATCATTTCATTTCTTAGTCATATATATGACATTAATGTTTAGAATGTTTAAATTAAAGCTTATGCTGACACAGATATATTATGTTTTATGTACACATATCATTTAATTAAAACTTTATAAAAGTTAAATTTGACAATCCTTTTGGGGCAGTTTGTGGTGGCTCTGTTTACTGTTGCAAAGGTCCTGAGTTTAAGCTCAAAGTCTATGTGGGGTATTAGTACTTATTATTATTTTTATTAACAAAAATTTCTTACAAAAAATATATTATCTGTATCAGCTGGTTGCTACCCAAGGTACAAGCATTGAAATAAATAAATAAACGCTTAACACTCAACGGCTCCCAGTAGGATTTTTTCCTGTGTCGGGGGTCCGGAAATACACACAAAACACAAACACAAACGCCCAGACCACGACAAACGCCTATATCGCCAATACAAATGTCTGTCGTGAGCGGGGATCGAACCCGCGACCGCCAGCGCAACAGTCAGTGCTGTGACCGCTGCGCTAACGCGTATTCAAAAATAATTTCATACTTCATGAATATAGGTGCCACATCTGTTAAAACATATTTATATTTTATAAATAATATTACAAATTCTCTATGTTGATAAATTTTAATATTGATTAAAATATAACAATATTTTACAATAATTTTTAGTAACTATAAGATTAAATTAACATCAAGACTACACGATTTTTAAAATCGGTTTTAAAGATCTCTTGTTTTGTTGTATTATGTTAATGTTTCTGATTATGTTAGCAGTACTGAAGATTAAAAAATACAGTACATTTAAAGTCAAAGTGTAGTTAGTTTTGTTAGGTAAGTACATTTTATTTTATTATTACCTTTTTTACCATTACTTTTTTTTTACCTTTTTTCTTACCTTTACCTTTGCCTTTTCGATTTTACTCAAAGATAAATGTATGATGTTAAACATTTATCTGTTATTGGAAGAACATTAACTAATAAACTATTAATAATAAATAATGTTCGAGATCATCGTAACTAAACTATAATACCCCACCCACGTGGGGTCAGTAGTGAAATAACCCTCATTCATATTACTGTGTCATAATAAAACAGGCGTTTCCTCTTGGGATCCATTGATTTTTATATTATTAATATTGTAATAGATGAAACATAGCAACCCTCAGAATTACGTGCAATTTGTTGTATATACGATTAAATTATTGACCACAAAGTATGACACAAAGAAGGTTTTTTCTAGCAATATAGGTACTCAGAATCAGGAAAAAATTGTTTTATAAATTTTCATTATTATCCATAGAATTATGACAGACAGAATTTTTCCTAGGTTTATTTGTTAATAGAAATGCAGACTAGACAAACAAACAAAACATGTTCGTGACCATTTATGACAGATACGTGATTACAATAATTACATAATGTAACAACACAACAAAGTCACGCGACTTTGCCAGCGCTTATGATTACCACGAAATATTTCATATTGTTATAGGAGAAAAAGAGTTTAAATTTTTACCATACAATTTTTTAACTTATCAAAGATTCACTGCACTAATATATTTCGCTATTACTATATTAATATATAAATTTTTGGTTACTTCTTGTACCTATATGGAGTTATAAAATTATCAGTTCAAAATTTGATACAATATTAAATTGAATAATCAATAAAATCAATAACGATCACCTCGAACGTAAGTCGATTAAAATTACCGCTGTGTCATCACAACTAAAAGCTTTGTTTAAACTATTGATTCAACCACGCCTCCTCACATGACTTTAACAAAAAATAAATAAAGAAAACTGTAATGTGCTGTCAGGAATATAAGGCACGAACTATATTTAATAGGCTACTAAAAGAGATTTAAATTGTAGTATTTTTTGTTTTTGTATCCTATTTATGTTAGGTTAAACATACTTATATCGAATAATACGCAAAACTTTTTTGACTATTTTTTTTTTTGTTTGTTGAATGGCAATTTTATTAGTTTATTGGTAAAGTTTTAATCAAAACATTCTTCAGCCCAGATGGTTTGTTTCCAGTTTTTCCCATATAAAACTAATCTGAAGCCATACGATATATAAAGAGAATTTAAATCTGTTCGTATCGGCGAAGATTTCACATAACGTGACAAAAACCTGTTTCGTGGGAAAAAATCCCTAAAAACGATTTCTAAGACAATATAAAAACTTTTTTAAAGATTTTTTTTTGTATCAAAGAACGAAAGAATATTTAATTCGAAAATATTTGAAATAAAAAGGCTTTTATACATATTTTTTATACTTTAATTTTAAGACTTTGATAGATTCAAGATACTTTGAACTAAAAAATCTTTATTTATTTATAATAACATTGACATATGTGATTAAACAAATACATATTTCAGACTCCTAGTAGCAAATATACATCTATATATAAAAATATATACTAGAACAATGAAACTAAAACTAAAAACCATAAAAAATATATATTATAATAACTAAAATATATTATTAAAAGGACTGACTCCTTTTAAGGCAAGGTTCCGAAGATATTGTCACCGTTCCTCCTTTGAATAGCTAGACTAAGACTGCCAGCTCTTCGGTCTTCTGTGATGTCGAATAACCTTTTTGCTATTTTCTTAAACAGCCTGATAGCGCTTGGACCCCACGAATCAAGAGTCTCAACACCGAATGGGACAAAATCATATTCAGTGCCTAGACCCCTGTATTTGCATGCTTTAGCTTTTTCAGCCGCCTCACAAGCCGCAACAGCCCTGTTGTAAAAAAATAATAATAATAAATTATTAATAAATCTTTATTGTAGTTGAAAAATAAAGATATTATAATTTTACTTCAACAGCTAGTTAGCTAGACAAATAACGGAACCTCGCCAACAGTCAATTTGACAGGAAAAACTAACACTCAAACAAAATTGGTGAAAAGCGGGGTTAGAGTCGCGTTACATAATATTTGTTACAAGAGCCCAAAAGCAAATTACACTAAACAATTTAAAAAAATCTAAAAAAGTATAGGTAAAACTTATATACACGTACATCGAAATATCGTATTTTATTCTTTCAATATAAGTAAACCAGGAGTATAGTAGAAATAACTTATTTAACCGTCACAAGACTATGACTATATAAGAAGATCATTATTACAATCTAAAATTACAGTGCACCACAGCAGGGAATATTTTGCTCCAAACCTGGAGCAGAGAGACCGACTGAGAGAAGTACCTTACTTAGCCTTATAGAATTAGCAAATAATACTATCCCCAAGTAGTGGGACTCAGAGCTTTTGAGAATGCGTTGTGCTGACAGCAGGTTATGCGACGGCGACACGCTTGCGATGTGCTTTGTGTAGTAAGCTTACATCCATAAGAATCCATAACACATACAAGTATTAGTGTCTTGGGCTAAACAAATAAAATTATACAATTATTCATACACTAAAAATTTTAATCATTTATATGAAAGAGACATTACAATATATATTAGTTTTTGAGAGAAAGACACCTTTATACCTGTAATGGTCCCACAAGGTCACTTTCGCATCTTAGTCCCTTAAATCACGTATACGATATTCATTTGACTTTCCAAGAGCGACATTTATTTTTAATAATGTCAAACTGTGACAAGATTCATCAATAACGTAGATATAACGTTAATTAGTATTCAAAAGCGACAAAAAATGAGGGAGGCAGGTGCGTTGAAGTACCTTAAAATCGTTCGATTTTTTAATGTATATTTATTTTAAACGACCGTAAAATTGATGAAGATGATCATTAATTATCACGGGAGCAGTTTGTTTTGGCTTGGTCACGGCCTACGAAATTTATGTATGAACAAAACCATTAAGGTACTGTCGCTCCGAGCGAACGATTATACATATTTTAAATCCCTTGAACCTACTTAATTTTTTCCATAAACAAATATTTTCTCATTTATGCAAACATATTTGTAGATTTTATTACGTAAATTATTGTTAAGTACATTATTGTGTGGACCTCGTATTTATACAGCACATTTTAAGACTATGATACTTACAATGTTTTTTTTTTTTACAAAACGGGCAGGTTACTTTACTATATTTTCCATCATCGCTGAGTAAGAATAACGACTGGAATAGCACTGGTTTGTGGCCGCTGCGCTGGCGGTTGCGGGTTCGATCCCCACACATGACAAACATTTGTATTGGCTATACAGATCTTTGCCGTGGCCTGGGTGTTTGTGCAGTCCTTGTGGGTCTACCCACCGTGCCTCGAAGAGCACATTAAGCTGGCGGTCCCGATTGTTATCATGTACACCTGATAGCAATCGTTATTTATAGGTGGGAATATATCCGCCAACCCGCACCGGAGGAGAGAGGGGAAAGAGACCTTTGACCAGCAGTGGGATAATACAAGCTGAAGCTACTGAGTAAGAATGACTTGTTTAATTCCAAAGCAAACTCGGCTTTGAATCTCCGACAGAAACGTCCTTATCCACCCATTCCATCCACTGGGTCATCTCTTTCGTGTTTTTCGTACTGGAATATATTTAAGCTTAAATTTTTTGAAACAAAAATGGTATCCAGCGATATAATTACATAATTAAGATTTTTACTGTATCTATATTTATTTTGTAAGTAGGTATGCCAAAAATTCCAAAGTTTTAACCTCACTGAATAATATTTCGTAATTTTTGTAATACCAAGCATTCTGTGTTATTTTCTTTTAAATTAGTCAAATCTTATTTTTCAGGCTAATTACTGTACAAGTAAAATATTATAAGGTTACTTAAGCAATTAATAAAAGTCAATAATAACAGAAAATCGACTGATAGTAAAAAACGCCTTAATAATTTCTTATTATTATTATTATTAAATTAGCTTTTTTCAGTTTTTATTTTTTTAACGCCAATTCGAACGAAGAGTTGTCTTAATATTTATTTAATACAGACAACAGATGTAAACGAAGTTGTCTATTATGCTCAGCTTAAAAAAGTAAATGTTTACTTAACAATATAAGTTTTGAATCCTTGTTAATCAACCTGTTCGAATTAAGAACATATGATTACAATATCGAATGTCAGATTTAAGGACAGGTGTTGGTTTTTTAGATTGTACATCATCTGGTTAACGAGAGTCTCACCTGCTGGCTCTTTAGCTTAACAAGATATTTAAATATGTTAATCTACATAATGTGATGATTATTATTATGGCGATTTTTATTTTCACACCATTTTCATACTATAGTTAATATGCTTCGTGACTTAAGACGGTTGCCTTGGAATCAAAAAAATACTTTATATAATTTTATTTAAAAAAAAAACGATGGCCCTTTTATGATTCATTGACCTTTTAGAACTTTTCAAAGTACTTTTCTTAATCAAATCAAATTTATTTAATTACATAAAAACGTTGAATCTGCTTTCATGCTTATTTAATATAAAAAAATAAAACAGATTTAAAGACACTCAATTTTTATTTATTCGAGATAAAATAATTTAAGAGATTTAAATTTATTTATTTTTCTACGGAAATTGAAATTACGTAAAATAACGTAACAATCGTCTATTACGAATATTACATAAAACACTAACAAAAGCTTAACACATATATTTTATTACATATTACGGAAAACAATCATTAATTACTTAAAGCGGCTATTATATTTTTCAAAAAACAATTATTAAATAATCAAACAAACTGTGGAGCAACGTGCTCTTTGTAGTGCTAATTCTGTCTATGATAACTGACGCAGTTTGGGTAATTGGATTCGTACCTACTTCAAGAAAGTTTCCCACAGAACGACAGACATGAGAACTGTTTCGTTACACGGAACAATAATTGTATAACACACGTATATATAATATTATATTAAAATAAAATTCGCTACTTAGAAAAATCTACTTTCACCCATCATATGACATTATAAAAACGTCGAATATGACCGTTTACCTGCTACCTTTTATTGAACGGTTACGCAACTGGAGCAATTGCTCTTTTGGCACACTTGCACATCCATTCCCACGCCCGCACGTGTAGAAAATCTCGGCTTTGACAAAAATTAAGCCGTTCTATTCATGACCTACTTTTGTAAAACGTCTCTTTGTGCTACATTTCGGAGCTAAGTTAATGACCTTGTTTAGCAGTCTGGTATCAGGTAGCTCGACACAGATGCTACGAAGCTCGGTACTTGGATCTCGAGATGCAAACTAAGCCAGACGTGACTTTGTGTGACTTTCTACTGTAATAACGCTGTGGGTTGCATTTAACCTGTCATTCGTGGGAAATATAATTAATAAGAATCCCCATAAAGTAATGAGAAAGTTTTATGAATCATCGTAACCCACTACGATTTGCAAATCTAACAATATTTCTATGCAAAATTTAAGTGCTCAAACGTGCGTTAAGAGGTGATTAGTAAAGTCCTTATCCTCTATCCCTAATCATCGTTGGGTCCCATTATTTCGTAATTGAACATGCGTCGGACAATTGAGGCAGTTCGTAATGGACGAAGTACAATTTACCACGTTTTGTGGGTAATTATGGTCATCCAATTGTATGAACATGCTTTAATATAATTTCAATTGTCTCCATATACGAAAATCCTAAATGTGAACCTCTGAATTTTAAATGCGCTATTCAATTTTCAGAATCGTTCGCACAATTGTATCGTTTCCGCAGACTGTGTCCTGTTAAATTCAATAGCGGCGCAGATAGTGCTGTATAGTCGATATTTACTGCTACGAAATTTCATTCGGTGCACATGGGGTAGCATTCTTATCATTAAAAATCAATAGGCGGGTCTTACTCAATTTAAATGAACAAATTTAACTTCAATTATTTTGAAGTGAGCCGGGTCGAACGGTATCCTTTTCAGTTTCACCCTTCCCCTCATTACAATCCACAATCCTTCGTTTCTGCATCAAGATAAGAACGAATCATCTCTATTTTTCTGCCGCACTCCCTCCTGTTTTACGTTTTAGGGGCCCGTTCATTTCATTTCAATTCTATTCATAGTAAATGAATTCATTTTTTCGTTTTCGACACAGGAAACTACTGATGTATTACTCAGATAAATCACTTATCTGGTATTTGTAACTATGGGCTACGTTTTTGATTTACTTCTTAGATAAGATGGATTTATAATTACAATATAATCATAATAATCCATTTGATTCCCTTCCGTCCCTTATAACTTTAACACACAACAATAGTAATACGTACTTGTAGGTATATCCGAAATTTAAATCTCACGTTATTTAAAGCGTCTTATGTACATGTTTTTGTTTTATAACATAAGAATGTACAAATAAAAATCTCGAGGACAACGTAAAACAACTTTACCTCGCTTTGTAAACTTTTCACCGTGACAAGAGCCAACAATCTTCAGCGCCATCTCACGACATTGTTGACGTCAAAATCGAGAGCGGAGAATGTTCTAATTTAGCTCCGACAAGACGTACCAATCTGCACTATTAGACTCTCTTTTCCAAATATACCCTTTAGAATTCAAATTCGAATTCATTTTACTGAATAATTCGTATACGATAATGTCTTCAGTTTAAATAAGGCGTGCCATGTTATCATTTTTAAGTACATACATTAGCGAAAATGAAACAATATATATATATATATATATATATTGTTTTTTATATACATATATTGTCTAGATCGGCAAACAAGCGTACTGTTCACCTGATGGTAAGCGATTACCGTAGCTTATAGACGTCTGCAACACCAGAAGCATCGCAAGCGCGTTGCCGACCCTATCCCAAATTCTCTCCAGGATCTCTGGTCACCTTACTCACCAACAGGAACACAATACTACTTAAAAACAGTATTTTTTGCTGTGATCTTCTGTCAAGGTATTACCCCAATCGATATGCTCCATATTTTTGAGCAGGAAATTTCCTGCTATCTCAGATTCTACAAATAAATATATTACAAAATATTACCTGCGTTTGTAGTTAGACTTAGTCAATTACTTCGAATAATAATATAGTTTACATTTAGTTAATTACGTAAAGTAGTTAATTACGTATCGATATGAACCATCAAACTTCAGCGCCATCTCACGACATTGTTGAAATCAAAATCGAGAGCGTAGAATATTCTAATAACAATAATAATACTATCAACTTGTGAAAATCAACCATATAATTAACATTATGTAACATTTTAATATATCTCGTTAATAGTGATAATTTTATTATTCTAAAATTAACGAATTCTCGTCACCAATAATAATAAAACAAAAAATCTCATAAAGCAAAAAGCCCTTACGCCACCCTAATATATAGCAATTTCATATTTTGTGAAATGGCAAACGCAGCCATGCTTCGTAGAACTCGTCACCGATCTATTTGCGAGTGTTGTGTATGAAATGGAATGACACACTGACTGAGCTTGGCACGGTCCTTCAAAATACTTCTGCTTAGAGAATTTGAACCGAAAAGAGTATGTGTATAACAGTCATTCAGATGTTTTTGGAGTGTTTATTTTGTGTGAGCGTGCACCGTCAGCGGATCCCTTGCTGCACCCTAATCGAATTGCTCCACGGTTGGTGTCTCCCGTCTTGTGGGTCCGACCCCTGTTGCGGACATCAGAGGTCGCGTTACTGAAAATAAATAAGCGAAGAAATCAAAAGCTGACGTTTAATTGGTCCCTTTCAAGTCATCTTTGAGGATTAGTTAATTGGGTATTGTTAGGAGTTCCAATTTTCTTATCAGGAATAAACTTATTCGAATTTACGCACGAATAATTATTTCTAGAAATTTGAAAGCTATGGTTGAAATACAGCACTTAGCTGTAGGCGGTATTATTTGGATATACAATTATTTTGACATTTCTTGTTTATTCGTCTTTTTTTCATAACTTTTTTGGAAATTTTTAGATTTACATTTTTTTAATTTTTTGATGATATAGTTTTTTTTTTCGTAGTCTATATTACTGGTCTTGTAATTTTTTTTTGTCTATATGTACTTATTTATTAATTATTATTATTTCTATTTAACTGTATTATTTTTTTGTGTAAAAACTGTCTGCGATTTGTGTGATGTTCCAAATAAACGTGGTTCTTTTCTTTCTTTTCTTAAATATTATTTTGATTCCCAAAACTTTGTTTTTCTACTTCAAATTTAATATATAAATTGTTATTATTATTGTATATTTTAGTTAGCGTTACTTTTGACATATTTACGAGTCAACATACAGATTTAAGTAGATACGTACTACTCACGCACAATACAAATTTAAATAAAGATTTTATTTATTAAGTTAGCAAAAACATCTAAGAGCCCTCTCATAAGACCATATCATTACAGTGCTATAAATCAGTGTCTATATCATATTTCGTACAACTTAAACACTTCTTATTTAATATATGAAAAAATATAAATGTACAGCTATGATAGTCTTTATATATATGTTATTAAGGTTCATATTAGTGACACTGACTATCTTATATTTTTGTTCAAAATAATCAAGAGACAAGGCATACGCGTGGCTCGGACTTGACATCGTACGTTGCTTTCGTCATGCTTGGCTGGAACAAATTGTCTAGATGTAGGGGAGCTATGTGTGTGCGTTTTTATTGAACGACAACTTATTCGAAAAACAAAACTAATTCTAAAAGTAACGTTTAAAGATAAATTCATCCTAAACCTGTAAAAAAATAGAATTAGGTATATACTTAATGTAAACACAGTACAAATTTGTAAAATAAAACCAAATTTGTAAACTGTAGGATATTGAAACTGAATACAATTGGAAATGCTTGTTAACATCACGAATAAGTTTCACAGAAACAACCACGCACATCATTGTGTCTCATACATATATTCGTACAAAACTAAATACTTGCTACGATCGGTAATCGAACTGACGACTGTTGACGTTATTGGGTTTTTTAGGTCCCAGAAGTATCAATAAACATTACTATTGTATAATTACTTTTAATATAATTGCCAATTCATTGTATTTTAATTTACAGATCCATTCACCGAAACGCGCATCCACTCCAGAATTATGACAAATGCAACATCCGGAATGGAATATCAAAGACCCCTTTAGCATTGGAGCCCAAATATCAGTTTTATTAAGGAAACTTTGTCATATGTCACTAACAATAAGAAACCGTTAAATGAAGTGTACCTAACAGAATCTAACGTCACAAATCATACTCTATTGCACAAGTTGCAATAAAACGTGTGACTAATTATTAATGTGACAGGGATTTAATATGACAATTTATTTACGTGACAGACAATATTAGTGTCAGATTCGAGTATGATAATTACGTTCTTATCGATCAACCTGTGATGTAATATGGGCTTATAAGAATCTAATTCACTTTCCTCAATAGGCACAACCATAAAAATCGTCTTAGACCCATTTTATTTTAATATATAGCGGATAATATTCCCGGTAAGCCTCAAAAAATCGTTTTCTGTTTTCTCTTATTCGTTCAATATGCTATAAATTCAGATCAGAGTCTCTTGGAAACACTTGTGAAATAGATTTTAATTTCTAGATTTTGTATCGAACAATTTTAGATATCTGTTTTAGATATTATAATAGGATTACCAATTTTAGATAATCGGCAAAAATTATAAATAAGTTTTCGATAATAACTTCTTATAAATAAGAAACATAAACATTATAGAATTGTTGAAATAGATTTGCCGATACTATTTGAAAACAACTTTTTATACACAATACTCAATTAAAAAAAAAAAAACATTTAAATTAGTAAAAATCTGCTTAAGTAATTAAAGTTGTATTAGGATTTTCCTCTTTGTACATTCACTCGAAATGTAAAGAAGATTGTAATTTTTCGCCTCACTGGGGCAGTGTCGCATGTCGCATGGAAAAAAACCCCAGTTTTTCTGTCTGACTAGAGATCTAAACGGTGGTTTTTATTTTTTATGACGTCATTATCTCGAGGAAGCCACCGCTAACGCCTGCGGTAGTCTGCTATTATAAACTGTTGATACCGTTGATAAGTATAGTATATAGCTGCAAGCAGATAAATAAATACTCATTCATTTTTAAGTTATTTCTCTAAATTAAGCTACAAGGAGATCGTCTTCAGTCGTAGCATTTGTTTTTTATGAGGTAATAGTGTTTTTTCTTTAGTAGCTTCCAGAAAACAGTACAAGATATCACAAAATTAATCTACATTGTTTTATAAATAAACAATACTTAAGGTATAAAAACACTTTTTCTATTACGGAAAAATAGGCGTAAAAAATTTAATATAAGTCTTGGTTTGGTCCGCTCCAAAACATCAGCCAGTTATTCTTCTACTTCTATTGATTATAATCACAAGAGAAGATTTATAGTTGTATGAAAACCTTTTGAAATAATAGTACCTACTATTTACAATTTTACTTAACACGCAGAAACAACAAGGTTTCTATTTTAAGGATATAAATATTATCGCACCCCAATAAATGGTAGTCCGATACCAAACAAATACTGTTTTCCTTTTAAGTTGTAACATCACTGTGGTCTCCAACAGTGATTTAAACCAACGTGGGATGAGTAACATAACACTGCATTAACACCCACACCGGTAAAACATCATCCCTGGACTTTTGCCGCGATCTTTATTTTTGTAAATCTCCTCGAAACACGATATCTGGATTACCGGGATTTAGTGTTCGATTCGGTTTTAAGAGGCGTTTAAGAAATTCGGTCTCTCGATTCTTTTAATATATTTTGTCTTTTTCTTAAATACCCACACTAAATCTGACGCCTGAACCACTTCAGAATTAGTTTAATGTGAATTTTATTGATTTTTAATCTTGTTTAAAAAGAATTTTCGTTTAGTATCGTAGTGGTAATCCAGTACACATAGATTATAACATTTTATAACATATTATATTTTAAGAACATGGCAATACAGTGGTTACAGCAGCTGGTTTGTACAAAACTGGTCGCGGGTTGAATACTTACTCTTGACAAACATTTGTTCGGTTATTCAAGTATATATAGTGACCTGTCGATCCGCTAACATAAACACGATGTCTTTATCGAATGATGTCCTATGAGCTTATCAATTTATTTATTTTTAAACTTCTTCGTAATACAAGTTTTAAAATATAAAGTTAGCCATATTGAGCATTACTAAAAAAAAAAACTTACAAATAATCAGTCCATCGCTTTAAATCAGCGATAAGTTGTTAATAAAAAAGATTGCATATCGAAACTCATGTCGAAATTAAGTCAAAACACGTCAATTTAACACCAAATCAGGCGTCAAACATTTCACACTTGCCGATACATCTTTAACGCGTTCTTAGAAAAATGTAACTTTGATAGCATACATGACTCGTACGAATCTCGACGGGGGGCGCCTCTGTCACTTGATCTCAGTGGCTACTGTTTACGCCGTCAGCTCCCATAAAGAACATGTGAACCGCTATCGGGTTTCATATTCGATATACTGAACATAATTCGAATCAGTCAGTCTGAGCGTGTGACATAATTTAAGTGAACGATTAATTACATTTTAACTTCGACTTGCTTATTGATTTATGAGAAAAGTTTCTCGTCTTTTCCTTGTCGTATTTCCGATAAATCAAACGATAATGTCGAAAGAGAGATTCTCAAAATAGCCTTTTTTTAACATCTTAAAATCCATTCAATGTCAATTCAATGTTCGAATTAAATGTATTATTAAATTAAAAAGTATAATAATACACATTGAAATGTCTATTAAGATAAGTACACATTTAATTGTCATTTTTAGTACACAAATATATTACTAAAAATATTTTGAAGATTGCGATTGTCCTGTTACAGATATGTTTCAAAACATACATTTTATTCAACATAAAAAGTTAGATATCATCACCCTCAATATATTTAAGATTTCTTTTTATGAATCAAATCAACAAGCGTACTATATCGAATGAACCTCAAAAGCATGATCAGTAACTATAATAATTTCGATTCTACGCTAGTTACTGCGATTGTTATTATAAGTTACGTTATGGTCGCGGGTGACTCTCGTCGAAACATCGGGAGTTTCAAATCTATAGATTCAAAAGTCTTCACAGTCTAAAAATAAGAACCTATAAGGTTTTTCTATGTCCTAAGTAACAGTAAGCCTTAGCAGTAATTTTAAATGGTGGTCACGCAAAAACTGCGACTACGTATCCGTTATCCGCAATTTGCTAGTCATTTGTAAAATTAACTCTTCTTGCGAGTTGATTTCAACCTATTTTGTGGTTTGTTTTGATATTAACTGTTTTACTGAATTGCATCTAGATAATGGTATATAACCAAGTATAAACTGTACTGAGGATTAGTTGTAAATAATTATTTTGCATACAATTTTTATATAATTTTAGCCGCCTTCAGGATAGCCCGCATTAATTACATGATTTCGTCTGGTCCTTTTTTTGTTGAGATTAAAATATAGTCTGTGCCATTCAGTGATGGCGTACCTAGCATTCTTCTGGTGATAAATTTTTTAAAAGTTGTCCTGTATTTTTAAATATACCCGTAATAAAAAAATAATAATAAAAATAATAAAAAATGTGAAAAACGAGGGGTCGTCTCTCTCATCTTTTCTTTTTTCTTTTTTTTTAATTAACTATACATAAATAATATTTATAATAGAAAACGATAAAAAAGCAAAGATTCACTTGTAGCGAGGTACTTACTGATAAAATATGATTTTTTTTTATACTTAAACTCCCGAGCTTACGAAAAATAAATAAGAAATAGACGTCGCGTTGGCGCAACGGTCACAGCTATGAATTGTACCTGTTGCGCTGGCGGTTGCGGGTTCGATCCTCGCACATGACAAACATTTGTATTGGCCATACAGGTGTTTGCCATGGTCTGGGTGTTTGTGCAGTCCTTGTGGGTCTTCCCACCGTGCCTCGGAGAGCACGTTAAGCCGTCGGTCCCGGTTGTTATCATTTACACCTGATAGCGATCGTTACTCATAGTAGGGAATATATCCCCCAACCCGCATTGGAGCAGCGTGGTGGATTAAGCTCTGGTCCTTCTCCTACATGAGGAAAGAGGCCTATGCCCAGTAATGGGATATTACAGGCTGAAGCGTAAATAAGAAATAGACTAGTTCAACTTATCACTTCTATTATATGACAAAGTTAAACTAAATTAAAACCTAGCTGTAACCCAATAAGAAGCACTTTTTTAAGTACTATTGGTCTTTATTCGGGAAGAAATATTTTACAACGGTACTGCAAAAATATGTCACGCGTATGTTACTTTTTAAACTACCTTCCTTTTGAAAAAAAAAGGAAACTTGAAATTAAGAACTATTTTTAGTTCAGGAAACAGCCACACCTCTTGTCCTATCCACAGCAGTTTCCATTCACTGTAAGCTTCGTCTCAAGGCGCTCGAGCGCATAATTCTGCGGTTACCTTCAACAAGGGCCACGGTCAGAACACGCGCTGCATTTGACGACTCTTAACGAGCTGAAAAATTAAAACTAAATTATTATTGACTATTGATTTCGTATGAGAAGCTACACGTATCTTTTTAATTTGGCTATCAACGCAGTTAGTTAGCACCTTAAGCCCCAGAGACTTGTTTAAGAATTCGATTCCCATCTTGAGTCTGGGTGTAATGTTTATTTATTTCGATTGCATGATGCACTATTCACTTGTATATTTATTAAAAAATATGTATTAATATAAATTGACTTCTTAGGCCTTAGGAACATGTGATCTTTTTTGTATGAAAAAAAAAACAATATGTATTGTCTATTTGAATATTAGTGGTTACGAATAAAACCCTTAGTAGTATGTATTTGTTTCGACTTAATTGCCAAGACTACTCCTGATTGTTATCTTACCCCCACAATTATTTATATCATATTATTCATTTGAGAATAAAACTAATTAAACAATACAGTTGTTATCTAGTTTATAATATCAGTATTCGTGTATAATCATTTGTATGTATTTATGTATATATTAAAAAAAGACAATATAGCAGCTGTCTGTCAACTAAAAGTATATATGTAGCCTGACCTACTTCAATACTTTTGGTAGACTAGAAAAAAAACAGTAAGGTTTTACAAAAGCGGCTTACAATAGACGAATCGGTAAACAAAAATATAATAACGAATAAATGTACTTTAGACTACACGACTGAAGTAAAACTTACGAAACGTAACTGTCTCTATTTTTTATATCTTCACTAAATTATATCTCTTACTCAACTTCCGTTCACCTTGCCCGATGACACTTTTCGTAACGCTCTCGTCACGCATTCACTAGCTTACTCAGCAAATCCCGCGTGCGTAAAGAAGTTTTACTACAAACATATATACATGCATATGTGCACAGCTCCTACCTCTATTTTTAAAGTCAGTTAGAAAGCTATTGTTATGGATAGTAATATGTGAGTTTTTCTACTCTTATACCATACAAGCTATAAAAATAAATAATCAAACTTAAATTTGGATTCAGTAAAAATAAGACACGTGTGACAGCCTGCAAAGTTCTAAAGAAAGAAATATTGAGTATTATCTACAACAGAATATTTGTAGTTGTTAGCACGAGGCGTTGTAAAACATCAATCATTTCTGGGTGTTGAAGCATGCAATTCTGCGGTCGTTCAGAAACAAATCATGTGGTTACAACGCTGTCTTTTGTAAAATTTTAAAAAATAAAATAATTTATTCTCTTGTAAAAAGCTTGTTATAGTCGTCACAAAATAAGAGGCCCGTTTGACATTTGACAACTACCCTAGAACGTAACTTGGTACGAAACTGTAAGAAACAATAAAATAATTATTAATAACATAAAGTGTTTTAAAACATACGTACATTTTTTGGCGCGTTAAATAATATGATAGAATATATTGTTTGTATTTTTTTCGCGCTTACTTTATAGTAGCATGCAATTTCTAATTATTACGAAACGTCTCAGAAACGGTTAGATTCTAAGCCTTTTTTTTAAATACTAGTTCTGTAACTAGTTGATTACTGCATTTCACCAGCTTTGTTAGATTTTCCCGAGTAGAAATTTTTTCGTCTTCCTTAGAAGGACCGGACCAGCCATGCCTGATCAGGACTAGATAAGGCATGTAACGCAGATGATTGGTCTGGACCTGATCAGGATGCGATGAGATTTCCTGATCGGGTCCAGATCAGGAAATCTCATCTCATCCTGATCAGCCGGTTCGGTCCGGTCCGTCCGGAATATATTGGGAGTATTCTTTTCGCGCTTACTTTATATTAGCATGCAATTTCTAATTATTACAAAACGTCTCAAAAACAGTTACGTTCTAAGTTTTTTTTTTTTAACACTAGTTCTGTAACTAATTAATTACTGAATTTCACCATCTTCATTCGATTTTAATCGTTAATAATATTGTGTCGTGATCTTTACTGATAAAAAAAGCTTGGTGCTTAAAGTCATAAATAAAATTTTGATTTGGCTAATAAACCGCGAAAAAATCCGAAAAAAATCGTTTTATTATTATGATTAAAATTCGTGTAAGCAATATAAAACACTATAAAAATTTAAAATAAAGACAAATTGACCTGTTTTACCATTGTATTATTTCAAATTACCTACAATATTAAAGTTTAAGTTAAATTTCTAATCAAAATTTTAATGAAATGCACTTTACATCACATAATCAAATCGATCAAATACTCATACAAACTTGAATCGATTTATCATGAGTATCAAATACCGAGTTGTATGATTACTTCGCTATTTACGTCCCGATGACATAATTATGTCCAAACGGGCCTATTATTTTGTGACGACTAGTATAAGATAACTTTAAACTTTACACGTAAACTATCAGAACATTATTAAAATATTAATGATATTAAAATTTGAATCGAAAGCTATATGTGAATTTATAATGAATTATATTCTAGTTAAGTGAAAAAAGTACTTAAATTAATATGGATAATAATAAAAATTTTAGCGTGACCTTGGAAGTAGCAGACGCGGTGGCAGTTTTAGTAATATTCCGTCAACGGATATTAAATAAAAAACAAATTAATATGAGGTAATCATCTTCAAAGTATTTACTAGGCCTATACACTTAGGTCGTAAAGAATTTTCGGCACATTTTAATTATAATGTAAATTTTATAAAAATACTAAATATTATGTTATTTTAACACACAGTCTACCATATCGCCACAATTTTCTGTCGAAAAAATATTAGCTTAAATTGTTACTACATAGCTTTTGTAATTATTTTTACTGACACTAAATAGACAACGGACTTTTTTAACATACGTTTATTCGTATGCATATGCTATAAAGTCGGTTTACCGTTAAGAGACTGTGAGGGCTCGGCATTTTAAAATGTAACCAGTCCTTTGTTAGATCAATTTGACCGATTCTCCATGGTCCAGTCGAAATCATAAGCTCAATTGCATCCGATTTAGATTCTATTGATTCAAAAAAACCCGTGCGTGAGACTACATACTGATTTTATAGTTCATTTTATTACATTTAAATGAATCTATTAAATTTATAGTTCCTGATTTTATTACATGATTAATTTTATGATTCGTCGGTTTTCAACCGCTGTTCTACGATAGTTATGTTACGTATATTCTCTTTTTTAAAAATTCTTTTATCGCTATAAAATATCAATTAATTATAAAAGTTTTAATTAAGACCTCTCGTATTCGTTCTATAATAATGTATCCTCCTGTCAAATTATCGCACGGTACATAAAACTGTTATTTATACACGTGTTATCATCAACTGTATTAAAATAATTTGAAACTATTTTGTACAAAGCTTTATTTAACACACTAATGACCCGTTTATTTATCAGTCTCATAAAATCATATTTTCAAATCATGCCAAGGCAAAACAAATCATAACTGTCGGTAGACGAAATACATACGTATTACGTACATAGACGATATATTACTGTTGTGAAACAAACTGAGTGATCAAAGAAATCGTGACAACTATCAAGGGGGCTTCTAACGAACGCCACGCGAGCGAACTAGCGTAAGAATGTTTTCATCATCACCTAATTCCAATATAAATAAATAGAATTGAGAAAACATTAAATGTTTAGAAAACGGGCCAAGGGTGAACAACAAAAGATATTGTTAAGACAGCTTTTGAAATATCAAAATAAGATCGTACAAGACATATCGGATTTAGCTTCTCATAATAAACTCAAGAGGCTTATGTATGAATTATTATATTTTTAACCTTGTAACCTATGAGCCGTAAAAAACGAATTTACACAGTTTCTCAACTGGCATAAATAGGCTGTATTAAAAACATAAAACAGTAACTAACTTCGATTTGAGGTATAAAAATATTTTATTTATTACTTTACCATTTATCATTTGAAGCTTTAACCTGAGTAAATAACCGTCAGTTTCGTTATATGACATAAATGCTTTTTATAAAAATTATATATTTAGTCCTAAAAAGCGATATACGTCACATATAAAAAATACACATCAAAAGCATATTTCTAATAAGAACGTATCGTTCCAATTTTGTGTATTCCAATTACTTTACTCGTCTTATAATATTAAATATCATATCTTGCAAAATTGAGCTACAAAAATGTTTGTAAAATATATCTACATAGAATACAATCTGCAATCTCGGACACATTAATGTATGACAGATTGTTGACTTTCAAATTACAAAAGAAATAGAGAACGTAAGTCAAATGATTTGACCTGAGATTCCTTACAACAATCAGCGTGCGAAGTCATATGGGTTTAATTTAAGATGAAATACAAGCTGCGTTCGATTAATGAACCACATCATCGCATCGCTTTGAATAACAAGTTCAGTCAACTTAAAACTACAGAAAATGCTTTACATTATAATATTACTATAAGATTGTGTAACAAGTAACGGTTTCACATAAACCGTAGTAGTAGCTGGTACATACTCGTAAAATTGATATAAATTCTACATTAATTTATTGGCACAATATATTAAAGCTTTTTACAAACAAATTGTGACAAAAGATTGTACTTCACAATATTATAATTTTCTAGTAGATATGAACGCTGAAGCATTGATGAATGAATGAAAGAAATATTGTAAATATATTAAAATATTATTAAATTATTCACAGCGTTGTGAATAAACACGAAAACGTAAGAAATATTGAAAATTTATATTTACCTCTAAAACCGATTAAATTTTTCCAGGTTATGCTTCCATCATAAACAATAATGAATTATACGTATGATAGTATGGTGTTAGTGAGAATCATAATAGTCCTACAAATATGGAAAATATTTTTGACCAAACGCAGTTTTTTGCCAGGAATATTAAATACTGAATTAATGAAATTCGTTATATTATCACATTGGCAGTTGTAATTATTGTAAAATCGTAGTATTTGTTATGATATCAACACCTTAAACTGAATTTTAGATATTTTCTCTTTTTGAGCAAAAACGACAACAAATGTCTAAATATTACATCTCTGCTAATATTATCTACTTATTAAACCTATAAATTCTATTAAAATTACTGTAATAATGTAGCAAGTACCAACATTATTTGAAGCTTCTCTGTATTCAAAGTATATATCTTGTTTGAGTGAAAGTACTTACAGGCGTATATACAAAAATACACTAAATAATGCACAATATACGATGAAGCCAGAGTCCGTAGATCGCCAATCAAAGAACAGAAGCTTAATGCAATTAGAATGCATGACGATGGTATCAATGTATTCACCAATTGAAATATTACGATGACGTAAGCAGTCATATCATACCTATTAGAAAATAATGACACTGTCAATTAAACCAGCGATCTTAAATTGTCGATTAGAGGTCTGATAAATTAGGCGTTTATTAATAAATTCTAATTGGGATAGATATATATGTATGCTTATCGAATAAATGGTGTATTAAAGGTTAGACTTTTTGCTAATTTTTCAAATATTTTAAGAGTTATTATAAACTTTAATACAAAGTAGAAAGTAAATAGAACTTTATCTACGTAAATTTTGATGCCTATGTTTATTTCTCTGCCTCTGTGTAGTTGTTTCGAAGGCTTTACCTTTACCAAATAAGCACACTAACACTAAAAGTTTTTCAAATATAAATACACGCACAAATCCAGTACATTTAATTTAGCGCGTTAAATTTTTGTTATATAATATGTATTATTGATAAAAAAATTATGTACCATTTGTTTTATATAATGATGACGTATTTTTTTACACTAACATAATTGTAATGTGCACATGTCAATCTGTTTGTTCATAATTTAAAGTAAAAAATGAAGAAAACAAGAATAATTTTGAAACAAACAAAAGACGTTATAAAATTGATAGTAAATGTGTCGTCAAGCTACCAATTATTTCATAGGAATTTTAATGAGAGCACTTTCATTTTTTTTCTTCAGATGTCGTTATTAAAGATGTCACGATTAAATGACACAGCAACAATATGGGCTTAACAAATAAAAGATTTCGAATAGCCATGTTACCATTTCAATGTTTATTTGTGGAGTAAGTAATATGAGAAAGGCTAGCTATGTCCCGCTGTTCCACCTGCACAATTTTGAGAAAGAATTGCAATTAAATACTATATAGCATATGTTCTTCATCGGTAAATGGACTGTGTAATACACAAAGAACTTTTCAATTTGAAATAGTATATCCTGAGATTAGCGCCTTTAAACTAACGAACATAATCTTCAAGCTTTACAGTTTTAGTATAGATCGAAGATGTCGACAACGAAAGTAACCGATTATTTACGTGTAAAAATAAGTCCGTCTAAAAATAAGCGTTTAACGGATAAGGACACATTTTTAGTCGCTCGGTCAGATATGATTTAATGGAACGACGAGAGGTTCGTTAACATTAATAAATTCATTGACTTTACTACGATTTCTCATTTGTAATAATTTTTCTTGATTTTGTATTTATAAAAGTGATTATCATTTTTAAAAGTGAAGCTACCACCGAATTGGGTATGTAGATCTATAGAGAAGAATAAGATTTTTTTAGCCGTTTAGATAAATTAAGGTAAGGTAAATCTTAGTAAAATTTGTAATGGTGGACACCATCCTTATTTGCCACTAATAAGTTAGTTTTTATAACAGCAATTTTAACACAAACTATGTAATCGACCATTTTTCGATGACGACCTTTGGTCGACCTCTTTGGTCGACCTTTTTTTTAATTTATTTAAATAATATAAAAAATAATAATAAATTAAATACAAGTAAAATCATTCTTATAAAAAAATAACACGATAATAATAAATACCTACTAATGTTGTAACATTCTACTTATGTTTCCAATACTTGACTTATAATTACTACTGTTATAGCGCAGACAACAAAACACTCAATTTAAGCAATTTCACATGATGGTATAATATCCACATCGATATTGTAAAATCTCATTATAACATCGCGCGCATGCGCACAGCTGCGCTCTCATTGGTTAGACTTTAATGGCGGCAAAATTACTGTGACAATACACGTACGCGTGAATTGAATTTAATAAATTAAAAGTTAAAAATGGATAGCGACGATGATATTTGTACGCCTCCGGATATTCTAGAATTGGCAACAAAATTAACTCACAATCTTTTGCCAGAAAAATCTAGAAAATTATATGAAAAAGAATATAATAACTTATTCCGACTCCGTCTACGAGCTCTACTGCTTGCCCCGCAACCGCTACAGCTGCTGGATCAATAATTAACATTAACTTTCAAAATTGTACCATCCAAAATTTGAACAATTATTATAAATAAACTATTGTCAGCTTTTACTCTTGTTGTTTGATTAATTGCATTAGTGAAGATAAAGTAGTGTATGCAACTGCATATAACACGGGTATTAAAACACTCGTTACTATTATGAAACTCGCTGCGCTCGTTTCATAAACTCACACTCGTGTTTTAGTACCCTTCATTATATGACAGTTGCATAAACTACTATTATTGCACACAGTAACATATCACAATTACATAAGAATATAGCTTAAAGGGGAAAAAAATACATCGCGTGCAACGAACGGTCTTATCGCTAGATAGTGATCTCTTCCAAAATACCCACAAACCTTGTGTTCCTACAACATACCTACTACTCTACTTGGAAGAATTATGAATAAAAAAAAAAAAACAAAATAGCTGTAACAATAAAATGCTGTAACAGTACACAAGCAGTCTAATACATTTTAAATTTATTAATATTACAAAATTTTAAGTAAAAAATGTTATGTATTAAGCGTAAAACTATATAGATTATTAATTTATTAAATTCATAATTTTTTCGTCATTGAGATCAATTCGATTCGAAAGTGAGAAACAGTAACATAGTAGAAGTAGAAACTCCTTTCCGACACACGCTTTTAACTTTACTTCGGCACTTCGTTAGCCGTGTTTATATTTATTTAGCGTGATAAGTTAGCCCGGTGACTGAGAGGGAAGCAGGATGTAAGCCCTGAACGACTCTCGGAATTCATTTGCCATTTCCTTACTTAATCTAAGTTCATTAATTAATATTATTTTAGTCATAGCTAATGTGACCACTATAGACGCAACGCAGTACTTAATCATTACTAAACTAAATCGTTATAAACACTTGTTTTGACTGTACGAGTATAACAATACTTACGTACAATTTTCTTAGCTTCGGCTGTAAGGAGTTTATTACTTATTACCTTTTCATTGTAGGCAGTTCCCTAAATAATAATAATTATTATTTCAATGTTTTTGAACTAACGATACAGCTGTTTATATAAAAAGCAGGTTCATAAAATCCGTTTTTACTAAAATCTAAGCTTCCATAAGAATTTTATATTTAACATAATATAAGCCCAAAGTTTAGTCAGTATTTTAACACTAACTCATAAATAGATATTTTTTATTCCATGTCTATTCTCAATTAGCCACACCCTCTCTTCCCGTGGGTGTCGTAAGAGGCGACTAAGGGATAACAAGGTTCCACAACCACCTTGGAACTTAAGAAACCGACCGATGGCGGGATAACCATCCAACTGCTGGCTTTGAAATACACAGGCCGAAGACGGGCAGCAGCGTCTTCGGTGCGACAAAGCCAGTACTGCGGTCACCAACCCGCCTGCCCAGCGTGGTGACTATGGGCAAAACACATGAGTTTACGCCACTTTTTAGCACGAACTTGTGGAGGCCTGTTTCCAGCAGTGGACTGTATAGGCTGTAATGATTCTCAATTGACGTTAATAGTCATTGATCTGAACCGACGTCAACCACGTAGTTAAGTGATGGCTTTCATCCTGAAGATTCTCTCTAATGTTTAGGAACACTATTTATCGTAATTTTTGTAAATGTAGATTGTATATAAAATCAGACAATCCTGTAAAATATTTAGCACATTGAATTATTGTGTTAGTTTTGATATAAATTGCGCTTATGGTTAATTTCATATTCTTACACACACATTACGCAGACATGACAAGATGTGTATGTGCATTTCAAAAGAAACGCACAATATTATGACCGGTAATGCTTACTCAAGTATTTAAAAAAATCTAAAAAAATCATACTAATTTTTAAAAGTTATTAATAAATGATTTACAGCTGCGCGATTTAAATACGTCACGGATTATTTTAGAAATATCCGTAATACAAACAAGGGTTGAGGCTGAGAGTGAAGCTGTGAATGAAATTAAATTCGCAGCCGAGGAGATCGTAAAACAATAACTTGCTTCTCTTGTTTCAAAATATAATGGGGTGTTTCGATACAAAAGAACTTAAATATACAATAAACTGCAACGAAATGACGGTGTTTAAATAAAATAATGCTTATTGATTTCATTTTAGTGCAATTTATACTTTTATGATTTATATATTTTTATGGTTTCATTGTGATACGATCATAACTTACATATTTGAATATATTTAATGCGAGTGGGTTTACATTCTAAAGCTATTTGCGCCGTGTGCGTATCAGGTTTTTTTTATATTTTGTCCTGTTAATATCTATGCTACGCTTCAGCCTGTAATATCCCACTACTGGGCATAGGCCTCTTTTCCCATGTAGGAGAAGGATCAGAGCTTAATCCACCGCGCTGCTTCAATTCGAGTTGGCGGATATATTCCCTACTATGAGTAACGATCGCTATCAGGTGTACATGATAACAACCGGGACCGACGGCTTAACGTGCTCTCCGAGGCACGGTGGGGAGACCCACAAGGACTGCACAAACACCCAGACCACGGCAAACACCTGTATGGCCAATACAAATGTTTGTCATGTGCGGGGATCGAACCCGCAACCGCCAAGCGCAACTGGTACAATCCATGACTGTAACCGTTGCGCCAACGCGCGTTAATATCTATACCTACTTATATTATAAAGCTGAAGGGTTTGTTTGTTTGTTTGAACGCGCTAATCTCTGAAACTAATGGTCCGAATTGATAAATATTATTTTGTGTTGGATTGTCAATTTACCGCGGAAGGCTATACCTATATTATTTTAGTATTTTTTCTTCCTTAAATCAACGTGGATAAATCCGGTGGGTACAGCTAGTTTTATATATCTTTTATATTGTATACATAGACTTTTTCTTTAATATAGACAGCTATGGCACGACATTGTTTTATATTTATACCCATTTGTTTTATTTCAGTAAACCTGGTAAATTATTATTTTTCAGTCTCCAAAGGTTTCTTGAAGAAAATTGATTTATGCGATAATAGGTATCGATTATATTACACGAAATTGAATCGTCGTCAATCTTTGCATGTTTCTGGCATGCAAAAAAAATTTACTAAAACAATAAAATCTATAATTCTGTGTCGAATATTACAATTTTCACAAATAAAACTGTAACTGCTGAAAAGGAAATGTTTTCATACAAAACAAAATTGACTTAAACAACCAAACCTATACCCATTATGTCGTTCAAAGTTCAAATAAACAGAGAATAAACGGTGCATAACAGTTCATTACGAGTACGCGAAAATATGGTTGAAAGTAACATGCATTAATTAACACGATTAGTTCGTTCGTGACCAAAGGGCCGTTTGATTAGCGACCTATTTGATGGACATTTGCTTTGGTAATTAAAAGTACACATGCATAGTCAAGCACCCTAAGCCAAAAAGTTGTAGTTGTGTATGTGTCATTCATGTAATTATACATTTTACGTTTATTTAATACAACATGAATTTGGTAATGCTGATAGTTTGTATGTATGTGGTCAAAAATGTTATGCTAAGTGTTTGTATGTACCTATATTTCTTGTAATTTACTGATAATGTTGTTGCGTTGTGTGGCATCAAAATACCCCTCTTGCAAGCAAAATACCTCTCTTGACTATAACTAATCATATTTAATGTAGGCAAAGATTCCCTACGTGCGTTCTTCTTTAAGCTTTGGTTGCATGTCTCTCCGTTTTTCTAGTATTTCCTTTGAAAAACTTATTTTGTCCAAATATTATATTTGTTTGTTTACCCATCTTAATTTTCATTAGTTCAAAAAGTAATTGAAACGCTCCCTCCATTGTGGTAGTTTTCTCGTTTGTAGACTGACAACCCTAATGTTAGTAGACGTACCTACTTGTCGTTCGATAACAGCAGAAGTCAGACAGCAGCAGTAAAAAAATCACTCCACTGATTATTTTTATTGTAATTTTTTTTTGGACTATAACGTATATATATATATACATTTACCACTTGACAAACGGAAACAGATCATATAGGGGGATATAAAACTATATAAAATATTCTAATTCAATAACGACATCATAAAAGTCGAGCATCTGAATATTTCAACAAGGATTCTTATATCATATAGGTTAAAGTACCGAAGTCCGCCTTTGAAAGTGGACTCTGCGGAATTAGAGAATGATCTAGTGGACACAAGGGACTGTATGGGTTTAATTAGTGCTAAGTTTCTTGTTGCGAGAGGCGAGGATAAGGGTTGATATCTAGACGATCGATAGATTTGCTGATTCTTGTGGATAATCTGCTCTCCTTGTGTGTAATTTTTTTTTTTACCAATAGTACATTAAATTGTGTATAGTGTTACTAATGTATACTATGATACTAGAAATGCATTGTGTACTAAATGCATATTAGTGTTATTGTACAGTGAAAGCTTAAACGATAAGATTTGAAAAGCACTGTTAAATGGTCACTTTACAAATTAAAATTATATTCGTTTGTAATAATTTAACAAGAGTTAACGTGAAGTCACCGAAGGAGTAAAGCATTAATAAATAAGAAAAGCGTATACGTAGGGTGATCGCATTTTAATTAAAATACATTTACTATTATAATATTTAGTGGAATAAATACATCTGTGAGTACAACGCGCTACCGTCAGTATAAACTTTTATAAAGAAAATATCTCTCTCTCTCTCTCTCCGTATCAACGTGACCTATGGAAGTGGAAGCTGAAAAAACATTAATATAACCAAGTATGTCGACGAGTCGAGGTAATAAAACTAAAAACATGACCAAAATAAACATCAACAACAGCAATTTAAATACACAAATCACTACAGCCATTAGAAATATAAAGATACATTATTCAAATCGAACGCTCATTAGTTATTAAACTAGTTTAAAGAACAAATCGATCATATTTTCAAGTCCATTAAGAAACAAGATCACTTAATCAATATCGTTAGTACATTAAAATGATTCACACGTACCGGTTCACTTTGAACTTGGCGGTTATCGTCGAGGGCGACCATAAACTACTAACAGCTACTTCATTCAGAAGTTAACTAGTTATGTTTTTGAATGTGTGCGTGCTACGAATACATAGTACACATAAAATGATATGTACACATAAAAATTCCATTAAAATAGAGCCTATAATTCTATTTTAATATTATGAAGAGGACAGGGTTAATTTTCTGTTTATTCGTAATGGATAAACTCAAAAACATCCGAACTTATTTTTAAAAAAAATTTCACCAGTAGAATACTTTGTTGCCACTGAGACTGCCTACTTAAATCATACTATCCACACTGGCATAGATTAATGTTCTGATTACGAGTTGCATTGCGAATATTTGAGTACCTGTATAAATATAATGAAAATAATTTGTCTTTGTTCAATCGCGTTAATTTAAAGATCCACTTACTAAGGATTCGCTATTAAGGAGTTCACTCGTTGAGAAGAGTCTCACACCTCATGCATGCTGCTTTCAAAGTTCGTGCATTGGGCACCTATAAGTGCTAAGCTCGGTATTTTTAGTAAATCGTGTTTTTTGGAAATCATATTCAAATACGAATTAAATATTGATAAAATATGAATAATATAAAAAAAAATGAGTGAGTGCAATTAGAAAAAAAAGGAAAAAATTCGATCTGGAGACATGGGGGATTTGAACCGTGGTCTTCTCGTTCGATCCCGACCAGCTGATTGGACAGGTGGGAACCTGAGCTATTAAAACTTCATTGACAGTTGCGAAATTTACCTTCGTATTCTAACGATATTGTAGCCATTTTTCCATTGCCTATAAAACGACATTTTCTAAAAATGAATCCCAGCTTAATCGATTTATCACCCTCGAAATCCCCTACATACTAAATTTCATGAAAATCGTTGGAGCCGTTTCCGAGATTCAGATTATATATATACAAGAATTGCTCGTTTAATAGTATTAGATAGCTTATCTATGCAAGTATATTTCCTTAAGTGCTTGTGCAACTTCAACCACAATTATTATGATGGAGTAAAATAACAACTATAGGTATTTCTCGTAATTTTTAAACCTTATAAAGTTTAGAAGGTCGTTATTGTAATCACTGTTGCTGAAAACTTCCGATCTTTAAACGTCGTTACTTAATATGTAATTATGTACACATATATTTATATTTGTATATATGTACACATGTATTTATATTTGTTAAAAAAATAATTGTAATTGCATCATCATCATCATCATTCCAGCCTATTGCAGTCTACTGCTGGACATAGGCCTCCACAAGTTCGCGCCAAAAATGCATGAACTCATGTGTGTTGCCCATAGTCACCACGCTGGGCAGGCGGGTTGGTGACCGCAGGGCTGGCTTTGTCGCACCGAAGACGCTGCTGCCCGACTTCGGCCTGTGTGTTTCTAAGCCAGCGGTTAGATGATTATCCCGCCGTCGGTCGGCTTCTTAAGTTCCAAGGTGGTAGTGGAATTGTAATTTAGTCATAGTTATTGAAACTATTCTTACTAAAACGTAGAATGGTCTACCCATAAGGTACAACAACATATTATGTATTTCGTAACCACACTCAAACAATAATCTTAATTACGAAAAATAATATTTGAAAACGGAATATTTAACTTGAGCTTAACATATTAAAAAAAAAAACTTACGTCAACCAACAAATGAAAAGACTGCGTATAAGCTATATCCCGAACGTTCACACAAATGTTCCAGACCAGAATAATTAAGTAACTTCTAATTATTTTCTATCTGAACAGATAACTCAATTGATTTATTAGTCGACGTCCCCCACAACAGATACGGTTATTTACGATGTTTGTTATGATAAGCGATCCGAATTCTACGTCAATATGTGTATTGGTAACAGAAAACAAAACGACAAAATGTTAGAAAAGTAATAAATCCATATTAGATCTGTTTAAGAATCTATCTGTCTAAGAAGTGATTAAATTAATTCAACATCTCGTCATTAATTTGCAAAAATAATAACTACATAGGTATTTATTATAATAGAGCCATAAAAATAATAGGTATATTTTTATTTTATTATTTCGGGATTATACGATCGAAAGGTCAGTGATAGGAAGTTTCGAATTTAAATTCATTCTAATTTATTATTAAAAATTAATTTCATCAACAGTAGTTATGAAAAATATTCTCTAGAAAGATGCATATTCAAAAAAAACAGAAGAACAGTAGAAGCAGCGGTATGAATTAAGCTCTAAACCTTATCATTCATAATAAGGAGCTCACACGTTTCAGGATTATTACAGTATAGTATTAAGCAGCAGTGGGAATATAAAAACAAAACAATAACTCTTAAAACTTGGAGTTTTATAAAATAAAAACATTTTATTATTACCGTGTAGACAATGTCAACGTAATTATTATAACATAGTCTCTCTAACTTCGTAATATCTTAATAGCTTAAGTTTACACAAATACCCGTCTTGAGAGCACTATTCTTCATTAGCAAATGGATCCCTTGATAATTTATTCTTTAGGTCACTTTGGTACGATTCTGTTTAATTTAATCTTATCATTGCATTTTCTTGGAGTCTAGACTCATTGAAAGTGACCTACGGCTTTTATGGAAGCGAATAAAATGTGTAAAATGTATTGTGGGATTTATTTTTCTCATAAGATGGCTTACTGAGTTAAATGAAGCTAATAAGAATTGGCTTCGGATTGGTCACGCACACGCGTAGTTTCACTCTTCTCTAGTAGATGGCAGCACTTGTATCAAATTAAGTTCTATTTAGTTTTGTTGTTGCGCTTACTTATATTTTCTTCAAACACAAAATATACTAGCGATGTAAAGTTTTGTTGACTTTAAAATAAATTATCTTTTGTAGTTGTTTACTTAGTAGTAACGTATACCTAACCTACGTATGTTTTACAATGTTCTAACTTTTTGTTGCTCAAAGATGCAAAAACAATTCTGTAATACGAAATATGTGCTTGTTTTGTAGATATATATTACGGAAACATAAGTACATATACTTTTAATACGATTCGTTACGCTAATAGCTAATATTCTTCGCCGCCATATATTTATCATTCCAAGGTAGTCGCGAGCACCGCGCAAGTCGTAAACAATATAATTTATTTAAATCCAGACATATTTACAACAAAGTAAACCAAAATATCAGCCCACCCGCCGTAACAAAGGTATACAAGCGAGTTTTCGGTGTCTGTAATTATTTCTACCGTTCCCATAACCCGTCATGCTAACAAGCGCCGATTTTTTTTATAAGGAAACGTACACAGGATATCTGCTTTGGTATTTTAACGACCTAATTGTAATTTTTGTTTGCAAAATTTAAATATTTTAAAATCAATACAATTTATTTTTCTTGTTATTTGTGAAGATAAATTTTGTTACTTGACAATGGACATGATCTCCCATTACGTTAAAAATAAATATTAAATAAGTAATAACTTTTGAGGCCGCAGTGGCGCAACGGTTACAACCATGGATTGTACCTGTTGCGCTGGCGGTTGCGGGTTCAATCCCCGCACATGACAAACATTCGCCATACAGGTGTTTGCCGTCGTCTGGGTGTTTGTGCAGTCCTTGTGGGTCTTGTGGTCCTCCCCACCGTGCCTCGGAGACCACGTTAAGCCGTCTGTCCCGGTTGTTATCATGTACACCTGATAGCGACCGTTACTCATAGTAGGGAATATATCCGCCAACCTGCATTGGAGCAGCGTGGTAGATTAAGCTCTGATCCTTTTCCTACATGGGAAAAGAGGCCTATGCCCAGTAAAGGGATATTACAGACTGAAGCGTAAGTAATAACTTTGGATTTATTGTTATTTTTTACAAATTTCGGTTAAACACAATAGTCATTATTTGATCTTATTTTAAGTCATTAGGTAAATATAAAACTATTTTACTCTGCGTATTTTTTTTTTTATTAGTTAAATTAGAGAAAATATAAATAATATATATCTGTGTTGAATATAATAAAAAGAACACGATAAATAGGCGTTATTGTATTTCTATTACTATTTGATGGAGATATATAAATTAATGAAAATACATAAATACCTATACGTAAGAAACATTTTATTAATAACTTTAAAATTTATAAGTTTCGTTTACTTTTTAAAGTAGCTAATCATTTAACATTTAACACACATTAATCATTATTCTTGATATGATTATAATTACTTGAAATGTATTTTATTTTAAAAGTTATATGTTATATTTCATCCTTGGTTATTTCTTTATTTTATTTATAATAAACAAAATCAATTATTAAGACATTACAAGATACAGATTTTTTTTATTAATAAAAATAACTAAATAGGCCATTTTTCAATTGTATCTATTTTAATATCAGTAAACAGCTACCGTATTATATGGAATGCAATTTATTTCATACCAAGAGTTTTTAATTAATTTGTAAAACAATAAATTAAACCAGATAAATGCATTAGCATAAAACACGACAGATTTCGTACCAACATTCCAATGTTATAATATTATCAGGATCACTTTTAGGTGACCAATTTATTACCCTGATCACACCTAGAACAAACTTTTAAGTAAGGAAAAAATGGATTCGTGGAAATTCGAAACAGAATCAATATAAATTAGTATCGCGGCACCGCAAAAAAGGCTTAGTCAAACACAATGACCACTCATATGACCCGTGCCGATTCCCATCGTTTCGGTGGTTTGTTCCACTTTCGACATCTTGTAATGTTCACACATTATAAGCTAAAATAACAAAAGAGTTTTGTTATACTTTTAACGCAAAAAAACATTAATGTAATAATTTTTTTTATTTAATTGTGTTATGAAAATATGACAAAAATTAATTGTAAAAAATAAATAATCAGTGTATTTAAAAAAAAATCCTTCATTCAATTCCAAAATCTGTAAGGGCTTCCAATAACACTGTAACTACTTTATTGTTTACTAGCTGTGCCACGCGGTTTCACATGCGATAATTTGATAAAAAATAGCTTAGCCTTCCTCGGGAAATAAGCTATCAAACACGAATTTTTTTTTTAATTCGAACTAGTAGTTTCTGAGATAAGATCGTTTATACAAACAAACTTTTCAGCTTTATCATACTAGTATAAAATCTTGTTTAAAAGATGTCGTAAAAATTATGATGACTTTGAAAGTGTTCAAACAGACAAAACACGAGGAAGAAAAATATTACGAAAATAATTTTCGAGTACCAAGTAGAATAAAACATTGTGGTTATTGAATAAGTAATGGCCGTGACTAACAAGCCGTGATATACACATTCTTGCGGTCGCCGTATCGCGACATCGCATCGGGATATCTTTGTGAACACCGCAGATCGACTATTTATTCACAGTTTCGCTCCTATCTTTTAAACCGAAAACCAAAATATCCGAAGAAGCCTTCGAATAAACTTAATCCGCTAATACGTTGAAAAATTTCATTTCGGAAGTCCTACATGGGAGGTCTGCAATCACAATTAGGTACTTGTTCAAATATCGAGCAACAGTATTTGTACATTCTGTGTGAGTTCGCAGTGTGTGAGCTTGGTATTAATAGCATAGCAAACAGTTGTACTAAAAGAATAAATTAAATAACTTTTTTTACACTAGCTAATATGACATAAAATTGTGTTAATGAACAAAAGTCCAAAGGAGTCTTGAATAAGAAAAAAATTTAACTTGTGATTGATGATTGTATTTTTACGCAAATTTATCCTTATAAGAACACGAAATCACATGGGTTTCACGTAGAACGAGTGACATCTATAGGCAGTAACGTAAAATTTGATATGACTCAATGACAAAACATACTCGTCGTGATTTATGACTTGTGGTCGTATACTTGTTCGTATTATTTATTTATATAATCATTTGAGTCACATAATTCGCAAAACACATAAAAACGTGTATCTTGATAGTGATAAACTTTACGCCTTAAGTTTATTATTTAGTCATGTCATTCACTTTCGACTATGATGACTAATTTATTTCAATAGATGATTCAATGTAGTAAAGGTGTTGTTACTAATCCTTTGCTTTCATATATGCAAGGTCAGCGGAAATCAAACGCAATGTTTTGGTAGACAGGCACAGGAAGAAAGAGATATTAAAGTTCAAAATCTCTTTTGCTTCGCTTTAGTGTAGCTTAATCAGCGATATGATTAAGACAATTTTATTCCAGACTTTAGAAATTACGTCAATTTAAAGCACGTAAAAAATAAAAAGTTCTAAAAACTACTTTCAGTGGGATAAGAAGTAAATTAAAAAATATCTATTACCATAATCAACGCACATCTGATAACAGAAAATCCCTTCCACAATGTCCATAAAGACAACATAACGAGTTCTAACAAAACAGTAAAAAGCAGTGTATGTTGCCGATAAAGACATAAAACATTATATAGTCGGCATTAAGATATGCCTTATCAAAACTGTTTGTGTTAAAAATATTTATACAACAAGATACAAGGAAAATTTGAGATAATAAGACAGATTACTGCTAATTCAACCAAATTTGGTACTAAACGAACATAATGTTGTAATTCAGTGTCTTGTCTTAAACGCTTATCTTAACTTATACGGCTGATTTATTGTTGAATTTGGTAAGACTAAATTTGAATCTCGAATGGTTCCAAATTCAAATAACTTTAGTTTTGTTTATATACAAAATTCTGCTCGCAACTCTGCCTACATTTTCTGTTTGTTTAGAATAAACACGTCATTATGATTTTTTAATTTTACCATAATTTCACTAATGGTTTGATTCTTAGAAGATCTACAACTTTTTAATTAAAACTAACATATTTCCATATAAATTTATATCTTATATCATACGTTAGATGTAAAATGTAAATAAAGAATAGTTTTATGTCTTTAGTAGTCTTAACTACAATTGTTATTGGGTTTTAATTTAATTGTACGATTCCGTGTCCAAAGAGTACGGAACTTTTTAATAAGATACCGTATTAAGTACGTAAAGACTTTTGAATCGTAAGGTTTTTTTGTTTAGAGTTTGTAAAACTATACTCGTTTATACTGTTTATACTACCATTAACAAAACAATACAACAGCTAGAGGTTACCTTACTAGGAATACGTTTACTAGGAATGTGTTTTTTCGTCGTTTTTCTCTCGACCTAAGTTTTACAGTAAGGATTTCGCAATTTGCTAGCTTTATTTACTACATTTGTGTTCAGTTCCAATAACAATTATATAACAAAAGATACGACCAAATAAATAACATATGTATATACGTACTAATAAATTATGATACAGTTAGCATAAAGTATATTTGTTCATTTATTTCAACACTATATTTTCAAGAATAACGTGTACTTAAATATAGGTACGAGTGCTAATAGTAATGATTTTACTGAACAAGAACATGACTTGTCATTAACTTGAGCGAAGTAATGTCTGTAAATAGAAATAAGCTACAATTACTTGCTCGTATGCCGTTACAGCGAGAAAATAAATCTCATGCTCATCATGTATCACATGAGAATGTAGCTTAACATTTCGTTTAGCTTTACCGAAGAAAATTTTCTATCAAAATAATCTGGTCACGTTTGTTAAATCTATTAAATTTTAAACATAAAAATCAGTAATTTTAAGTGGGACAAGTTGAGCGTATGTAATTGATAGAAATGAAGATTTAAAGATTTATCAATCAACATTAATTAATAATTATTTCAATTTTGTATGCCGTATCATGTCGACGTTTTTGTTTGGATTTTAAATTTTAAATTTAGCAATGAATAAACGTAATTCAAATTAAACTCAAATCGATAATACTGACAGAATGAAATGAATTTGTATAAACTTAAGACGTTTGAAAGTGGACATTAAAACATGCGTCGTTTAATGGATACAAAACTTTACGTGTTAAGAATGATAAGGCTTGGAATCTAAGTGGGCGTTCAATACCGAGGTTCAATATTTGCAAGTGTTGAAGCGTGGGTTGACACTTAGGAGCTATCATCTCGGACAGGTTTGACGGGCTACTCCGAGCACTATTCAATTGCATGACTAGTGACATCGCGAGATACTAACAGTTTCACTTGAGTAATGTGCTAATAGTTTCATGTTTATTTTTCTACAACACTTATCATGTCATACAATAATTAATGTTAAGCGTTTTCTCATTTCAACTTTGAAATTGACGATTTATTCTAGTTATAGAGACAGTTTTGTGTGATGTGATGTGTTGTTGTACTTGTTAAAAAAAATTGTTGATTATTGTAGTAGTGACACAATTTATTTAACTTTAGCTAGTTCAAGCCTGAATAAAACTATTAACTTTATTCTGGTCTGGTCTTTAATTGGTATTAAAAATATAGCTTATCTATAAAACTATTTTCAATAACCAAAAAAATAGCAGTCTATGTACATATTTTTTTTCCTTTTAAAGCAATTGTCTATTATCGCTTTTGCTCGATAAAACTTTAATGTTCAATTTCAGCATAGCTTTACGTTATCATCAAAAGGGTGTTAAGAATATTTTTAATATCCCTGCAAAAGCACACAAGATTCTGAGTGTGATAAAAATATCTCAAATACCGCTGGCACACTATCAATCATAGTTTAGCGAAGGTTTATGCCAATATTGAAATCAGCACACTCATGGTCTTTTTATGTGGATCCTTGGAAGAAAAGGGATGTGCCAATCAAACCGTTCCGGTGGCTAATGTTGAGCTTCCTTACAAAATTGTTAAGAACCACACAAAGGAACGTTGCATAAGATTAAATGGATCGAGAAGGTTTCTTTTGATATTTTTGACAGCTATAAACCCTAGTAGATAAAGATATCTAAAATTGCTAGCAGTAATATTCGTCTGAAAACAGACTGGGAATAATAAAATTGGTAAACAAAATAACACATCCAAAAAACTTGCAAACAATAATGCTTCAATCATAGGCAACATTTAAAGTTATACTTCTTTATCTGCAAAACTTCGTTCTTACAAAATGCTTCCGACAATTTTACCGTCAATTATTTATATTTAAAACTAGCTATACCCTGCGCGCGTTGCTAGGCTTTTTTTTTGGTTGTACCATCTCAGAAACCTTTGTGGCCTCATGCACAACACTTTGCTGAAGATCATGATATGATCAAATGCAGTTTACGATCCTCATTCAACGAGAAAGATTCATTTTTATATAAATAGATTTGTTTGCAATAAGTAACGTCTTTAAAGTTGTTTATTTACTCAAGTTTAAACAAATTATATACCCTTTTCTACTTTTATGAGTATTGAACGTGTTAAATCAAAAAATGTGATTAAATACTAAATATTTGCACATCAGTTAGTTGTTGACAATAACACTGCAGTGTCAGTCTCGTGCCATGAGCTTCCTTATTTGATTTTCATACATTAATTGACATAATGACGAGCATATTTTATTTGTACAAGATACTTCATAAATATTGATGTCTTGAAAAGTTTTGATATTTTTAAACAAATTTATTGACTAAACTTTGTAATTTTTTTGAAAAATTGCTGAATATATTTGATTGATTTAAGCGTAACATCAACACTTGCATAGTTTTGTGATATTAAGAACATACCTTCATAAAATTAATTGATAAAACGAATTTAATGACTTTAAAAAATAATACATTCTAATCCTACAAAATAGGCTAAAAAAAACTGAAAAAGTGGTTAAATAATCAGTTATGTAGTTACGTGTATTTTTATCAAGAAACTGTAGTTACAATTTTTTTTTACTGACAATTAATATTTAAACAGACGGAGACGGGAACTAATATTAGAACACAACGGAGCAACCCTAAACATAAAATAGTGGTAAGGGAGACTACTTTTCACTGTTCGCGGTTATCCTACAATGTTAATAATACCTTCACCTTATTTATATTCTAAACCTTATTTACAACAAGATTTGACATATTTAAGCTGCACAAAATATCTATGCTAATATTTGCCGTGGGGATGACATCAGACGCGATGCTCTAATTTTCTTTTAATCCCAAACGCCTTGATCTAATCATCAGAGGGATTCCGTGACAAATTAAACGGATTGCATTCATGTCGCAAATGAGGCTATTTTATTTCTCCTGAGATGTCTCAATGACAGGACTACAGGAGGGGACGCTTAATGAATTTTCGATTGTGTTCACGCCTGGCTTGTTATCGTGGACATCTGATATTGACGTAGTTATTAATTTTAGATATGGAAAACAAAACACTATGTAAATATATTAGAAAGTTTACTTTGATAAAAAAACTGGCCCAGTGCGAGTCGGACTCGCGCACCGAAGGTTCCGTACAAACAAAATTATTAAAAATATTTTACTAACTAAAAATTTATGCTTTTCGCAATTTTTTCTTAATAAGTGCTATAAGACATTAATTCGTACTAAATTTCAAGATTCTGACTTCAAGGGAAGTGCCCTGTAGGTTTTGATTCCCTTGCGAGTGTCGAAAATTTGCACAATAAACGGCTGTATCTTTTGATTGGGTTGGCTTAGAAGTTTGATTTTTTCACAGCTCTAAGAAACAGTAAACTTGAGTATTTCATATGAATTTCCGCTTGATCCCTCCACTAGTTTCCGAGAAAAAAAATCTTGACAGACAGACGGACAACAAAGTGATCCTATAAGGGTTCCGTTTTGTCCTTTTGGGGTACGGAACCCTAAAAAATATTAATTATCGCTTGTTCTAATAATTAAAGATGCATTGGTACAATTGTCACAGCAGTAACAGTTCGTTTGTTGGTCGCGGAATCGATTTCCGCATATGGCAAACACTTATGTTTTGAGTTAGATGTAGTTATGTTATGAGTTTGTGTTTCTGTTAATACATGTGTTTCAGGAACCCGAACCAAGAGTAACACCCTCGAAACCGAAACCTTGTGGGGGCCTTAAATGTGACACGTTTTTTTTATCATATCATCATCATCATCATCATCATCATCATCATCATCATCATCATCATCATCATCATCATTCCAGCCTATTACAGTCCGCTGCTGGATATAGGCCTCCACAAGTTCGCGCCAAAAATGTATTGACCAAAGTCACCGCGCTGGGCAGGTGGGTTGGTGACCGCAGAGCTGGCTTTGTCGCACCGAAGACGCTGCTGCCTGTCTTCGGCCTCTGTGTTTTAAAGCCAGCGGTTAGATGGTTATCCCGCCATCGGTCGGCTTCTTAAGTTCCAAGGTGGTAGTGGAACCTTGTTATCCCTTAGTCGCCTCTTACGACACCCACGGAAAGAGAGGTGGTGGCTGTATTCTTTAGTGCCGTAGCCACACAGCACACTTTTTTTATTATAATAAATGTATAATTAATAACGAATTTGTATAAAACTTATTTAAGTTTAAAATTTAAAAAACTTGCCTTTAATACACTCGGAAGAAACGTTCAGACTTAAGACGTTAAGCTTATACGAACAAAAGCCAAACAATCTATTGTCTATCGATTGTAGCCTCGAGTATTTCATCGTCAAAGACTTCAATTCGTCGTTTTAAGACATTACAGTATAGGTCAATGCATTACAGCCAGTATGAAGCAAAAGATATCTATCTTTTGCTTTTCGTTTTGTCTCAACATTTCTTTTATATAAACGTTTGTACAATTTTTTTTTAAATCATTCTTTATAAAACCTGCTTTAAGTAAAAATATAAATTCATTTAAATTACAAGATTACATCATATTTTTGGTCTTATAATCTAAATATTGTTGATACAACTTAGGAATGAAGTTTTGAAATTTATCGTTCAAACTATTTAATTAATATATAACTTTCAATATACATAACTCTGTGATGAAAATCTAAACTACTGTAATGATATTTAGTCCTAACTTTATACTTGGCATTTTTTTTAATTGTAAAATATTATCTACAGATAGAGTACAAAAAAAATTAATAGCCAAAGAGAAACATTTTTTTATATTCATTGTAACATTATAATGTACTCTGAGTGTGAGTTATAGTTACAATATAAGTTACTCTAGTAGTAATATATAAACTTTGTGAATTATAATAAATTATTTTAATGTAATTTCAATATAAATAAACTTCACACTTAATGTTCGACTTTTCAAAATATCAAGATATGTTGTTTATGTAACATTAATATCATACTATTTAATAAAAAATAATTGAAATAACTCTTTAGTCGCAAAGGCCATTGATATAGATTTAAAGTCGTCCTCTTTTAACAGTGTCCCAATTTTTCACACGTGTGTGACGGTGCGTGTTTTATCACTAATACAGCTATTTTGAATGCGAGGTCTCATCCTCAATTATATTTTATTAAGAATTTTTATTCTCTCTTTTTGAAGGTATTGATGTTGAGTATGCAAGGAGTGGTATTGAGTATACTTGTTAATTTGTACAATACTTCCTCATGCTTGCTTATTTATTCTTACTATAAGAATAAAAAGTTTAATTCAGAATATTTAATTTATTATTAATAAATGAAGATTGAACTGACGACGGCTCTTTTTGAGTATTTTACTATGTTCTGTATCTCATGTGATAAATAATTTAAGTCGAGTTATGCCCTTTTTACGATTTGAATATACGCATAATCATTAAAAAAAAAAAACAAATTTTTGATTAATTTTTTATTAAATAATTTGAGCACTTAGTAATTGTGTCATTTATTCATTTTTTAGTTGTATTTGTATTATAAGAATTGTTTAAATCAAATTGTTTTATGGGTCAAATTGTTACCTGAAATAAAGAATTATTATTATTATTAATTTATAAAAAATATACAACTCAAAAGCTAAACTACCTCTAAATTCATAAAGTCATAAAAAAACTAAAATGTATATTTGAAGAGAGTGTTTTACTCCACAAAAGAAAATATTCCAGTTGAACCTAGCCCACTTAGTTCACGATTAAAAATTTATTGAAAAGATGTAACATGATTTTTTGAAATGATGTTTAATTATTATTTTTTTAATTATGTTTTTTTGATTTATATCACTTGTCACAGGAAGCACAGATTTATATCGAGACTTTTCTATTATTTCTTCCTGGAATATAGACTGAAACAATTATTTCTAATTATTTTTGATTACATTTCTATTAAAAAGACTTCAATTGCTAAAGCATAAATTTTGGTTCAAGATTGCATTAATGCCAAAGATGTGCGTTTAGTTGTGCTGTACTTAGTGCAAAACCCGACTACATTTATATCAATTTACTTTTTTAAAATAGTTAATGATGAGTTTTGCTACCGACTTTTCTCGGGAGAACTACATTCTAAATCATAATCCTCAATTGGTATTACAATTTTGGTAATATTTGAATACTAGCAATATTAATAAAGTTCAAACCACACCATTCATTTTATTAATCACACATCCATTATATATATATATAACCTTTCCAAAAGGACATCCTCATCGTACCAAATATAATTTAACACTATTAATAAAACATAAAACATCACAACATTATTTCAAAGGATTTTTACAAAGTGTTGTATACACTCGCTAACCGTTATTTGGACGGCCGTCAATCCGAAACGTGGTTTTGCATAAACATTTAAGCTCCGGTCACATCATGGCTAGCAGATTAATTTATACCCATAACCAATGTGATTGACATCGGCAGTATTGTTTAACTTGCCCAAACATGACAGTGTAATTTATAATCTCGCTTTGTATTATGAAAATATGAGAATTTATTGTTTTCATATTATTTGGATATCTTGTATATGAGTTATGCTCTTTAAATCATTTTTGTACATCAAATATATATTTTTTTTACTAAGGAAATACTTTTTTGTATACAAAATTTAATATTAATCTACTACTTCCCCAATTTGTCATAAAATTTGAGAAAGGTTAAATTTACCACATATTTATAGCATAATAATCATTACCTTATTAGACAACTCTTAGTACTAAAAAAATACATCGGTTGTTGTTCAAGGCCACTCTAAGATGTGTATCCTGTGTCGGGGATTCAAAAATACACAACATACGTACACAGGCTTTCAGACCGCAACAAACGTCTATATAACCCATACTAATATAGCTATCATTGGCGGGTATCGAATTCGTGACCGTTGTCACATTAATCAGTAGCTGCCAAACCACTGCACCAATGGTTCATGATAAAAACATATAGTTATTATGTTTACTTATAGTCATACTATCGATAACTTATAACAGAACCAAAATTATATGCAAAATTCGCAGTGGAATGCATTGAACAGCAGCAAGAATTTCGCAGCCACTGAACTGATGTTCACAGACATTTGCTGTTATAACATTAAAATTTATACCGTGGTCAAGATAATATAAACATTTTGAATCACGAATCAACGATAAATGATCCTATAAATGTTATGTAGTGGCATAGTTTCATTAAACTAAGTATTTACATATAAACTTCAATGGAAATTTATTCATGAATTGCATCAAAGAATATACTTTAAAATAAATATAAAAAACTTTAATTATCTTTAAATATTTAATAATTTATTTCATTTTTCCATATTTATAATATAATACGTCTATATCATACTGCAATACCAAAAATATAATTTTTTTATTTTAAAAGATTTAGTTCTATTTTAAAAAATTTCATAATCCACAGAGTTAAAGATTATAATTGGATTTTTAATTCTCGTTGATACACGTGATTATAATTACGTAACAAACACGTCATACTCTTTAACTATAATTAAAATAAATTTTTAGTCAAAACGTTTTAATTGCAGTCTTCATGGAACATTTAATGTTTTACACTAAACATTTCGCTTCATTTATTCATCTTTACACACGTTATAATAAATCTTAATGCAAGAGAAATTAATGTGCGACTGAATGAAATGACATTAATTAAATAATCTCACACGTGTCGGCCAAATTGTCTGACGAAATACTCGCGTCCAGTTAAGGTTCTTCTGCGAAAATTATTTTCAGTATAACAGACATCGCTATACGTGCATCGTGACATTTTAATATGATTGCAAATGTTAATTTCCTAGTAATATCGGCGGATATATCTTTGTTTGAAATGTCAAGTTACAAGTATTTTATAAGTCAAGTATTATATATATATCTTTGTAGCTTATTTTTACGTTTAAGAGTAAATACATATTTTTATTAAAAAACGTTTCACATACTTTCACAAACGCCCAGATCACCACTATATAAGCAATGCAAATATTATGTATTTGTTGTATGAAGATCGAAAACGTAACCGTTATCGCATCAGCCGTTTACTATAAAAAAATATCGGGTCTAAAATACAAATTGTAATTATCACATAATAAAATATTGATTAAATAATTTTATTTAATTAAACATTCACTGGTAAAACAGCTTTAACGATTTCCTGTAAGCATTATATAACCCAAAGTAAAATATAGTAAAGTATTCCATTTCCAAAATGGCAGAATAAAAATCCATATCCATTAACAGATCAAGAGCTGTCGACAAAAGGACACCGCCCACACGTCAATCTACAAATTACGCTTCATTTATTACAATTCATAAGCGATTACGGCGGATCCATTCAGAAAACAATAAAATTCGACTTGAATAGCTATCGAGATATTCATTATAATATTAAAATATAAAACAGTTACATAACTGTTACGCATGATAATGTTCCTTAAAAATATATATTTTAATAATGTTAAAAGAATTATAAATATATATAATATATGTTTTTTTTAATACTAGTGCTGTAACTAGTTGCTTACTGCATTTCACCAGCTTTATTAGATTTTAATCATAATTAAATATTGTGTAGTGATCTTTACTGAAAAAAAAAGAGCTTGGCGCTCAAGCCGTAAATAAAATTTTGATTTGACTAATAAACCGCGATAAAATCCGAAAAAATTGTTTCATTATAATGATTAAAATTCGTGTAAACATTAGAAAATAATATGAAAATATAAAATAAAGACAAATTGACCTTTTGTACCATTGTATTATTTCAAATTACCTACAATATTAAAGTTTAAGTTAAATTTCTGATCAAAATTTTAATCAAATGCACATTACATTACATAATCAAATCGATTAAAATACTCATACAAACTTGAATCGATTCATCGTGAGTATCGAATACCGAGTCGTATTTACACTATTTACGTCCCGATGACAAATGTCAAAACGGGCCTATTATATTGTGAGGACTATCGTCATTATAACATGGCTTAAATTAAATCGTCTGAATGCAGGCCACTTATCCATTACATTAGGTGTGAAGCTTAACGTATGTTCAAAATTTGATGTATTATGGCACGTATGCATTTTTTTTTAATATTTTTCTTCAAAGCCAAAATAAAGTTAAAGCGAAACTGCACATTTTTCAGTAAAGTCAGCATGAATTTGGACTTGCGAGCGCCATAAAGAGATTCTTGCGTCCTACATCATTAAGCCATCTTAGCTCTTTCTTAAGTTAAACAAAGTTCAAATTACGAAAATGATATTTAAAAATAAGGAGTAATTGAAACTGTTAAAGAGTATTAATTTAAAATCAACCAAGATAAAAATATTGAATTAGATTATGGTATGCAGTTTTAAATTATATTCAGGACGACTTCACATATAAAGTACTGAGCTATTGAGATCTCTATTTTACATATGTATATACCGTTTAATACATATTATAATTTAAAAGAACAAAAGAGATATCAGATAAATATTATATTTTTATCCTAAAATTTCAGGATTATCAGGACAATAAAATTCTCTCACTTTCGATGTCGCTGATAGACGTTCACGTCGCGGTGAGGATTTACAACAGCAATTAGTTATGTACCCGACGCGACAAACGATCTGTCCTGACAAATGGTGGTCAGTCGTGGGTCCCGACAGCCCCCAGCCGCAACAATGAACGGCAAATGCTTAGTCCATTCGATCGAATCACGAATTAGAGTTTGGTTTACTACATTAGACCTTTAACGACTACCGTATGTTTGCTGTGATAATGTTTTCCATTTATATTCACAACATTTTGCAAGTTTAATTTACAAGTATAGTCATATTTTAAATAAATAAATAAATAAATAAATATCTACACAATACACACACCGTCGTCTGTTCCTAAAGTAAGCAACTTAATGCTTGTGTTATAGGTAACAGCCGACTGGTATATAGCTACATATTTTTTTTTCGATAAACATACTTATAAATAATACATATATAAATAAATATTTATATTACACCCAGACTCGGGGTGGGAATCGAACCCACAACCCTCGGAGCAGAAAGCAGGGTCACTACAAACTGCGCCAACGGGCTAGTCAATTTTAAAGGGTATTTGTTTAAATGTAATGAAATTTATAATCGTACAACCTTTAAAACCTCTTTATACAACGTTACGGGTCAAATTAAAGAAATCCTTAAAGGCTTTTATTTTATATTTAGATACTTAATATCAAATTATATTCATATCAAATTGAAAATGTTTTTTAAAGCGGATCTTTCTGCTTTAGGTGATGAATTAGGAAAAATTATTTCATAAATAACACTTATAATTGATCTTCTCAAAATTTCAAACTTGCTATTCAGTAGCAGCTTATCATTACATTCTTTTTATTTCATTAGTGATTTAGACTGGGCATTGGTATGTCAGTGGGGACATTACATTTCATTAATTTATACAATAATCCATTTGCAAATAAGAAAATGTGGTTGAGCATAAACCACATTAACAGGCTTGTATCTGATGGAATGCGCAGCTCACTAATGGAATACTTAATTATTAATAATATGCGTATATCAGTATATTGTACATTAGTATTACAAGTCCGATTAGCCACTAAACTGCAGTGGCTGGCTGACACGTAGAGCTAATCCGGGCTTACAGGCGGAACTGCACTAAACAGTCTCGAAATCCTCCACAATGCCAGTATTCGTGCCTTTGAAGCCTATCACAGGATCAAAAGGCATTACGTCATAAGGGCACTAGCATACAATGACCTGTACGTAATACTTAGGAACTATAATGCTTTATCAATCTGCTACTTCGTTGCAAAAGTATTATTTTTTTTTTTTTAATGGAAAATTACAATTACCAACCTAATCTCTTGATAATGTGTATCCGTATATATTTTCCGTATATTCTCTAAGCGAAGAAAATTTTAATAGAATCGAAAACTAGTTAGTTAGTCCCTAATTTTAATATGGATTAATTAGGATTAGACCACACTTCGAAGAGCAAACGCAATATGCGCCTTGTTAAAAAATTACTTAACGTATCAATTTACCACCACTATTATTATCTTAGTTTTAATAGAACTTTGTAAAAGCCATACGTAAATAAAATGTTTAATTCATGTAACATCGTAATTCACAAGACACAAGCAATAAAGCAATCAGAGATCACGTGTTGACGTCTTAAGCGGCGTCAAGCGGAGCTTCGTTTACAGTTGACACTACTAACTTTTTGAGTAGTCATTATATGCAAATCGTGGGATCCCGATGACGTACAGATAAATAGTGAGTATAATTTATAACTAAACAGCACATAAATAAATATTGTTTTTCTTGTATCACTATAAATTATTGTGATAGACGATTCTAAAGGGTATTTTGCACAAAAGACTGCATAAGTATATAATTAATTTTATACAGCTACTAATTTGATGATCTCGCCAAACACGGCTTATACGTTATTTAAGCGTGGAATATCACTGTTTTTGGTCCTATCATAAGATTGAAAATTCGTCTATGTTTTTTTATATACATTATTTTTTATATTATTTACGTAAGAAACTTATGAAGCTTAAATCTTACTTACCACATATAATTTAATATTATGTCATTTAATCTCAAATGTTTATGTCTCTTTTAAATTCTTTACGTAATATTTTTATTATTTCTTTATATAATATTATTTCCACGAATTACTTATGGCAATAGTATCTAAAAATATTTTGGCAATTTTTATTTATAGTACTGTAACGGCCTGTAAACAAATGAATTTAACTACCCACTTCTGACACAGAAGATTATAAACGTTGTTTCATAAAATCAAAAATTATCCTCCGAAATTAAGATTTCATCGAGGTATTATTTATTCTCTTTATTAGCAACCGTTGTGGTGTGGTGGTGCAAGTAGTCACCTAAAACACCAACGGTTTGCGGGTTCGTTTGGTTGTTAGTCCTTGTGGGTCTCCCCACCGTGCCTCGGAGAGCACGTTAAGTTGTCAGTTCCGATTGCTATCATGTACACCTGACACGTTTTTGACACGTTTTCTTATCTATATCAGATATAGAGCAATTTATATAGTTAAAAACCATATTCACAAATTGTCAAAAGTTTCATTTAGTTTAAAAAAAAACATCCATATCCTATGCAGTTGGATTATTTGAAACCACGAACATTTTGCATATCCGCATTCAAACGTTCAGACAATATGTCACAAAAGCCAGAAGTGGCGTAGTTTTGAAAGTTGCTGTCAGTGAGACACGCGGAGTTCGCTTGCCGCATCCAACTTGCGATTCAGCAAATGTTTGCACGAAACTGTAACACGATACACCCTGACATTCCTTTCATATTTTCTTTCCGTGCTTGATATCATTATCATATTCCTGCCCTCAAAATGTCAAATGAATCCTATATGCACTGAATTGTTAAAAGTTAAACTTGAATTTTTGAGACCCGCCTGAGTCTGGGTGTGTTATTTGTATTTATTTCTTTATATATGTTAAGTAATAAAAAAATACAGCTACAACAATCGGCTGTTACCTAAAGCACAAGCAAGTTGCTAAGTATAGGAACAGATGACCGTGTGTATTATAATTAAAACGAAAAAAACGTTTCAACCTTTTAAGGCCCTAGATATTTGTCGTTTTCAAACATACTCAATTTTTATATAACATTAACGGGTGCTGATTATTATCTATTAATGTTGACATGGAATATTCTTTTTTTTTTATTAATTTTTAAAAAAGAAACATTTAAATAAGTGAATATGTATTTGATTTTCCTGTGTGGTACAACCTCAGTATTTTTCTTATCATAATAGTAAATCACGAAACATACTAATCTAATAACTGCAACTGACAGCATGGTTAACAGAACATAATAAAATTAAGCGATAAATTTTATAAATTTGTCAAACTCTTATCAAAAAGGTCCATAGAAGTGAAGGCAGACTAACTTTGCGATTGTGATCGCCTTTTAAACATTGACTTGGGGTAAATTTTGATTTAAAGCAGAAATGGGGATCGCTGAATTGCCCGGAAATATAAATTGAATTCTTATCTAGATTCTGATTAGAGAAATCCGGTTCCCATTCTAATTTCCAATACACTAGTTATATTTGTTGACGTCAATGTTTACGGTAAAATAATTCTATCTAAATTATTTTTATATGAGATAGGTTCTTTTATGCACGTAAAACGAAATTTCAATATTTAACAAGCAATTTGCAATATATTTTTAAAAATTTTAAGCTCCAACGTCTTGAAATTAGGATCAAAAGGCTTGGTACGGCTTACGTTGCATATGCGACGTCTCCTTTAACATACAAGTTCCCTCTGAGTAAAAGAGTCAATATTAGCGAATATAAAAAGCAATTCACATGCCAGACGCGGCCCGAGGCTTTCATCCTAGCCCATTGAAACTTTTTATGCAGATTATGTAATGTTCTTTACGACATGAAATGGCGGAGTTCACTTAAGAGTAAATATTTATGCGTGCGAGCTATTTACGAGAGCCTGATAATGTGATTTAGTATCTCATAATCTTCTTCTTGAAGTATAATAAATATTTTAAGTAAAATATGCTATTTGTAGGTTATTCGAAGACTAAATTAAGAAAAAAGTTCGCGTTAATTTACTAGGATTTGTCTAGCTCTTTATTGTATATAGCTGTAACCCTACTTTGCGCTCTAGAATTATGATTTCAATGTCTACCCCGAGTTTTTGTGTATCATTTATATATTTGTATTTTATGTATACAATACTTGTTGACAGTTACGTATGTAAAATACAGTCAGTAAATTACCCACCTTAAGATCAGACGAAAGTGCTTTTTAACGTAAATCATGTTTGCTATTTATTTACTTACAGATTTTAGTGTTTATAAGTTTGAAGCATAATAATAAATTAAACCGCGGTTTCTTTATTCCAACGTTTATTAAAATGTAGTGATTTTATTATATATTTATGTTTATAAATGTTAAATAAAATTAGTTTAAACTGTATATTTAAATAAAATATGGATTGCTACTAAGCTAAATCTCACTGGTTCAAGCTTTGACAAGATTGAATTTTCAAAACATAGTTTCGAGTCTAGCTATTTGGAACAAATACGTATAAAGCGTATATCCAAAGCTTAGGAGCGTAATGACTTAAGCTTCAAGACTTCGAAGGCTTTGGCCAGTGAAGTGGGAAATTTGTCGGACGTTATTTACGTATACACACACACATATATGCATAAATTTTTGATACAATATTATTTAATATTAATGTACGTTCTATTAATTGTAAGCTACTGATTATAACTTTTATCAGAATAACTGTTATTGTTTGTGGGTTGATAAAGAATAAGTTACTCGTCAAATGTCAATGTCTCTATGCTGATGATCAAGTATTAGTTGCGTTTTCGGCCGAGGAGTTGCAGGAGATGGTAACTGCTATGAGTGGAGCTTTCGTCAGAAAGGAAATGAAGATGAATGTAAAGAAGACGAAAGTGGTGGTGTTTGAAAGAGATGAGGCAGTGACAGACTGCAATATCGCGATTGGAGATGAACAAATTGAACAGGTGAATAAGCTTGTGTATCTGGGTTCAAAGTTTACAAGAGTTGGAAAGTGCGAGAGTGATATTGAAAGAAGAGTAAATGCAGGAAACAGGGTGAATGAAGCTTTACACTTATTTATGAGCAGTTGGAAGGTGTCTAATAAGGCTCGTTTGGCTGTGCATGACTGTTGGTTCCGACGCTCATGTGCGGATGTGAAAGTTGGGTATGGCAGAAGAAACATAAAAGCAGAATAAATGCAGTTGAGAGCGTTAAAAAGTGTGATAGGAGTCAAACTGAGTGAAAGGATAAGAAATAGTAAGATAAGGAGACGTTGTGGTCTGAAAGTAGATGTAGTGACAAAAATTGAGAAAGGTATGCTCAGATGATTTGCTCATGTCGAGAGAATGAGTCAAGAACGGTTGACCAAAAAAGTGTATAAGGCGAGTGTGAATGGAAGGGTTGGAAGGGGTAGACCTAGGCGGATATTCCGAGACCAAATAAGGAACGTCTTGAAAAAGGGCCAGGTTAAGAGTCCCCTAAACCGAAGAGCATGTATGAAGGGAATAATGAAAGTGGACGAAGCGAAAGAAGTATGTAAGGATCGTGGCAAGTGGAAAGAAGTGGTCTCTGCCTACCCCTACGGTAAAGAGGCGTGAATATATGTATGTATGTATGTTATTCACAAAAATATTAAATATTACAAGAAATGCGTCGAAAAAATTCTTAGCTAATTAACTTTTATATTAAATAATTTTGTTAAAAAACTAACTAAAATCTGTAAAGGGCAGGAGCTTTTCGGACATTAGATAGCATCAAATATCTTGCCAAATTCGACAAGATCTCGTTGGACCGCTTCCAACTTGGCATGTTCGTCACATGACCATATTAATAAACAGATATCACCTAACGTTCACTTAAGTATCAATTATAACTATTAGCTGATAGTATATTACTTTCAGTATGGAAAGTAAATGATGTCTATTTACATATAAGTATAACTAGTGGTCGCCCAGTGGTCGAGATTAGACCATAATAATTTAAATTATAAGTTTAACATTATTAAGGCTATATAATAAACAAAAGAGTGTATATGCGTGTATGTGTCAAATAAATGGTAGTGTGTGTAATATATTTTTAATAATTTGATGTATTTTTATGGATAATTAAAAATATAAGCATTCTGCACTCTTCTATATAAACTATATGTATACGAAATAACTCCTCCGTCCGCGCTATTTTCGTAAAAAAAGGTACAAAGTTTTTGCTTCCCTTATAATATATAGATAAAAGCTACGACGAAATTTAAACACCAAGGAATTCACTAAAATCTCGGTTCATTCATTCGGATTTCGGGTAAACGACTTTTTGGTAAAACGTTATAAACTCATTAAATTACATTACACTGAATTCATTAAAAATAAAATTATTTGTATAATATTATATAATTTCATAAGATTTTTAATTTATTATTTCAAGTTATCCGTTAAATTTAATGTAAAATGAAACAGTTTACAAAATCAAACATCATGGCGTGTTTTTAAATTAGGCAAATGTACTTTAAGTAAATAGAGATTGAAAATCCTTTTGACAAAATATCAATTGCAAAAATTCAAATATTTCTGATATAACACACTATGCGACGTTCTGATGGTAAAATTGTTTTATAAACTATTCATGCTTCACTCAACTTCCTTAACAAAACTATTGAAACGATGGTGGTATAATGTCTTAAAAGACCGTGGCACCGTCTACAAAGAAAACTTTGAGCGAATTCCGACCGAAACTCAAACACAATGAATTATTTTCATCTGAGGAAATGTAGATTCATATCTTACTGTTTGGTATAATTTGATAAGACTTATGATTTTATTTCGATTTTTATTATAATAAATCTGATTGTAGTTCAGTCATTGTTTGAAATAAAAAGTTTAGCAGGAAGAAATATTATATAACCTAAGTAAATACTGTACATGTTATTTTATATTTCATCCAGATAATTCGTCATTTAAATATTTCCGTCAGTGTAAGGACAAACCGTAATTTACTGTAAGAACTTTTAATCAGCTTCGAAGAATAATTCTCAACAATCATCTACGCATTTTAAATACACATAAAGCACTGGAATAGGTGTTATCAGGTCTTAATGTTCTTGCATTTCCTTCCCTGCAGTAGCGTAGGCGGCAGTTGCTATAAAGCGCAGTGCAAAGTGTCGCAATGTAAATCACGGCAGTGAGTACCGACTTAATGCTGGAAATACAGCGCTACGGAGGCCTAAAATATGTGTTCTAGCTGCCTAGCCGTGTCAATGTACTGAATTTATCGGTCCTTTATTTTGAAGTTTCGGATGCAAAGGATATAAGAAAATATTTTAAGGTGATATATTTTATTTATCGCCCAATCGATGTGGACAAGATCACAGAATACCAAAAACATCTGATTTACGTACATGTAAGTATTACTACGTACATATAATAACCAGACATTTTACAGTAATACTTTTATTTAATTTGATTTTAATATTTTTTAATCGTAGCCCTTAAGAAAACGTTATAAAATGAATAAACGTATGTGTCTATTCATAATCTCCTAAAGCAATATTAGCCGTGTGATTAAACTTTATTTTCTTTATGACCGCAATTAAGAGCACTAACTCTGTACATGAACAGAGCAATATGTGATGTTTTATAGCAGAATAATTGAAGAGTGATTTGTATTATTCCAGCAAACATGCATGGAATTAGCTTGATACTAAAAGTTACTTAAAAGTAATAAAAATCTGAGTACCTACACAGATTTAGCCATAATGTAACATAAACAATTTAACTACTCCTAAATACAACACTAATATCTATTAAACTTATTAAAACGAACTAACAATATTTTTCTAACAATACGATGATTCAGTGTATAAAAGAAAAATGAGTTTTCTTTGATTAATTCTCTACAGAAAACTTAATACAATATATTTAAAAAAAATTGGTGTGGAACTGCTTTGATAGACAGACCCACAAGTGATTATTTCAGAAGAGTTTACAAAGAACTAAAAAAATATCATACAAATTGTATAATAATTATACAAACCCTGTGTCCGTGAGAATGCCCATGGGCAATTCGTCAAAAATATAAGTTAAAAATGACGTAGTTTCCATGCAAAATTTCGTTTCTTGTTTTACCTCCTTTGGGAATCCCTCTACAATATACTAAAAATCCTGCATAGATTTTTTTATTCTTGTCACTTTTTCATTTTCATTATTTGTTTCATTGTTTATTTTTGAATCAGTAGTAGGTTCAAATATTATAATATTGTATTTTTGATCTTAATTTTTTTAAATATCATCATCAACCCTTTACAGTTACCTTTATTTGTAAATATATAATGAAATGCTGTATTGTGTTGTTTTCTGTTATGAATACTCTTTTCTTGTTTAACTTTTTTTTCTTGCGTCACATTATCACTGTGTGTTTTTAAGCAGTGTGTGTTCATCAAATAAATGTATTTCAATTACTTTCATCTCCTTTGCCGAGTCCAAGCCTAGTAGAGCCTTTATGGTTTTACAATCTTTGTTTTTGAAGCTCGATCGTCATCAAGCGCAAGCCTCTTGTGCTTAAAACATTTTATATAACTTGAATATAAGTCTCTTTAAATACGTTTACGATCCTTCTTAATAAAATATTAAATGAGATTAATATACGATGGACATTTAAGAGGGAATTATAAAAAACAACCTTATAACCTTATTAACGTTAAGTATTAATGGTTATTTAGGTTATTTTAATATTAAGAAATCAAATGATACATCCACAGCGTTTGCGAAGTCGAAGATGACAAAATAATTTTTTTAATTACTAATAAGTCATATAACACATTATTCAAAATAGTTAAATTTTAGTATAAGCAAATTGTGAATAAAACCTGGTTTTTTATTTATTTATTTTATTAAAATACATGTAAGAATATAAATTACAATTAGTAATAATAAGTTCATCTGATAGCAAATAAGAGTTTTAGCGATTAAGCATTTCAGGGAAAGTTAACTTAGTTATTTAAAAAATTTTGTTTTTAATTTATACGTTTATAATAAGAATTTCTCAATTTAATCTGTAATTAACGTTATTAACTACTAATTTACTCTTAACTAAAATAGGATTTTGATCACGATTAGTCGAGAACTAATATCATACTGAATGAATTTGATTATATAATTACTTTGCTAATTTCACTAATTTTTAAATTTTACTAATTTCACTTTTATTTTTTCCTTGTTGACAAAATAATATTTACATTACATAGAAAGAAAATAAAATAAAAAGTCAATAATATATATTTTTTTAATTTGACACCTAGAAAAACGGTAAACCAACTAACTACACAATGTTAATATTATTATTTAAAGCTGGTACAAATGCGAGGGCGAACTCCAGCATTTGTATAGCAAGGTGTCTATCGCAGCAATGCCGAAGGTAGAAACAGTCAATAAGTTGTTTGGGCTACCCTTTAGTCTACGCACAAAAGGTGCAAATATGCTTGAGGCATCGTGGTAAACCCAACAACATCGACGAAGGTCACTATATCCTCTGTATATAGCGAAGTGCAGTATGCTCTAAAAAGTACCTGGGCTGAGCAATGGGCAAACCTTCGCGCCGATATTGAGATACCGAAACATTTCTATTACGTTTTAAGTTTCATTTGATTATCCGAAAGACAAATTATAAACTACGGTTTGTTTTTATATTTATATTTTATTTATTCGTTAAAAAATTGCTTTTAACATTGCTTTTATTATTTCAGACAATTTTTACGTTTTTGTATTTATAAGTTTCAAATTTTCGTCTTACAAAATGTTATAGGGTCTTAAAACAATAATGAAAATAAACTTAAAAATATACGTTTCCAGATCAAAAACATTTTACATTCAATTTAATTGGTGTAACTTTATCGACTCTATATAGAGCAGTTTTGAAATGTATTCTTTAGGTCTTTCAATAAAATGTCGCCAAAGTTTATAAGAAAATATACGATAAATTTTAAAACAACGGAGACGGCGTTGAAACAAAGGCATAACTGTGATACGAACGTCTGGTTTGAAAGCGAGAAACGTCGCTGTATATTTTACAATGAAAGCAAAATAGACAAGAACATTAACGAAGAAGGTACTTATATGTTTTCAAAATTGTAGAACTATATATAATAAGTATATAATGTTATTAAATAATCTTTTTTTTATTCATTTGAAAAAAAAATCTACTCTGAGAATCTATTAACAATCTCTGAATCTTTCAATTTTATGTTAATTTATACTTAGTAGTTACTAAAGTGTCCTTAACCCTGTTTAATCTTCATACAGCTTTGATCGATAATTGTATTGAATAAAACACAGTGTCATCAGTATAATACTCTTTAATACAAATCCGAAAAATAATTAAAACATACATTACAATAAAAGTCTAATATAATTAATTCAAATGACACTCATCGCGACTATCCAAACGATCCTTGAGTACTCCTTTTAAAGTAAAGTGTTCGTTTCAAAGCGAGGAAACGGAACATAAGTTAACATTAGTGTGCTTAGTAACGATAATTACTCGATTTATAATGAGTTACTTAGCTAAGTCTATTCCAAGATGTTCACGGCGACATTTTTTATGTCTTTTTTGACTTACGACCCATTTGTATTGACGCATAAAGAGCTAAAAATAAAGGCGTGTTATTCTTGGTGACGTATATTTATTTAAATTTAGAAGCAAGTACGCCCTTAATTTAAATATTATTAGTTTAGATATTTTGAAAAAAACTAAAGTTCTTAGTAAAGTTGTCTTAATTAATAGCGACTTTATTTTTAATACCAATAAATGTGCTACTGAGTAATTACTAAAAATATTAAATTAGCGTATTAATTGACTTGAATTCGAAAAAATTAAGTGGAAGACGTAAATCTGGGATAGTGGTTTCCAAAGTTGTCTGAGCGACCCATCTAATAAAAGTTTCTAAAGTCGAGACCCACCACAAGAAAATTGAAGTTGAGTCAAGCCTTACGAGGAAGTTAAATATTCGGAGGAGCAGATCCATAAATCCGACTCGGAGTCCGAAGAACAGGACATCCTTGGTGACGAGTTTGACACAATACTTACAGTTAGTTTGTGGCGTCAGCGACGTCGTTACACTAACTTGACGATACGGTCAAAAACTATTTTGGATTCCTTTGAATAGAAAATTACGCAAATTTTCTGTATAATATTTGTGCCTCTTGGGCTTAAATGAACAGCGTGACAAAAAATAACAATCAAAAAATGTATGCATAGTAAATAAAAACTATGATAGTGTTTGCAGACCTAAGTTTTTTGATTAACTGTCTGCGGCATTGATTAACCCATTGGCTCATAATAGAGTTTGAAAATAGGATGTACAAAGCATTCTAACTGTCAAGATTAAGACTTTCTGATGATCACAGTTGTATAAACTCGTCTCAGTATATTTACAGCGCTTTCTTTTAGTCGTTGTGATGAATGTGTAAGAACGCGCAGTAAAAGTACTCGAAAGATGTGCGCCGCGTGCAAAGAGTTTATATGTAGAGGACCCTTTTTAAGACATTGTTCACTATCCTGCATAAGGAATGAAATTTAGAAGCCAGTTCCCAGCACTAGTCATTTTGTGAACGTAATTAGATTCTATAGGTGAGTTTTAGGTCAAATTAGAGTTTTTTTTTTATTATGTTCATTATTTGAAACATCATAAGTTGTAATGAGGTTTTGTTAATAATATTTCGCTTCAGCCTGTAATATCCCACTACTGGGCATAGGCCTCTTTCCCATGAGGAGAGGCTTAAAGCGTAATCCACCACGCTGCTCCTATGCGGGTTGGCGGATAATAATATTTGGTTAATAAAAATGCAGAGATAATGTTTATATACCATTAAACAAAAAAGGTTATGTTTAAATATTGTTTTTTTTTTCAATTTGAAAATCGTTTATGTATGTAATCCACGCGACCAATAGTGTAACTTTTTGTTGCGCGACAGTTAAAAAGTTAACCGCTACCAATAAAAATAAACAATTTTACAAATAGCAAACAAAATTTAAACACAATTTTATTACTTAATTGAAATAGTACATTAAAAAAGTTAATTCAATAGGAAGTTACTTTGGTGTATTGTTCTACAGGGCCCACACTAAATATTTCCTGCCATTGAGTCGCAATCCATAGTTTGGGAAACCTTGATAGACAAATGGTGGGTGCGCGCTTAAATCTCAGTTGACACCGCAGAATTAAAGTTGTAGATATACTTATGTTTAAAATTTATATCAAGCTAAGGAACGTTACGTTTAAGGAAATCGTCGTGCAAATTTTCTGCATGTACAATTTTTATGTGCATACAATAACGATTAGTGATACCGCGATGCCGATTAAGCTCTAAGAGCCACTTTTTAACAAGAGTTGTCAAAATTTGGCACATTTTCAAAATTATTAAGGCATAATATTTTTGTATCTTATGTAGGTATGTTAATTATTTATATGGTACATTGATTTTTACTTTGCTACTAGCAAATTATATTAATATGAATGCCCTTTCTGGAATAGCTTTTAAATTGATGTAATTAAATTATTTAATAATTTTTTAATGTAAATAAATACTTAATTCTATTTTACTGTTCAACATCCGTATTATGTTTATTTTTATGTTTTAAGGAGAATTGTTTAAATGATAGACGTGTACATGCAACGACATCTATCGCGTAGTGGGTTAACTACAAAAATTTCGAAGAGTCATCAAAGATGGCGTTAAGAGTACATGCGCAGAAGTTATATTGAATATTTGATTGCATTTTAAAATCCAAATTTGTATCTAAATATTTAATTAACGCGTTATAATGAATACATATAAGTTGGAAACGTAAATATTCCAAAAATCCAATTGAAATCATAAAAATACTGACTTACTACCTGAATAACAAGTAAGAATCTTTTCTTCGAATTCTCTGGGTTACAAGCTTTACGCAACTTTTTCTTTGATTCTGGAACTCATGACAAAAAAATTGTCCCGTCTTCATAAATATTAACGAATTCAATCGCATTATCAACAATCATGTTTTGCGCGGTATCTTCGACTTCTACGCAACAAAAGAATGCAATAAGATAAGACACTAATTGATGAGCTCCAAATAAAAAGGGGAAATGAGTTCATTATGTCGCCCATATCCTTTAAAATATGATTTAAAACCGTATTATCATTTGCAAATGCTTTGAAATCGTAAACCTGAAAGAGGGGCAGCTTTAATTTTTCCCAATGCTGTTATAACTGTAATAGCAGTTGGTTTTGTATAATATTTGCGACTGTATTTTAATTAGCAAATTTATTGTAACTATTCTTGACATTTTATTAATCATATATAAGATTTATTACAAAAAACCTAATCATAAATCATTGGTTTCCATTGGCTACCCTGATAATTCAACTATCAAGACTCAGTTGAAGTCTACGTGTTCTGATCATTACGGTATTGGCTTTATTATTTTCACAATAATGGAAAATGCCTTTTTAAAACAAAATATGCAAGTCATCTAACTTATTCTCGTAATATTATTATAAAATATGAACATAATTGCATTGAACGAAAGCTGATGCAGCGTAATCCTTTGCTTAGAGTATAATTAACTAGGATTAGCACTGAATCTTGCAGCGCACTTGCCTGATACCTTTGTGAATAAGACTTGTATTATGGACGACTATGTCCAAGGATTCCTAAGTCGTCTCAAGATAACCCGAAATAGTGCTTTTGAATGAAAATTAGTTGCATGATATACATAGTACCAGATAAATGCAGGTAGCGACGAGTCTGATGTTTCTTGTAAAAATTTACGTTAATGTTTACCTAAATATGGAGCAAATCTCTTCATTATGATAAATGTTTCTAAAACTTAAATGTTGATATGCTTATGTACACTGGATTCTTAAAATATAAATTTAAAAATTAATTATTGCTACCTAGGTTTTATTGGAAATATATTTTGAATAAAAATTAAAGAAATACATATGTCTCCAAAAAGAAGATATGAAATTAACAATTTGTTAAGTAAATGTCGCAAAATCTAAAGCTGGAGTATTTTTTTTTTAATTAATATAAATAAATGTCCCACCATTCTTTAAATATTCATAATGTAGCTGCGAACCCGACAAAGCACGTACTTTTACATCCAATGTATTATAAAGCTATTCCGTCTGAAAACAAAAACATTAATGAACATACGACGCAATAAAATTTATTGGAAAGAGCAACTGACACTCGATAATGGTGCTTATAAAAAGTTGTACAGCCATTCGCATGGCAAACAGCCTGGAGCCGCTATTATAAAATCGTAAAATCGTAACTTGTTAGTCTTTATGCAATTCAGCACAGTAAAATTATCCATAATTTACTTGAATAACAGTGTAAAGAAATAAATACATTATAATCCGGGCAATCGTGGATGATTACACGTGGTAGGAGGTTGGTGCTTCCCGATGACAACATTAAAATTTATTCTTGGAGTAAGAATTTAAACTTGTTTTAAATGGTTTCATTTTTTAGGTGCCATGTTGGATTTATTCATTCCTTCACAACTAAAGCATCTATAAAATAAGAATACCTGAAATTATTCTCTTTTATGTACAATCAACAAACATTTGCCACTATTTTAGTTTTGTTAAATCAAATACATTTTCCTACAATTTTATACCAATAATCATTTGGGTTAAGTAAAATAATACTAATTTAACCACTTCATATTTGTATACTAAAAGAATTGTATAGTTTTCATCAAACAATTTTTGTTGCAATAATTTTAACCACAAGCTATTTTTCCTTTGTTTAAATTACATTTAGCTGCAACGATCAACTTATGCTGTTACCCTCCTTCGTTTGTACCCAACAATTAAGAATTAACATATCTCGAAATGCTTTAACGGAGGCGGAATGTAATACGTCTCTTGACGGGTCGTGATTAGCCTGTCATAGGACTGTGGGGAGCTTGGCATTGTAATCAGGTTCGCTGTACGCTTTCTCGAATTGTGGCTGCACTGCTTTAGGTCATGGACTTTGTGGAGGATGCGGTTTTCGATTTGGAAAATTGTTTCGATACTATCTTGCAGCATGGAATACCTTTGTTATCCGCTCCTATAATTTCCTGAAATTGGAAGTTTAATTTTATCCAAATTCTTGTTCTGATACACTACTATTGCTACTGATTTACGTTCCAATACATTATCTAATATTAGGTAAGTTAAAAATACTTTATACCAACGCGGTTGTGTGACACTCTAAATGAAAATTCAAGGATCAATCCCTTTTTTCTGTCAAGAGGAGCGAAGGCTTTTTTAAATACGAGTGCACCGAGGACAGGAGGGCTCATTTACATAACCACCTTATTTAAGAGCCTCTCACTGCGCTTTGGACACGGATAGCTTTATGCATTCGTTGGTGCCGTACTTTTTTGTACTTTTTACGATTCGCTGATAACGTTCGTTACTCGAAATCTTTAATTTTGGTAACATGTTACTTACATCGTTACAAATATTACAAATGTTTTAAAGTACTTTTTAAGTTTTATTTTTTTTCTATGTTTCACAGCATACACACGTATATATATAGCATATAGATATCGAGTCGATATACATATAAAAATACATACAAACATCATCACACACATACGACACGACATAATACGTCGTTTATGTGATGATACATATTATGTTATGTTTATGTATATTTATTTAATCAACATTTATATTCTTATTGACAATTAAATTGAAATAAAAAGAGGATTTTAATGAAATAATAATGGAATATCACCTCACCAAGTCTTTGTATGATATCAGGAACAAACCTAATCTCATTTCAACATCGTAAAGATTGAAAATCCGATATCTGGTACCAGTAAATATTTACCATTTCTACTAGTTAGACATATGATATCTGGAGCTCGGGAGTTATCTAAACAATTTATAGATCGACAACGATCTTATCTGCAATTTATACGTAAATCAATTATAAAGATTTGCTTTGGAGCGTTAGCGTCGTGCAAGCCTGGTTCCATTTATTATATAATTTAAACGCATCGGCTATGCGTGTAAACATTTACTAAGCATTTTGCATAAACACCTGCAGGGACCACTAATAAAATATAACTTCATGTGTATTTAGAAAGTTAAAAAATTGTATTAGGTCTCTTAGTTAATTAATATACTCCTAACGCTTTTATTCTTTATGTATTGTCGTTTTATATATGTAAATAGTTCAAATACTGTCCACAATTGCAATATGTAGCACATTTTTATTCATGCTTATGCACATAAATATGTAAGTAGTAGCAGGTCACACTGATTAATTACAATGTAAGATAATAATTATGACAGAGTAGGCACTAGTTAACGGGCGGGGGGGAGACGAACTTCTTAGCATTCGATTGATTAACCGTGCGGGTACCGGTAGTATCAAGTGGCAGAGGGAGAAACTCAGAGCAGTTCCTGGAACTTGCAACCTAGGTGTAGATTTAAGGAGATCCCTTTTTGCCTACGACAGCACAGGTGCGGACAAATATATCATTTATTATTACAAATAAATACTAAGATATAAAACGTAATTTAATTTATAGTAAGTAAATATTTTTCAATTACATTATTCTATAGTCAAAACATCCTAATATAAGTTTATAAAATAACAGTCTTGGGATATTTATATGTGAGATATTTTCATTTTATTTTATATAACAACCCTCTTTCCCATATCCTTCACCTTCATTCAAGATTACTTATCTGATTAAGCGCGTTATCTTTGCCCATTTTTATTCATTAACTAGCTTTACTTTAAGATATCCGTGTAAGTCCTTATCAAGTCGGATTTTTTTAAAGATATGTTTAGCTTCATTATTCTTTTTAACTATCTAGAGGTACATATCGAGTTCATTGCAAATAATTTATTAATTTGTATGTTTTATACAATAATTCCGTTCTTTTTTTTCTCAAAAAAACCGACTTCGAAAATTTCACATTCATATTTTTATACAAATTATCTAACCTAACACGTAAAAATTTAAATATAAATAATTTGTTTCGCTCTAATACTAAAAAATACCCACTGGCCTAAGTGATCGGAAATTTATAAAAACTTTACTATATTACTAGATTAACTAAAAATATTGGTTTGAAAGGATTAGACGATTCATATAACCTGAAAGAAATAAACACATAGGTACAGCTATAATGATTAATCCACGTCCAGGCATCTTACACGTTGTATATATCGAAGCTCAGTGAAGACGATCATGTCACGATCATACGAGTACTAGCACGTTCGGAGTCACTCCAACCTGTTCGCACAGCGTCATTTGTAGTAGATGAAATGTAAATGTATATTCGTTATGTGGCGCCCGCGCCCGCTCTGTATTCATGAGAATCTGATACAAGACATAAGCAGATAGCGATTACATAAACTTTGATTATCTTAATTGTTTACTATTCAGTAATTATGGTCCTTATTGTATTTAAAAAAAAAATTGTTTTAAGACTAATAAATAAGCTTTTGATAAATTATGAAGGAGTTTGATAAAGTTTGTTGAAAGTCGAACACACTTATTTCCGATGAGAATGTATTTGAACTAATATATTATTATAAAAAATATTGTTGGAAATATTTTACAGCTTAATCTTTTAAGAACGAAGAAACCAGATTTCTATTTTAAAATATTATATACGTATCAGAAACGATGCATCTAAGCAATAAACAACTAAACTTTATAAATAAATAGTTTCAGATTTTAATTCATCTTTGTTAACTTAATTGTTTAAGTAACAATTAACGAAATTATATTCTGTTGGCAATCTATAATATTTGGGAAATATAATATAATTTTGAGAAGATTTAAATTTTAACAATAAATTAATAAAATATCCTTTTTTTACTTTTATCTTGGACCACATTCACGGCAGGAGAACATGACCGTATTATCTTCAAATGTGTCAACTGCTCGTTCACTTTCCGCTAGTGCTAGCAGCGTCTGTGAGCAATGTATAGTTTTATTTTTATTTAACACTTTTTTTATTCAGTGTTCATGTATACATTAACACAAGAAAAATTTCAACACTGCTTATTTAACCATTTTTCTCTTTAGCAAACAACTGGAATACAAATTACAAAATGTAGGACATACATAGTTAATCATCATCATTCTACTGTTTTAACCTACAGCTGGTTAGATTTTCATTCTAGTAGGATTCCATTCCAGGATTTTACCAGGATTAATTTACAGCGACTAAAAACAGAACTTAGCTATTTATATTTTACTGGAAATCGTACAATTGGTCAAAGAATTCCAGTTCGAAATGGTTTAAATCATACAAGTACAAGTCTATGTTAGTAGTGGATAGGTACTATAGTCTTATTAGAATTTGTAATTCTTTAAAAAATATTACTATACGATGAGATGACTAGAATTATTATTAGTCCCGTATACCTAAGTAAAAGAATTAATAAGAAATATGTAAATATTATCCTGGGATTAATTACAGTACCTACTAATAATATACTTAATTACTTAATTATAAAAGTCGTTGAGTGAGTGACTAGAAGTTTTTTTGCTAAATACTCATTTCATAAAGCGAAAAAGTATCTAATCGCTTATCTCAAAATCAACTAAACTGATTTTACGATAACTTAAAAAATTAGAAAGCCCGTTTTTTAAAGAAGATTAATTGCTATATAACATCAAGCTATGACTCATAAAATCAAAGCAATAAGTATTAATGCAGGTAAAACCAACAAAAATGTCAATTATCGTATAAAAATAGTTCTTAGTTGACTGATAATAAGGTTTACATATTATGAAAATGTAATAAGCGCATAGCTAAAGTGAAACAAAAGTGGCCTGGGGCTCGGTTCCCGAGTCAAAATTTATGCGTTCCATACAACGAACCAATGCATCTCCTCTCCGTGTCACCCGGCCGGGGTCCAATTAAGTTCGACTCACGACCTCCAAGTTGAGCCTTGAAATGAGCGACTTGTAATACATATATTGTAATTACACTTAGGCAGTTTTAACGTTATCAGTGAGTCATCTTTCGAAAATATTGTCAAACAATATAACGGTAACGGTTTATAACGGTAAATTTTATGTTTTAATTTTTAACTTAAAATCTTTTATTTTCTAAAACACTAAAAACCGTTTAAATAAAAAACAAAAAGTGACGTAAAATTTTTTAAATTCCAACCGTTTCTTGTATGATGATAATTAAGTGTTATTCGTAAAACTAATTATTATTTACTTTATATGTATTTTAACATTGCTGATAGCTGTAACACGAATTTATAAGAAATAATATAATTGATGGAAACATTAATTGTCGTTGAACAAATTAAAAACAAATTAATCGTTACTTCAAAGTATTAATTGTAACATAATCAATTAAATTAATAAATGTATCAATATCAACTGCAACGTCTTGATGTAATTTAAGTCTTTTAAAGTAGGGCTAAACATGCCGTTCTAATGGCCTAGGTCAAACAAGAAGTTCGTGCAAGAGAAAGCGGAAAGCGGGTCGCGGCTAGATCTCAACTATTAGATTGTCATGCATGTAACATGTCGGATGGTGATATTAATTGTGACAGTACGTTTCACTACATTGGCGTGTCAGGGATTATGATATTATTTCTTACTTTATTATGATCGTTTTCATTGAAGATTGTTGCTTCGAAGAAAGTTACTACCTTGTTTGTATTAAATATATTTGTAAGGTTTTCTCTTACTTGTGATGAAGCTGTCCTCATTCATAAATTTAAATAGCTTCTTAAAAAATATTTTTGTTTTATCCATTTGATGAAATTGGTTGCTATAGCCTGTGAGACAATTGTCAACTCTACCCCTCTGTCAAGACATTATACCACCAACACCTCTACATTCTACAAGAATACAACAAACACACCTTGAGGGCACTGTTACTTTAAACCTTTGTAAAGAATTATTCTCAAAATCTATAAAACTTAAAAAATATCAAGAAATCCTTAAATTATTACATATCAATCTTTCTAAAAAAATTAAAAGCTATACTAAATACGTTAATAATAAACAAAAACTAATGTCAGGAATAATCTAAATCAAAAAAAAAGTTGCGAGCAAAGAATAAAGCAACAAAGCGATTGTTACCGACCCAAAACATAACAGAGTAACAAGCTGCTATTACACAATTCGCTTAATTGTACGATGGTAATAAGAGCCAAGGTGAAGCGGGAATGCAAATGCGAGAGTGCATGGGTCCCAAATTTTACATAATACTTAGTACACGCTACATTACTGTTGAAATTATACTTATCATATGTTACATTTTGTGATTAAAAACTTAGAAGCAATAAAATTCTAGTGTATATTTTCAGAATTATATTTATAATTATTGCAAAATATTAATATCAAGGTGTTCTAATTTTAATTTTTATGCAAATAATATTGAAGAGAACTGAACTAAAACCTCGTTTAAACGTTCTTGCGAGAGTCAAATTCAGTACAATTTATTAAATAATTTCCTTATCAATAGTAATGATCGTTATCAAGTGCTTATGATAATCACCTGAACCGATAATTTTGAGTATTTTTCGACGATGGCTCTTACAAGGACAAACATTAAGACCATAAACGAATATTTGGACCAACCCAAATATTTGATAGAAACTGAAATCAAATGCTTAATTGACAGCCTTAATTGAACTTTCGTCTACACTAAACGAGAACTATCGTCCAAAATGATAACGCTAACGCTTTAGCCTGTAATATCCCACTGCTGAGCATAGGCCTCTTTCCCGTGTAGGAGTAAGATCAGAGCGTAATCCACCACACTATTCCAATGCGAGTTGGCAGATATATTTCCTACTATGAGTAACGATCGCTATCAGGTGTACATGATAACAACCAGGACCGACAGCTTAACGTGCTCTCCGAGTCACGGTGGAGAAACCCATAAGGACTGCAAACATCTGCGTGGCCAATTCAAATTTTTGTCATATGCGGGGATCGAACCTGCAACCATCAGCTCAACAGCCACAAACCAGTGCCGTGACCGTTGACCAACGTGTCGTCCGATTACGCGACGTGTGTAATGGTCAGCATAGTTGCCTTCCAAAATGATAATGTTTTGTTTATTAATAACACACAAAGATACAAAACTAAGCGGCTTTACCACGTATAGAACATTAGTAACAGATTTGTAATGAGATTCAACTCATCTGTTCATGCGGAGTCTGCGGCGAGTCTTGTTCAGTAGAACCGTCATCTTGCGGTCAAACATTATCTCTCGTGACCACAAGACCGCTCTTAACGTCTTGTTAGTGGAGACAATTTACCCATATTTATTCCTCTTTTTCTATCTCTTCCTGCTTTTATTACGCTACTGCACTTACGCGATCATTAGAAGTAGGTATACAATTTAAATAATTGCAGAATGAAAAATAATTCACTTTTATCTCCATCATCATAAAACAATAAATTCTTACTTTTAAAATTTATTGGCTGATAACTGAACAAACAATCTTTGTTTGTCTCACTCACACATAAATCAGAGTAAAAGAGATGTTAATAGTTAAATCGTAATCTTTAGCAAGAATGATAATAGGTGGACAGCGGGTTGTATAAGTAGTTTTTCGAGTTTATAATTCGGTAACATCAAGCGAGTAACAGAACCAGTTTCCTATTAAGTAGGCCTTCCTCTTCGATACAAGCGTTTAAATGTTTTGTAATAGTTTTCAATCTTAATTAGGTTTTATTACTTAATTAATTAAGACCATTTTCGTGTAGAAACTCTTTTTTTTTAAATTACTTAAGTTTATCAAAACGTTTGTAGAGTTTTGTTGTTAATTAAATATGAACATTTATTTCGTACGGCATTATCTATTAGTACGAGAAAGATAATTGTAATAGAAAAAAAGTTAATCTTATAAAACTGTTATTAAGACTTTATAGTATTTTAAAAACATTTTTCTTGATTTCTTTTTTTTTGAAAACTTAAATATAAGTTGAATATAAGTTTTTTTTTTAACTAAAAAATGCTTTTCTTTTTAACCAAGTTCCAAAAAAGGAGGAGGTTCTCACTTCGACTGTATTTTTTTTGTGTGTTACCTCAGAACTTTTGACTGGGTGGACTAGACTGATTTGGAAAATATTTATTTTAATCGAATATTGGTGCATGTCATGTGGTCTAATTTAAGTTTAAGTGAGATCTAACAAGTACTTTTCGAGTTACATTTAATAATGCGCTTTTACTCGACTATTTTTTCGTCTACTTATGTTGTATTGCTTATTGATGTAATTGGAGTCGGTTTTCTTTTCATTTGCGAGCCAACACAATTATCCTAATTTTAAATTAACTTTACCGAAGTGTACGATAAGCTTTGATTGTTTGATTTGACTAGAAGCAGTTATATGGTAAACTCAAGGTATGTACGCTTTAATTCAAATCAATTAACATATTTTTTAATATATATATATCGGCAAACAAGCGTACGGCTCACCTGATGATAAGCGATTACCGTAACTTATACACGTCAGCAACACCAGAAGCATTGCAAGCGCGATTTATTAAAGCGATATAACCTATCCCCAATTACCGACCCGCAATAGTTTTCAGCCTCATCATGTACTTATCAGAATATCTCAAGAAATCAAACAAGTTTATAAAAAACAATCACAGACAAACGTCGTAACATCGTAGTCAGCCCAACGAATCTAAAACCACTTTCTAAGCCGAAATAATCTTATTATCCAGCACCAATGATCCTTAATAACTAATAACGGTTCCAAGCCGCTGCTCCCACATTCCCGTAGCTGTCACACGAGCGAGCTCACAATATTCATAAGAAGAATCATCAAAGGTACACGTTGCGTTGCCTGACTGTGAAATATTACTGGCTGTACCGTCGCGACAGTCCTCGTTTTATTTATAACGTGCGAACATTCTGTTTGATAGAACGAATTAAAATAGCTGATGTCGTTCCAGTATACGTTACAAATGGATGTATCGATTTGTCTGTCGTTTCGACGTTTTATAATGCAATTGTTCCCCTTCGAGAGATATTTTTGTACATCGCGAGAATGTTTTGTCAAGGCTTAAAGTGATATGTTGGGTTTATTAATGAATTAACTGGCGCTTTAATTTTAACGAACGTTGCAATACGTTATTTTGTCGACCGTGTGACTCAAAGTGAGGCACCCATTTCACTCATTTGTTTTAATCGATTTTTCTTATGTGACAAAAGTCCATAGCCAGGCATAGCAGGCGTTTAACATCAAGTGTGCTTTGAGCGTTTATTTTTGAAAAAAAAAAAACGAAACAAAAATACATTGTATTTGAAAGCTAAGGACAATGATTTAAAATTTACCAAGTTGTCTGTCTAAAGAAGCCAATTTCCTTTCGAGAGTTACCTACGTACCCATTCACAAAGATTTAGAATACGTTGATTAATCTGAGTATTGTTCTCGAGATATTCAAGGCTCACAAAGGACTTTATGCTCTTTCCGATAAAACATTATTAACTGAACACTTATAATATTCTAATAAAATAGGCTTTCCCTACATTGATATTGACACCATTTTGATGTAGTAATGACCTTATTTATCAAGCTTACTTTAAAGCTGACAGTCGTTCGATTTCCGCTCAGTCTTACATTTCTTTAACTATTGTACAAATGCTTGTTTCTTATCTGGGCGGTTGTCCTTCTTGATCTTAAAACTTAAAGAGTACGTAAGACCGTTGGTCCCGTTTAAGTTTTAATGCTTCTCGAGTATAGCAGTATTTTCTCTATAAATATATAAGAATATTTTATTAATTTTAATAAAATATGTTTTTACTAATGTTTTTAATGAAATGACTAAACATAATTATCATTTTATATTCTAATGCTAATTCCAAATTCAAACTTAAACTTTATGGAAGCATAACAATACTTTTATAGCTTTGGTTCAGACATACGTTTTAAACTTCAATTGCACTATCATCGATTATAATTAATTATAATCGATGATAGTGCAATTATTTTATAATAATATCACCTAAAATAACACTCTAGCTTTTTTTACTGATAATTTGCTTTCAACATTTCTTCTAAAACTTATGTTTCCAAAAAATTTATGAACTGACTATTTTTACAATGATACTGTAAGTACTGTCTAATCAAAAATATTTAAATACTAATCTATTTTTAAATTTTAAACTGAAAAGTAAACGAAAGATCGGAACAAGAGAACGCAATGTGCGATTCAATTTTTTTTTTGTTGCTGTTTTTTATTGTTCGTATAATGTAAATAGCTCGCAGGCAGGTGCAATACACAATTTGCATCTCAGCGTCTGCAATTACACTGTCGTAGAAGAAAAATTGATTCTTCAATGTTGGTTTAAACTCACCCTATAATTAAATGCAGTTGTGATGTCTGACTCAGTGGTCATTATAATTGTAAAATTCAAGTAAAAAATAGCAACACTTGAGAATTAAACCAATTATATTAATTAAGTTTTGTTCAAGTCTTTCTTATAATGTTCGAGTCAAACAACGGAAGGAAGGTATTACCTTTTCAGGTTCGCGCCATTTTAAAAAGAATTATGCCTAGTCTATCCTTTTAATTGAGGACCGTTTTGTAAGAGTATTAACGAGAGACTTAATAACTCTTTCTTTCTATTGTGGGGTCGATTTCCTCTCAGAGAGAATATTTGTATTTCTAAAAACATAATCTGTTAGAAACAAACAGAATATTTGTCCCCCTTGTGAGTATCCGCACCGTGCCTTGGATAGGACGTAAACCGTTGGTTACGGTGGCTAACGTCATCGTTAACGTAACGTTTCATTCAACCTTTCTTTTATCAAGAAAAGACCAGCAGAGCTTTTACCCAGCAGTAAGACGTTGATACAGCCATACTGTTTCAGTTTAGTTAAATTTACGACGACTGTATAACAACACAAAGTTACTTTCGCTGATAAAATAAATATTGTTTTTGGAAGAAAATTGGAATAATGAAAAAATAATATATTTTTTTTGGAACGATGCTCCTTATGGGGCGTTTCGAAGATGTGCCGTAGCTAGCAAAAAACGTCTGATTAAAAAAAAAGCGTAAGATTTTTATGTAAGTAATAGTCTATGTATGATGGCTATCCAGTGTCTAATGTATAGTCTACGTGATGACTGTTATTAATATTGCAGTTTGCTATTATTATTATATCATTCGATAATTATTATATATTTTGATAAATCATTATAAATAAAATAAAGGTGTAAGATAAGTTTGTAAAGTATTTTTTTATCGATAAAAAAATCATAATAAAAATATATAAGTACACCCCAAGAATTATTTTCTTTATACCTCGAATAGAACTTTAAATTAATGTTTTGTTTATAAGGAACTCCATTCCTATCTGGCGTCCCACGTCACCACACAGCTTTTTTTTTCATCCGTCTAACACAAACAAATAAATTTCTATTATATCCAAAAATTCGCAAAATAAATAAAAAGACATTGTTGATATTTTGATAAAATTTTTCGTGATTTCTATGATTCTTTTATTTCGTACAAGAAAGTTAACATTATCTACTGTTTAGAACCGTTATAGTTTCAAAGAAGTTGTCACATACAATTAACAAGACGATGAAATGTGTTAAGGCCCTAGTCACTAGTTCTCATTATACAGACATCGTCAGAATTAGAATAACATTAATTAAAGACATAACTTGGAATGATCACAGCGGTGCTCGTCTTATTACTTTAGTTATTATTCTCGTCTTTCTTAATATAATATTATATTATTATCATAATGTTATACTTATGTAAAGAGTTTACATTACCTCCTTTTGTTAGTAAATGATTTGTTTGTTTGTAACTGACCGATCTAAAACATTAAATTAGTTAATAGATTTTTATAATTTTTTTATTTTATAAATAAAAAACACGGTAACAAAATCAACATAAATTCAGATTACGCGTATAAGAAGAAATGCGTGTTGGCATATTTCCTAAGTATTTACTTAGTATTATTCCTATTACCTGCTAACTTCTTATTGATAAATTGGAATTTATAACTAGGTTGAATGGACACTGTAATATGTGTAACAATTAAATATTGTCAAATCTTCAATTACATCATAAAAACGATTAAATCCGTTTCATTAAATATAAATCTTGCACGACACAAACTATTGCTTACAAAAACGTAAAAGAATATTTTAATGAAGTCAGCGTTTTAACAAAATAATAAATAATTTGTAAAATGCAATAACCCGCGCACGTGCGAGTAACGCGCTATAAAACGTTCTGGCGGCCTAATAAATAGCCCATTTCGGGTTAAAATACATTATTAATTTTCTTCACGAGTAGGAAATATAGACTGGTGTCGAAAGGGAATTTATTGAATTAGTTCATCGCATGTCGCGAGGTAATAATCGGGGGTGGCTAGCATTACCGTTCCATAAAACATTGAACTAACTACCGTTTGGCAGCTGATGTGTTAGGCTTGCATGATTATGTTTAAATTTACATGTGCTCGAGAAAAGCAATAAATATGTTTTATGTTGAGTTAAGGAAATCCTTTCATTTTAAAGCAAACGGTACCTTGACAGACTTTATTGATTATCTTGTGAAATATTTATATAGATTTGATTTTGTTTTTTGTTATTGGGAATTAATTTGATTATACATTGTAAATAAATATAATAATAACGTGGAATAGATTTACACATATTTAATTGAACATCACCTAAATTATATGATTTCTAAATATACTAGGTACTGCATTTATAAAATGCAAATTATAAATAAAAATTGATATAAGCAACTTCATCTACTACCATCTTAGAACACGCAAAAATGATTATTGGTAGTTTGAAACGAAAGAAATACCTGAATCCATTAATCATACGAGTATGATATGCAAAATATATCGAATATTACATTATACTAGCTGACCTGAAGTGAAGGCGACCGCGGAGAGAAGTTTTCTGCGATTGGATACAGTTGACCCCTCTTTCGCGGCCGAACGACACGATTGATGAGTGATGAATGATAATGATGTTGATGGGGGTGGAGTGCAGCGGAGAGCACGGGGCTGGCGATAGCGTAGTCTCTGGCAGCCGTGTCCTCCACAACGGTGACATTATGCGATGATATCGCATGATGATGAAATGATGGTGGAGGGTGAAAGCTTAAGACTAAAAAAACAAAGATAGCTTATACAGTAGAGGGATAAATTTATACAAGGCAAAGTGCGGATTTGAATAATATACAAGGAAACCGCAAACGTTGTTTTGCCATATATGTTATTAACCCCCTTAATCCCCCCCCCCCTCCTTATAACTTCGGGGTGTGAAAAATAGATTTGGCAGATTCTCAGACGTACCCGATATGAACACAAAATTTCATAAAAAATCGGTCTAGCCGTTTCGGAGGATTTCAGCAACAAGCACCGCGACAGGTAAATTTGATATATTAAAAAGAGATTAGTCAAATTATTACGTTTGCTTTGTATTATACACATAGACTCTTTAAATGTTTCCTGTTTATATTTACTATTTAATCGAATATTAACATCAGCACTAACATCATTTCAACTTAAAGTCAACAATAAGCAGCCAGTTTTGTAGGCTTAGAAAGGCCACCGTGAATGTAACTTATTAAAAGCACAAATCAAACAATGTATAAACAGAAAACAGCAACCATCATGAATTATCAGGTTATCGCGACAACTATCCAGCGCGAAGGATTTAAGGCGTCGGCGCTCATTTGCACGATTTGGTCATAAATTCTCGTTTGTAGCATCCACTGACACTTTTATTATAGCGGAGGCCTAACCACGGAATCATAGATTGTCCTCATTTTATGCCTTTATAGGTATCCTTTTTTATATTCAATAGTATCATTTATTGACAATAATTATACACAAATAAAAATGAATTGCCGAAATGTATGCTAGTTACGCAACTTCCAAAATGTTGCATCAAATTGGATAATTGCTTCTTTTGAACACAATCCTCATTTTCAGGACAAGATTGTATAAAATAAAATAACAACAATAAAAAACGATATATTCAAGAAATAAATTTAGCAGTACGGAGTTTACTGTTTCAATAGCTAGTGAAATAAGTATATACATATTTTTTAATATGTCGCGTGTCAAATAATAATACACAACCTTATCGATACTTGGAATTCGTTTATACTCACAAGACGGCATAAAAATAAATTGACGGAAAAAGTAAATATATTTGAAGTAGATTAATATAATTGAACATAAAACCTCCAGTAAACTTTCAATTACCTAATTCTCTGTTATACAAACAACACGCTTAGGCTTAAACACAATAAGAAAATACATTAATGAAAATAACAAGTACTTATTTATTTAGGATCAGCAGTATTTGTTAACACTAATAACACAGCAAATTAATTGTAAGCTATAATACGACCAAGTCTAAGAACTTATCAAGGTAAAACAAATAAAGTAAAAATAATACTCAAGTAAAACTCAACTTAGAAATGTGTACCTGGTGGTGGTTACTAATTTATTTTTAATCGTGATACGTAAAGTAATATTTTATGGCATAAAATGTTCCACAGTAAAAATAAATTCCGATCTGAAATCTAAAAGCTAGTTCCTGTATATAATCAAACTTATTAGTATATTAATATTAGCATAAATGATTCTCAGAAAACGTCCTCATTTTACCCATAAATCATCATCAATCATTTCATGAAATAATAATATCTAATAGTATGGCCAGCCGTTACTGTAAAACTTTTGAACTACATTCAAAGCATTTTAATTTTAATAAATAAAATAAAAACGTAGAGTATAATTTTCGACACGCATTCATTTTGCACAAACTCCTTATTTTATAATGAGCCTTTAGGAGAACGTTCTTAACAATTCCCACAGCGCGAAATTGTGTTCTAATAATTACTCCAAATACAGGTTTATTTTCAATAGACTGTGGAACAGACAAGGAGGTTATTAAACTTAACTTTATTAAATATAGTTTTAATCAATAAGGCCTACATACATAGAAGAAAAAGCCACATGTTGTTACAAAACACGTTGTTAGTATCCTAAAGTTGTACACAGTGACTTTATTACATTGATTAATCAAAGACGGAAGACACCAATTAATGGAGTCATTATTTTATGCGTTTATAAAATTTAGTACATAATTTGTAGTCGCAATTTTTATATATATTTTTTTTATTAATAACTTGTTTTTCGTATGATTAAATACCTCCTGATTTTTATAGCCATTATTATCCATTCTATCCACACTAATGAAATTTATTAAAAATTTATTTTATATCATCTTTTTATATTTCTTTACTTCTTTTACAGCCTTGATATTTTAATTGTTAAAATATCTTAACTGAACAGCTAACCTGCAATAAGGCGTTTACATTGATTGTGAGGATTACTATTTGTAGTACAAAATGACCAACTCTAATTTTCGAGTTTGCTTTCTTACTGTTTTTACTGCGCTTATCAATTTAGATATGTAGTTCTACTACAAAAAAGTATACGTCATATTATGTTCTCATTTAAGACAACCTTAACAACAACTAACAACTCTGTTTAAAAAAGAAACACTTATAAATAATAATTTTTGTTAAGATTAGGATATCACAGCTAAACAATAGTCGCAGGCGGTGTTATATTTCTGTGGTAAGTGGCCAGACGTCCTATGAGATTCAAAAGTAAGGTCGGTGACGCACTTGCTAAGCCTCTAGTGTTGCAAGTGTAAGGCTACGAAAACCTAAAGTTACAATCAAATGGGCCTTACACTTATTTGCAGACCTAGTCGTATAAAAGAGGTTGTTAAATCTCTAAAGAAGTCAGAAACAGGTTTTTTTATTTAAAATTATTTCGAATCTGGAGTAATGTTGAATATTAAAAAAAACATAATTAAATTAATTTGAATAGGTATTATATTTTGTTTCGTAAATAAAATTAATGACCTGAACATTTATATTAATATTTCTTTCCTGAGTTGTTCATTGTAAACTATGTACCTCCTACTCATCACTTCAGCCTATCGCAGTCCACTGCTGGACATAGGCCTCCACAAGTTCGCCCCTAAAATGGCGCGAACTCATGTGTGTTGCCCATAGTCACTACGCTGGGCAGGTGGGTTGGTGACCGCAGGGCTGCCTTTGTCGCACCGAAGACGCTGCTGCCCATCTTCCCTCCCACAAAGCCAGCAGTTGGATGGTTATTCCGCCATCAATCGGCTTTTTAAGTTCCAAGGTCGTAATGGAACTGTATTATCCCTTTGTCGCCTTTTACTACACCAACGGCAACGGGGTGGCTATATTCTTTACTGCCGTAACCACATACCAAGTACCTGGTACTACAAAAAAAATCATATGTACAGTATGTATGTAATTCCATTCGGAATATTTAAGTACAAGAAATACTCAAAACAATTACAGTACAATCTCTTTAAGTAATTTCCGAATACAATACCGACACGTATTTTCATATTTTTAAAGCCCTTTTTATACCTTGCAACCACAGAGTCGCGGGCAGTCTTGAGAAGAGTTTAGCGTTTTGTTATTACCGATATATAATACTTTACTCGACCAGCAGTTTTCAATATACTTCGAGACAAACAAACAGCGTAATGGTGCCTTCAGAGATAAGTACTTATTACCTATAACGAGTTACCATCCCAGAAGCCTAAACTCGTTTATAACTCGCAATGCTAACCGCTCGTTCGGTTCTAAAGCATTATTTCAAGGCAAGCTTATTAATGTTATTATTTTGCACATAATTATATACAAAATTAATTGAAACTTCTCAACACATTAACGTATAGTAATTGAAATAAGTAATTGCGAGCTATGTGTGATTACATTTTATAATCATGTCTACGGATTAACAATTCCTTTAAAATATATTCCCTACTACGAGTAACGATCGCGATCAGGTATTTATGATAATAACGGGACCGACAATTTAACGTGCTCTTCAAGGCACGGTAGGGAGAGTCCCACAGAGATATACATTCAAAGCGGAAAGGAATATTTGTACACATACAATTATCTATCCCGAGTGGCAATCGAACCCGCAAACCATCGGTGTTTTAGGTGACTACTCGCGCTACTACACCAGAACGGCGAATTTTCTTTAAAATATTAATGCTAAATGAAATATACGAGTATACTCTATCTCTCATTAAGTGAACGTTTAATAAATAAATAAATGAAAACTGTAATAGTCGTGTCTAAGCTAAGATAAAAAAAAACAGCATAAGACATGCACAAAGAGAGAATGACTTATCCTTCAGTTTCATGTCTCCAACTGCATATTATGTACGATGTTGCATAAAATTTCAAAAAACTACCCTATTGATATTTTTAAGTGTACAGTACATAATGTTTGATATTGTTTCGATTTATTTCGCTGGCTTTGTGTAATTATTGAATTTTTATCTTGTTCTAGCCTTATCAGTTGATTTTATATTAGTTGTTCTTCACGCAGGCGGATTTTTTTTTATTTTTTTTTTATTTATGTTCTTTCTTTAAACAAATTAGTTAATCGATTCAATTCTTTAAAGAGTTTACATCATGTGGTTGATTATTTATTTATGTTTAACCATGCATAACTTTTTACGAAATAGTCTGAATTTAATCATTCTTTTTTTATTTCAAGGGTACTCTAAATTAAAAGAGTGCTTAATCCACCAACTTGTATCTGGTTGTGAAAGACTATAAAGACAAACACCCAAAGAATAATATTCTGCTAAACAATAATATGTGTAGGCTAAACGCCTCCTGCACTTCTTAACGTGCAATGATTATATTTCATTTAACCAATAAAACAAACATTGCGAAACAGTTAAAGTAAAACCAATAATAAACCCTTACATACACTTTAAGATTTGTTTGATTCAATTTAACACATTAAGTAGTTAATTCAATAAATTTCTTGACCACACTTTGCACATAGAAACTACTTTCAATTAAATCCACTTGATATATCGTTCACGATAACAATATCAATAAATAAAATTATGACAGCTAAAAGTGTTGAAGAAGATTACGTCCAGCATAAAAAGAACGTGCGAAGGACTCACGATTGGTTGAAATATATGAATTTACGAGCTGGTCTGCTTCCGATTACGCGCTTGTATGGTGCAGGAGATTTTCGTACATCATGTTTTTTCTAGATTGAATATTGTACTTGCTTTGACCATCTTAAAAAGTGTAACAGAGGCAATTTTTTTTATTTTGTAACTGTATTTTGTCATTTGTAACCTTATTTAATTTTCTTAGCAAATATATGCTCTATAAAATCATTATATAATCTTTTTCTCTTTTTGAAATTACTAGGGTGGACACATGGTAAGAGGAGGCCGTTTGTGTATGGTCTTTGTTCTTTTCAGGAGCTTTGGCTACCTTACTCAAAACAGGAACATATTACAACTTGAAAGCAATATTATTTGACTGTAATCTTCTGTAAAGTTCAGGTATTTTTCAGTTAGGCTGTTCAATATTTTGAGCAATATATTTTTTGATGAATAATAAGTATATAAATAATATATAAATCTTAAATATAATCTGTATGAAAAACAAATATTTTTCAAATGTCAACATGTCATAAATTGTTTCTATCCAGTCATGTGACTAAAAAAAAATTAACTGCGTAATAGTCACACCTATTAAAAGCGTACAATTTCAGTGAAAAACCAATTTCGGTCAGCATAAATTGTCAGGAAGAGCGATTGGATAGTGTAGGTTAATTAAAACTATCTGATATTGCATTTTGTCAAAATTTAAATAACTTTAAGCTTTTGAATAATTACAAACATATTTCGTTCGAAACAGAACCATTAAGACTGCTAAAATGGCTTAGTACGTACCTAGAATTCCGTATAATATTAGTCTCAAGATGTGCCTTGAAACTGACTTTGTAACAATTTTTTCAAACGATATCAATAAATTGTCCCGCACGTTCTCTTTGACAACGTTGCGGAAAACGCATCTTAATAACATCCAGATAAATCACTAGTATGGAATTACTACATAAATCAACGACCCCAATGATTAATACTATAGACGATGAGACTAGCAATATAACGGTTAACTATAATTAAATCCAGCTTCCGTACGTGGTGCTGTGACCACTTTTATCTAAGATCAAAAACTGTGTAGAAGTAGTATGTATTTGTACAATATGAAACTTTAATGCCTCATATGGATATCCATAAAATCTTATTACATTGTAAACTTTTCAAATAAACAAATCAATTTTAGTATAAGTAGGAGGACAAATTATTTACAACATTTTTAGTATATCTTTTACATAATTACTTCAATTTATCTAATAATAATAAGTTAATAAAGGTACATAGGTATAAGGAAAGATCTTTGAGTTTAAATCATTTTCTTTATTTCGTTGTTCTAAGGCTCTAATGAGGAATTACACATGCTAGAAATTGAGACCTAGACGGCGACGTTACAATCTCTAAGTCCAGTAAATTAGATAACTGTGTACATTCTATCATTACACTGTCTTTGTAAAAGTACTATCAGTGTATTTCACTAAGTCTTTTAAAGATAAAATTGAATTGTATCTTTTCATATTCAACAATTCTAAAGTATGCCACAAGAACTGACGTGTAGATATTATATATTTTTAATGGAAAAATATTCGATGTCTTAATATTATGCACCTTCTTCTACTTAAGCTACTAACCCCTAAAACTTTGTTTCTGAAATGCAGAAATTATCAACATTTTTTTTAAGTAGCTTCCTTTTATAGATACGATAAAGTAAGCTGACGTAGTGCTCTTTCGATGAGCAGATATTTAAATTATTAGTTAAAATAAAATTATTTCGCTAATTAACTGACTAGTTGTCTGTAACCAGCGATAATACGACTCTGCATTGGTGGTATTCAAATTTAACTAGATAATATGTCATTAATAATTTTAAATCATAAAGTTCAAAGCGTAAAAATAATAAAAAAGATAGTCAAAGGAACAGAAATATAAATAAGCGTACGCGTATTTAGAGTGTAATCTTAAATAATAAATAGCTGTTACGAATAAAGCACGCATGCGCTCTGGCGTTAAGCCGTCTACTACGGTGGTCCAACTGCAAGGCACGTTTATAGTATTTCACGAAGTTAATTTTAAAATTAGCATTACCAAACAAATAGTAAATCTCTTTGCTCCCACAACAAAAGACGTGTTAATAACGAATCTACATCGGTGAGAGTATGCAATCAAGCCCTTTGTAGGCAATAAAAGTCGTAATCATGTAATTAGCATCATTTTATTCGATGACCGAAACCAATTTGTTTTAATTTTACAATTTTTAAGAAAGTCTCTTTATAGACCACACAGAGATCCCATTGGTAGCCGGCTGCATCTTATTTTGCATATTTTCTGCATTACCGAGCCAGTCTTTTGTCAATATTGAGTTTTCTGTGGTCATTTAGTTAATGACATCGGATGGCTACTCAATATACAAAATGTAAATTAGCATTACGTTGTTTGCTTCGAATATCGACATAAATTATTAATAGCATAAGACGAGAGATATATTTGTGAATTTTTAATTCTTTTACGTTCCACAAGACGAAATAAAAAACAATAAGTTCCAGTACTGTCATACATCAAATGAAATATAAATTGTAAACCTGTTTTAAATTTCATATTTATAAATATACTTTACGCCAAAATATTATGTTAAAATAAATATAGGTACATATATTATATATTTGTTTCATTATTTTTATAGCGGAGACTCATAAATTAAAATAATCGTAATATTAATGCTTAACAACTGCTGTAGTCCTTGAAGAATATCACAAAAAAATAATTTAATAGTTACCTACTAGCTGAGCTTCACAGTTATGTCTGTGTAATATTTGACCCTGTGGAGGATTTGGTAAGAAAAGTAGTCTAAACTATTCCGAATCTCCAGTTATCGACACATCCACTGAAAATATTGTTTTTAATATGCTCCAAAATTTTTAGGACAAAAAAAAATGTCTAAGAATCTTACTCAACCATCTATCATTACATCCTCGAAAGCTAGTGATTTTTATTCGGCAAATCAAACATGGCTCACCAATTTGTTAGTCTCATTTTAACGTTTAATAATCCCGTTGTTGTTATCGTGCACGAGACGCAAGGCCTTCACAACTTCACAAAAGCCGGTGTCGCAAGCAAGACAAGATTGTCCGACGCTCAGTTCAACAAAGGTTTTTAATATCAGCACACACCCCGCGGCTGGTTAGGGCTATTTACATAAAAGCTACATAGTTGTTTAAGAACAATCCGACGTACATATTCGTGTGCCAGCAACACGACCGAGAATATTGTTATGCTAACTGGCTTCGTTAGTTTGTTCCTGGGAATTGTTGCGCTTTGTTAAAAGAGTACGTGAGGCCAGATTTGCTTTGTGATCTTCAGAGTACACTAATTTTCTTTAATTTAATGATGTTGTTCATTTGACTCAATGTCAACTGTTGGTATGACCGAGCTATTACCGTATGAAACATATAAGCCGAGTTTATGAACTTTGTAAATTAAGACAGTTGAGAATCGCGAGAATACTTAAAAATAACAAAAGTCAAATAACGAATTTCGCATTTACAGCTTAACTTTGCACGTTACCGTTTCATCTCAAAGTACTGCAGTAATAAAAAAGACAGCAACGAGGTAAACTATATTAATAATGAATTACTACTTTACTATAAGCTATTAGAAAAAGATATAGAACGGTTAAAAACTACTACCCACGTATAGTTTTAAAAATAATTGTATATACTAGCAAACGAAAAAACCCAACTTCAATTACATCGATAAGTAATACAGCTTAAGTAGACGAAAAAAATAACAAACGCACTAGTCGCTACCACGATTTTCGACGGTTTCCCCTCGAATTCTCCACTATCAGATCCTGGTTTCCTTATCATGGTAACACCCACGTAATCTCTTTTCGAATAAACAAAACCAGCAAAAACGATTCATAAACATCGAAACTATCTGCGAACACACATAAAAATATATATACGGTCGAATTGAAAAACCTCCTCCCTTTTTGAAGTAGATTAAAAAGTGTAAGAAATTGCAATTTTATTATAAGAGACAAACTTTCCGAGAAACAAATAGTGTTGTTTATATTATGAAAAAAGTACATGCGCCTAAATTGATAGAAATAGAGACATTTTTTATAATATGGACAAAGTTCGTTCGTCTGGCATTTATTTAAATAAATTATACATTTTTTGCAACGTATCAATTTTTTTTTAAGGATTTATAACTTAAAGTTTTAATTAAGCGATGTGATGACTTAAAAAAACTAGCACAATCATTAGCGCAAAAGCAAGCGAAGTATATTTTTTTTCCAATATTGCTTTTTTAATTTTAGTTTTTATTACATAAACGATAAATAATTACAGCAATAAATGTAAGCATTACTTTAAATTATTAGCATAATCCAAAATTTGCAAGAAGTATCTAATGGTTACTTTTTATCTTTATTTGTAGATAGATATAAAAAGGGCTTAGCTTAAGGAATTTTTGTATTGTGACATTCCAGACTTAGACAAGGAACAGTATTGTAAATAAAAAAAAATACTTTTTTTATAAATTTCACACAAACAAAAGCGTTACACTTTTATCGTTAATGACTCAAGGTCTACGACTACCATCACCCGCTGTTCACCACTAATCCGGTAATCGACATTACTTAACAGATCCTACCTGTTTCTAATTAATCTTCTCGTAGTTTTTTATAAGCATTATAAAACTGCAAATTGAATATTAATTTCCTATACATTACACACCCACAGATAAATTAGTTTCAAAAGCTACTAGAAGTTTCTATGTGTGCCAATGTTGTAAAGCATAACAAACTTTAAGAGAATACTAGATTTGATAATTTGTTACTTGTAATTTGCGAAAGACTCTGAGCTGTAACAGTAAAGTTAAACTATTATTGCCAGTAAAGAAGAAATGTGCGTGTGTTTGTGTGTGTGTGTGTGTGAGTAAAAAAAACTAACATATATCTAATACTGAATATCGTTTCTTGTTTTACTCTTGCGTACTCCATTCGTGACATACTTTATTGCATTTAATTTTGGGCTCACTTAAAAGATGATAATGTTAACATTAGGTAAACGACTCACGAGGGCTTCAAGCAGCCTCCAATAAATTGGCTTATTCGTAGAAATAACTACTAATTTTGATAGAGAAAGTAATAATAATTATCATAGTTATGGATATGTATATTTGATATATATAGGCCTCACTCAATGACCTCTTGTAGAATAAAATGTCTGTTTTTGGAACCCCATACAATACAAACCCAAACACAGATATTACATCAAATATCTGAATGACCAATACAGACGTTTACCATGAGTCGGCGAAGATTAGCACTACAGCTAGTTGTTCTGACCACGGCGTTAAGCTTTTACCATATAAAATACAAATTCCTACATAAATCAACTAATACACTGTGAGAAGATCGGCGTGAAGGAGCTAGTGTTACAACATAACCCCGTGTTTATAATTCTAAATCCAAAGAATAACATCAGCAGTGCTTTATAAACTCTTTAAATAATTATATTGTTAGTTAATTAGTTTTAATCTACCCTTATCTCGACGAGTGTCGTCTACGGTGCTCGTAGTTTTGTATTTATTAAATATTTTCGTTGATGAGTGACTCCGGTGAGAGATAAGAAGTCATTTACATTGTACGCATGTGAGTGTTGAATCGCTGAGTTTCTACGATAAGGCGTGCGTTAAGTTCAAGACTTAAAAGTCTTAGGCAACACAATAAAGTCGTTCGTGATGATTTATTTTTACGGTAGTATTTTGGTTTTTTAAACAATAAAAATTATTGTAAAAAATAATTATATTCATGTTTTATAAAATATGTCCATGTTTTATAAATATTAAAAATTAAGTTTTATAAAAAATTAATAATGTATAAATTTTATTGTGTAAAAATAATGTATAAATGTTTTTTTTTTTTGTTGCCAGTTTTCATAATTTTACTTTTATATATCGTCATAATTACAGGGAACATTGTTGCGAAAGACGTTACCTCATATATGTTACTCAAATGACAACTGTAAAATAAAATATTACTCTTTATGATATCTCGAAGCTTAAATAAAATCGTTTTTCTTTTATTATTTATCAAACAAACGAATAACTTTTATATTTAACATTCATAGTTAAACTAGTATTAAAAACCTCATTCGCACGAAGATTATTTTTAAAGGGTCGCCTTTGAATAATAATCGACGATAATCTCTTTATCTTATACATTTAAGCTTTTAATTACACGTTAAAACTGATAACATTCTTTAGCGATTAGTTTAACTTCAACATGTCAAATGTAAAATTAGTTACGGCTCTTAAAATTATCATAAATGCGTTATTTAGTGCAACGAACAACAATTTTATGATTGAAATTTAAATATATTAACTCTCGGTGTTAATTAAGTCTGAATTCTAAAAAAATTCTAATGTTTCTATTTATAACAATAAGTTTGAATATAAATATTCATGATTTTATTAAGAAGGGAATACATGTACACATGTGGATCAAATAAATGTAACAGACGCTTTGTATCGCTGTATATTTTTAATTCAGGATATTTATAAATTTATAAGTAGCATATACACACATAAAATTGTACCTTAACTAAAGAAAACATGATATAAGTTCAAAAATTACGCTTGTTTAAGGACTGACATAAACTGCAATTTCATTAATTTTTAATGTGTGGCTACGGCACTAAAGAATTTAGCCACCCCCTCTCTTCCCGTGGGTGTCGTAAGAGGCGACTAAGGGATAACAAGGTTCCATAACCACCTTGGAACTTAAGAAGCCGACCGATGGCGGGATAACCATCCAACTACTGGCTTTGAAATACACAGGCCGAAGACGGGCAGCAGCGTCTTCGGTGCGAGAAAGTCAGTCCTGCGGTCATCAACCCGCCTGCCCAGCGTGGTGACTATGGGCAAAACACATAAGTTCACGTTATTTTTGGCGTAAACTTGTGGAGGCCTATGTCCAGCAGTGGACTGTATAGGCTGTAATGATGATGATTAATTTTTAATACATGTACTTATACTTTAAAACACATAACTGTGACCCGTCAACATAGGGGTACGAACAGTTAGCGGTACGAATGTAGGGTTTGTCTGACACCTTTTGACTATAGTGCCCTGAAGTTTTAATATAATACATAAAACTCGTATAGACCTAGAACACTTTTTCAATGTTCTATAGGTATAATACAAAAAGCTTATTTACAGATCATGAAGAGAATTTTTATTCAACTCAGTTGATTTCCGTGAACCTTTAATAAAATCCGTCCTTCCATTCATGAAAAGTGGTACAGTAAAAATAACTGATATTTAAACTACTATTTATATAACATACATTACAAAACGAACCTACAGATTTATTTTTCAATAACACCAATGTAAAAAAACGAGTGCGCTTTAGACCACACGACTGAAGTAAATATTACGAAATGCAACTCTCTCTCTTTCTATCTTCACTAACTCATATCTCCTTCTCAACTTCCATTCGCCTCGCCTGATCACACTTTTCGTAACGTTCTCGTCACGCATTCAACAGCATACTCCCCAAGTCAAGCGTGCGTAAAATAGTTTTACTTCAAAAGTAATTATTAGCCTAAATAGGTGACAAGTACTAACACATACAGACACATACACATACACGCACACACACACACAAACGATTACGACTACCAGTGACCAAATGACACATCCAAGTCGTCAATGGACTCACATCGCATGTACTAATTATATTAATATTGTGTACAGACACATACATATGCATGTGTTGCAAGTGATATTAGCACTGTTATTGGATATCGAGTCGATCTCACAGGCCTTAGGAAATCGTCGCTTAATTGGATTATTCCTAGCGTTCCAGAATATCGGCAAAGATTAAGAATTAGTCGGAAGAATGGTTGTGTACGTGTTGATTATTATAAAATATTTATATAGAACTTTCATCTCTGTTTAAGTATATTAAACTACGTAACATTTTAATGTGAATTAAGGTAATACATTTAAGTTAATCTAATCGTAAGCTAATAATCAAACAAACGTAACTATTTTCATAGATGTTTGTATGTTTTTACACTCACTAATACAGATACAAAAAAATCCAAGAACACAAATATTGTGCAATTGTCGATACAAGTAATACAAACAACGTAGGTGGACGAAAAAATAGTCAAATAAATAATGATAACATAGTAAATACTCCTCAGATCTTAATTAAAGTTAAAATGAGACTACTAACTACCTTTCAATCAAAAAAAGAATTATCGAAATTGGTCCACCCAAATAAAAAGTAATGAAATTAACACATAAAAATAGAGACGAATTGAGAACATCCTCTTTTTTGTAGTCGGTTAAAAATAATACAAATTGGTAACATTATGGGCTGAATAACGAAATCAAAGTCATTCGTAATTATTTAAAACAAAAAGTAAACATTTTCGGTAAGATAATTTTCAAATATCTTCTACAGTTACGGATTTTACCATTAATTAAAATAATTATTGTGCAACTTTTGCCTTTTCTGCTTGAGATCATTTTTACTTCGGCAAAGTCAAAAGGAGGGTTTAACAGTCAATGTATGTATGAATATTTATCTGTTCCCTCATATCTCTCAAATTATTTGTCATATTTAAACTAATCAGGTATCATTCAGAAACGTTTAAATTGTTCGCTGGTTATATAGGCTATATGGTGTCATAATATAATGATGTTGAATGTGACGCCCTCTAAGCGACATAAAATTTCGTACTAATTTTTTTTGTGAAAGTCGGGTTTTAGTTTTTAACTTTCTTTATCTTGTTTTTAACATTTTTTTCAAATAAGACACATGTCTCATCAATCATAGATTTATTAAACGTATAAAAAGTCTAAAGATTATAAATAGAAATAGTATAGAATTGAAATCAAATTAACTCATTTAAATGTCATATATTTTTAATTTTATTTTTGTCGTCGCCCTTCCTTTTGAATTAAGTCCAATTAGATACAAAGCTTGTTGACTACTAAAATATCTGTTTTTACCTTTCTAATGATGTATCATAATTTTTGTCGTTTTTTATTTAGAACTAAAATTTATATCTGGTTTTACTGATCGCGACCGATTTTTTTCATAAATTCGGTTAGGTATTTGCTGCTATGAATTGCACTTATAGGTTTTTTTTAAGAATCATCCTTGTTAACAAAGGGGAGATTTTCAAAATCAGTCAGTATTCTTCAAGATAAGCGTTCAAACTTTTTTAATGATATCAGCATAGAACTTATGTCAAGTTATTTTATATCTATCTAAACTCAACTAACTTTTATTCGTGTCCTATTTCCTACTTACGTCCTTAATACCTTTTTGTATATTTTTATGCCATTAACCTTATTACATGTACAATGATGTATTAATGCCATGTAACTTAAAATATAAAACTTACCTTACTTACCTGTATTAATACTTACCTTAATACTTACCTTACTTACCTTACGAGTTCATACCTACTTACTCGTAATAGTTCACCTATGTGGTTTTCCATTTAGATTAATCGCGTAAGCCCGTATTAAAGTTACAAGCAAGTTCTGCAACAATAATCTTTGTTTCAATACGGCCTAATTCAACGATGCGCGCTGCAATATGGCTTATTAATGAACGATTAATAGAAATTCCGCATACCTTTGTACGTTAACATATCAATCACTGACTTTGATCATGCTTAATATCATAATGAATCACCTAAAATTTATATAATATGGATATATATTATTAGTTATATATATTTAATTGTTCATAGGATTTTTACACGCAACTTTTTAATCATTTAAAATGAGAGCAAATCACAATCGCCAACATTTTATTAAAAAGTAATTACTTTTGACAATAAAATATGAAACGAAATTCAATTTAAAACTATTAAATCTTTTAAAAATGAAAACAATAAAATTTATGAACGCAGAAATTAACTTTCCAATTTAAATCCTAAAAATTAACAATGAAAAAAATATCCAGCCCTTTATCACTTGCATCGGAGCGTTCATTACATTTAGCGCGTGTCGATTTATAACCTCAATTAGTCAGAGGCGCGTGCTGCGACCGACGACAACTGACAAATCACCCACCACTGCCGACTGTTGCATGGGTGGCACTTGCACTTACATTCGAGTACTGGAAACATACATTTGGTTGTCGAATATGTTGATAAAGGCTATTGGTTCATTACTTCACTTACAAATAAATTGTTACATGATTTGCGATGGTAGTCTTAAGTATTAGATCTAGGTATATTCCATACACAAACTTAAACAAACAACAAATATAGTGGCTGATGAACTAAACGACGTAATTGCAGTTTGTGTACATTCAAACCGGACCGACATATCAACGCTCGTCCAAACGATATTATTTTAAAAACTTACCTACGTGTCGTTTAGGAAATATTTTTCTCTTCGAATTAATTGCAGGGAAAAGCCAGTTTCTTTTAAAGTTATAATGCAAGGAAATAAGGAAATACGTTATAATACATTTATGAATCATATAAAATCATATAAAATATTGATTAGAACGCAGCACATTTTTTTGTTTTGACTATAAAATTAGATTTATTGTTACTCCATTAAGTTCGCCAGCTTCTTAATTACCAAATTAAATTGATTAATACAGATTTAGACCGTATTATAAATTACCTTGTATAATTTTGGAACTGAATATAAAATAGTACTTTAACAAAAGCTTTTAAATATCAATTTGATTTTATAAATTCCAAAAAGCAATCACATGTTTGAGCTTTAATATTGTAACTCCAAAAAATCTTTGCTTTCATTATTAATCATCCATTTTTTTTTGTTCAAAACTAGACAGCAAAAAGAATTTCATTTAAAATCGTATGTATTTAAAGAGAATATACATTAATTACTTCAACCCTGTACATGCTATTCGATATTCGATTCAAATTTAAAAATGACTTTAATGCTTGGTTATTACGGCTTATTTTTGGATCAAATACAATACTTTTAGGGATATTGTACAAGTGTGACAATGAGCAATTGCGTATAAATAGGTACGCCCCGTGAGTATCATACAACAATCTTGACAGACGCATTCATGCATCAATTGCAATCGAATTTATTGTTAAATAAATCAGCTTTAATAGCCAATTACTATGCATCGGTGAATACATTAAAATCCATTTAAAAATCAGCACAGAATCTATTTTATACTTGTATCGACGAAATTAACATTTTTTATTTAAATGTCTTTTAGATGTTACTGTTGATTACTTCAATGTCGATAATTATATTACCAATATTTTTTTTTTTTTTGTTGATTTCTGAACAATTAATTGATTTAAGAAAAAATGTGCCGTGAATTATTTTAAAACTATCTTTTGTAAAACTGATAAAGTTGTTTTTAATTTGAAAATATTTTGCAATATAATTTATAATAAATTATTTATGATTGATATATTAATAATAAATTTATTAATAATTTATTTAATTTAAGATTTATTACAAAGACACAGAGTTTGGTTTAAACTTATAAGTAGAATAAAAATTGTCTTATTCGTCTCATTGGCAAAATTGCAAAAATAAAGAAAAAAATATTCTTATATATAAAATTCTCGTGTCCACAATGTTAGTAACATTAGTCCTTTAAAACGGCTGGACCGATTTTTATAAAATTTTGTAAGCATATCGGGTAGGTCTGAGAATCGGCCAACATCTTTTTTTAATACCCCTAAGCTGTAAGGGTGGGGGTGGGAGATTAAGGGCGTTAATAAGATATATTCCTTCTTTAGAAAATCGTCAATTAGAGAGACCATATATTTTTATTTAATTTACTTCGTAAGTTTGTTGATTCCCCTTATCTACTTAGCGATATATTATTTAGGTGTCCCAAAATAAACACACGTAGTCAGTCCTTATTTTATGTGCCTAAAACTAAGACCCAAAACAATTTTACTTTTAGATCATGTAAAATGTACAACCAATGTTTTCATCGCATTGATTTTGCTACTTGTTCAGTGTTATATTTAAGGAGTTAATTACGATATGCAATAAATTTTTCATTTATTTTTAATTATTTACATAATTCATCAGTTTGATTTTGTTTTAAATTATCTTCATTAAAATTGTATTTTATGATTGATTTTTAATGTTGTATATAACTTATGCATGTGGTGTTCACCCTAAAGTATTTATTAAGATAAGGTTTACGTTATTGTGTAATTAGTGTTAACAATTACTGGTGATCCTAAATAAATAAATAAATTAATTAATTTGTTATCTTTTAAATGTTTATTATTTAATTGATAATTGTGTGAAATGTTTCTATTCGTATTTGTGTACCTAATTATTCAGTTTACTACTGTTTGAATTATTTATATTTTCTGTGTGTAATTTATCGATTAATTTCTTATTAATGTGTGCTTTTTAGCTCATTGATAAATTGTTTACTATTGGAAACTTTATTGGTTTATGTATCAGTTTTATAGGATTTTTTTTCTTTGTATTATTATACTGTTTGTTTCCTAAATAAAATAAAATATATAAATATATGACAAAAGAACGTTTGCGGGTTCAGCTATTATTTATATAATAACCATTTTATTACGCTAATTACGGAATTTCCATGTTTTGACAAACCACGCAGTTATAGTTATAGGAATGGTAACATTAACATATTTTTAAAACATTTAGAAATCTCGAATCTTAGTTGTCAACACAGCTATAACCATTATTTCATAGATAGTTATCGCTGAGACTTATATTATACTACATTATTAGCATAGGTATATTTTACTACGATTATAAATGCGAAAACTTGGTCGAATGTTTGTTACTGAATCACGAAAAATGGCTCAACGGCATTGTGTGGAATTTGGTAAAATTTAGAACAAATATAGGTCCTGATCCGGAATAACAAAGGGCGTGGATATATTTATTTTTTGAGAGGAAGGAATCGAAATACTTTTTTTGCAAAATACCTCTGTAGTTTAAGAGTTAAGGAACGGACAGAGACTTTTATTCCGCATATATGCACGGTACCGTATGGGATAGCTTAACCTATTAAATACCTTAAAAACTTCGACACAAACGATATCGCCGGCAACAATTAGCACATAAGTTATAAATGCATTTACGTTATATTTAAAAAAATAAAATAGACACAATTATTTTACACAAAAAATACAAAAACCATTTTTAAATAATTAATAAACATACCGCGAATATTTAATTATAAATTTACTACTCACAATTATCGCACGAGTTTGCTAAAAGTTTATCATCACAGCAGCCTTTCGTAGTCCATTACTGGACATAGGCCTCCATAAGTTCATGCAAAAAATGGCGTGAACTCATGTGTTTTGCCCATAGTCACCATGCTGGGCAGGCGGGTTGGTGACCGCAGGGCTGGCTTTGTCGCACCGAAGTCGCTGTTGCCCGTCTTCGGCCTGTGTATTATATTTTATTATTCAAAGCCAGCAGTTGGACAGTTATCCCGCTATCGGTCGACTTTTTAAGTTCCAAGGTGGTAGTGGAACTGTGTTATCTCTTAGTCGCCTCTTACGACAACCACGGGAAGAGAGGGGGTGGCTATATTCTTCACTGCCGTCAGCAACCCGCCTGTCCAGCGTGGGGACTATGGGTAAAACACACGAATTCGCGCTATCTTTATGTTTTCGAACTTGTGGAGGCCTATGTCCAGCAGTGGACTGCGATAAGCTGAAGTGATGATGATGAGTGATGAATAAATTGTACAGTAAAATATATTATGTGAGACAAAATATAGTTAAACTGTTATTTATTTATTTATTTATTCAATTATTTGAAAAAAAATTAAAAAAAATATTTAAATGTTATATTTTTAACCGACTTCCAAAAAAGGAGGAGGTTCTCAATTCGACTGTATTTTTTTTTTTTTTTTTTTTTTTTTTATGTATGTTACATCAGAACTTTTGACCAGGTAGACCGATTTCGACAAATTTTGTTTTAATCGAAAGGTGGTGTGTGCCGATTGGTCCCATTTAAATTTATTTGAGATCTAACAACTACTTTTCGAATTATATCTAATAATGCGTTTTTACTTGACGCTTTTTTCGTCGACCTACGTTGTATTATACCACATAACTTTCTACTGGGTGTACCGATTTTGATAATTCTTTTTTTGTTGGAAAGGGAATATCCCTAGTTTGGTACCATGATAAGAAAACTAGGATCTGATGATGGGATCCTAGAGAAATCGAGAGAAACTCTTGAAAATCCGCAATTACTTTTTACTGGGTGTATCGATTTTGATAATTTTTACTTTAATCGAAAGCTGATGTTTATCATGTGGTCACATATAAATTTTATCGAGATCTGATAACTACTTTTTGATTAATCTTTGATAACGCGTATTTACTTGACATTATTTTCGTCACCTTACGTTGTATTATACCTCATAACTTTTTACTGGGTGCACCGATTTTGACGTTTCTTATATAAATTAAAAGCTACTATTCGTCACGTGGTCCCATTCAAATTTAATTGAGATTTGATTCGTAATTTGTGAGTTATATCTAATATTGCGTATTTACTTGACGGTTTTTTCGTCACCCTACGTTGTATTATACGTTATATCTTTTTACTGGGTGCACTGATTTTGATCTTTTTTGTATAAATCAAAAGCTAATACTTGTCATGTCGTCCGTTTTAAATATGATTGAGATATAATGAGCAATTTTTGAGTAATCTTTGATGACACGTATTTACATGACGATGTTAAGACGACTGTGGTCATGTTCAATACTTTGCCACAACGCCATCTATCAAAATGTAATGAAATTACTTCGTGCACTATCGACCAAATTACAATATTCCACTAGAGTAGAGAGTAGCAGTTTATTCGTTATAAATATATTTGAGCTTTTAATTTTTGAGTTATCGCTAATACTGGGTATTTACTTGGCTATTTTACGTCGACCAACGTTATATTAACCTCATTACTATTTTACTGGGTGGACCGATATCGATGATTCTTTTTTTAATCGATAGGTGGTGCTTGTCATGTGGTCCCATTTAAATATAATTGAGATTTGACTCGAACTTTTTGAGCTATATCTGATATGGCGTATTTACTTGACTGTTTTTGGAGTTTTCTCCTTAAGAATCGATTTTCATCTAAGGCCCCGGAATGAAAAAATTGAACAGTAAAATCTACTGAACGAATGACCTTGTTAGAGATGGCGTTCAGACGTTTTCTAATAACGCAATTAGGTTCCGATAGATGGCGTTATTGCATTCATTTATTTACAATTTGATATAGTAATAATATATTTCTTAGACTAGTAAGCCTTTTTGTGCCTATTTAGACAGTTGATCTGAAGGGGTAAACTCCAGTCGTGCATCGGAGCTGTGTGAAAACATGAACATTACATATTTTTAATAAAAAAGACATAAACCGTAATTCAATATAAATCCGCTTCAACTAAAAAACCCGCCGTAATAAGCGATGTCAGCGCTTCGCGCGAATCGACGACGGGCCTTTTATGAAATTTCTGCCTACAATCGCTAACAAAATGTTAGAAATAACAGTAGAACATTATATAATTCTACAATTTTATAATGTCGCGTTATATGGAATACGAACAAAGTATTACTATTTTTTCGTCGATCTACGTTGTATTACTCTTCGATGTAATTGAAGTCGGTTTTTTTTTCGTTTGCGAGCAAACACAATTATGTACCTTAAAATTATTACAATAAATCTCATATTCGGTTGATAATTTACTCAACCTCTTCATTAAATTCATTTTTAATCAGCAATGCAGTTGATTAAACGCTGAAATAATTGAATGGGACTTAAAACATTGGCCAGTGTGAAATTAGTTTTGTGTGAAATAATTTGCGTAATTATTGTGTGTAACCATGTTATAATTGGATTTGTATGTCGATTTGTTTCTGTCATTAAATGGCAATGTGTAAGCCAATTATTTATACTAAAACGGAGCATAAATTGGAGGAGAAGAATATAAACATAAATAAAAATAACATTAAGATCGATATTATTATTTTATTTCTTTGTTTTTTTTTTAAATCTTCTTATATTTTAATTAAAATAATTTTAAGTCCATGCTTTCGTACTACTCAATAAACCATTTCCACCAATAATAAAAATAGAAGATACGCAATCATGAATTGCAAATTCTAAAATAAAACCATTTCTGACTTAAAGGTTTACGATATTAATACTATTTAGATAAAAATAGAGTACTTACTAAAGCTAGAGTGCTCCTGAACTGCATATTTTTAAGACGTACGGTTATTTACAGCTTGGAAGCATGTCACGACGGTTAGACGAGCCGCCTGTGTGGGCTGAGCAATTTAAAATTTAATCATACACTACGTAGGGATAGCAGACTTTTTACCTTCATAGTGGACGCCCGGATATAATAGAACTGCCTTCGTTATACATACATTTCTGACAGGTAATAAAAGTTTGGAAATGAGTTCAGCGAGTCGAAAAAATGTCGCGACATAGTGTGCGGCTATTTATTAAAGATTTTTATAAAGAACTCATTTAAATGCATTTTATTCAAATGCAAGAAGATTTTTCTTCTTTTGTTATTAAGTATTAATGGAAATATTATAATATCACGACTCATAATTTAATAAACTTATGAGAGTGTAATTATGACTCAAAATTGTTCCGGCTAATCTCTGAAACGGCTGGACCGATTTTAATGGGACTTTCACTAGCAGATAACAGATATAACAACTTAGACTTCTTTTTTATACATATATATATATATATATATATATATATATATATATATATATATATATATATATAGATTTTTTTATAGCTGCGAACTAAACAATAACTTATTTTGTTAAATTCCACGCTGACGAAGTCGCGGGCACAGCTAGTAGAAAATAACGTACGTACGTACGTCCTATACATAATCATAGTCGAGCGTGAGTAAATAAATAGTAGAAATTAGTTTAAAATATGATTTCGTATGCTAACGATACTCGCACGCCAGTTAGTTTACCAGTTAGTTATTACCCTCATTATCTTCAAATAAACCGTGGGGCAAGCGCATAAGTTAATTTGATCAGAGAGCAGATTATCCTTGCCTCCTCCGGTTAATATCTGATTCGTTGAATAATTCACTTAACTACTGCGTGATAGATCTTACGAGCAAAGTGTCGATAAAACAAATTCCCGCCCCATTTTTTTATCGATGTAACATAAATAGCACATGTATGTGATTTTAGATAAACTTTAATTTATTAATTAGAGCGTACGTGGAACGCATAAAACATAACAAGTAGACCGAATATAGAATCATCATATCAAAAATTTCGATCTAGCTGGTACATCGTTCCATAGCTTAATTGGCTACAGCACAGACACGGTCAGTCGGAGATGCAGGTTCGATCCCCGCTGGTCGATTTTTGATAAGATATAAAAAATGTTTGGAATTCCCAAATATGTGGGTAACACAAAAATAAAATCGTACAAAATAATTAATTTTCGTTTCACATAATATAATACATAAATAAATAAATATTTACACAATACACACACGGTCGTCTGTTCCTAAAGTAAGAAACTTAATGCTTGTGTTATAAGTAACAGCCGACTGGTATATAGCTACATATATTTTTTTTTCGATAAACATACTTATAAATAATACATATATAAATATATAAATAAATATTTATATTACACCCAGACTCGGGGTGGGAATCGAACCCACAACCCTCGGAGCAGAAAGCAGGGTCACTACAAACTGCACCAACAGGCTAGTCAATACTGTAACTTTAGTACTAGAAAGACCTAAATTAAATTAAATATTGGTATGTATTATTATACCCCGTCCAACTGTTTATTTTCTTTTTGACAGCCTATAAATTACAGTTGTTTTTTTTTAATTATTATTTCAAATCGAATTGGTAACGTGTCAGGGAGTCACTAATTTCAAATTTTCTTGAACTGTCAAAAAGAAAATAAACGAATGGATTATAGTAGACATGGAAGGATATCATAGACAGCTTTAGATGCGCCTCAAAATGATGATTCAGCTATGAAGCATTGATAAACAAACGTCAAACCTGTTGTTTTAATTTTAATAAATTATACGAATTTTATAAACGTCTGCAAACTGTTGCGTGAATTATCAGAAAAACCTGTTGAAATATTTAGATTGAAACAAAGAAATAATATTTTTGTTGAGTTATTAATTTTCAATATATCATACAATCTTATGACAAAATTCAATTTAAAAAATATAAATTGTGAATTTGTATTAACAATTTTAATATATTAAATTTTAACTTATCATTTAAAATAGTTTATAATTAATTTTTTTTTTTTGGATACTATGTTAATTTAAAATTCAAAATCTGCAAACACTTGAAGTGTTTTAATATTATTCATAAAATATGTCAAATATTTTATCGATTTCGTCATTAATAACAATTTTGTTTGTATAAACCATTCATATATGCTAAAAGACATAAATTATTAAGAAAAGTCATAAAAATTTATTATTTAAACACGGAATGTTTCGGTAAATATTTAAATTATTATTTATAGGATCTTAATAATTTCTACTTATTTATTATCCATGTTTATAGTAAATAATAATGTAAGTTTAAAGATAATATGGATTGGACGTGACAAGCAGTAAATATTTAATTGTTACATTTTTTTCTTTGAAACAAAACCAGAAAACTGGATCAAATCCATTACTATTGTTTAATAAAAAAAAGTAACTAAAGTAAGTGTATAGTTAATGACGCTCACTTGTAATTTGACTTATGAATCTGACTGAGTTGACTTAGCGACACAAAACTTCTTCTGTGTTGTCTTCGAAAGATATTTGTGTTTAAGTAATTATCATTTATCTAGTAATTAGTTAAGTCACTGTTAAAACAATAATTTATTATTTTATGTATGTTTTTTTTATATATATACCACTAGGTCGACAAACAAGTGTACGGCTCACCTGATGGTAAGAGATTACCATAGCTTATAGACGCCTGCAACACCAACACAACACCAGAAGCATCGCAAGCGCGTTGCCGACCCAATCCCCAATCCCCCCAGGAGCTCTGGTCACCTTATCACCACTCACCCTCACCAACAGGAACACAATACTGCTTGAAAACAGTATTATTTAGCTGTGATCTTCTGTAAGGTCGAGGTACTACCCCAGTCGGGCTGCTCCATATTTTGAGCAGGAAATTCCTGCTGTGGCCTACCAGCATGTCATGTCTATGTCAGAAGATGGCGTTAAAAATCGATATTATATGCTATAAGAGAACTAAGTCACCCATAATACTTAGAAAAAATGTGGACTATACACAAAATTAAATTAAAATTCACCGAAAAAGAAAAACTGAAAATAAAAACAATAATAAGTTTTGACAAACCTTCGAATAAAAACCGTAAAACCTTTTTAAATATAAAACAAAATTAAGACACTGCGTCATACGTCGCATGTGTATAAGACTTGAATGTTGTTTTTCTGTTATCAATAAGGATAGATGTCACTCGACTATTATCCGGACGATCGACAGACTAAAGAAGATGGATAGAGTCAGAGCGATTTATATCAATTCACTACAAACATTTGACGGTAACTTTCCCGCTTGATCAAATAACTATTAGCTGACATCTAAAAATAGAATTATTTTAATACTATTTCATCTGTTTTTTTTTTTTTTTTTTTTTTTGTTAAAACAAAAATTATTTATTAATTGACGTGAGTCTTTTTCGTTACAGTTTGAAAATAAATGAAATAAAATATATCAGAATAAATAACAAACTAGCGGCCCGCTCCGGCTTCGCACGGATATAAAATATATAAAATATATGTCATTCACTGAAAAAATGATTAAAATCGATCCAGTAGTTTTGATTTATTCATTACTGCCCGTGGCCCGCACGCGTTAACTTTAGAGTAGTAAAAGTAAAACAATTCTTCTTTTCTTAAACTATGAAAATTTCTTGTTATCTTTGGAATATCTAAATTCATACACTACATTTTTACTTATTTACTTTTTATACTATACTTATAGACACGCTCCCCCCCTCCCCCCCGGCCGGCCGGAACCACCGCAAAGGCTACGTCCCGCAATTTTTAAATCTGTAATATCTTCGAAAATATTCATTTAAATTATATGCTGTAAAGGGCCTTATAGATCTATATTAAGTCAACAATGTATTTAGGGTATTTAATTAGTTAAGGAATGCTGTATTGGTTAAAACCGCTTGGAAAATAGCATATTATTTGTCGTAAAAAGTAAATGACAATAAAAAATTATTGTGGGATATCCATAAGAGACAGACATATACCATAGCGAAGTTTTCTATAGATCTCTTCAATGTGTACATTACTCGTACTTAGTACATTATTTTGATAAATCTCGTAGGGTTCAGCCTGCGTTTGCAATATAAGCGGAAGAAATGTAATTATTTACGACACCACATTAGAAACCTCAAAAATAACAGTATTTCTCCACTATTTAATGGATGTTATTATACATATAAACCGTCCTCTTCGATCACTCTACCTATTAAAAAAAACCGCATCAAAATCCGTTGCATAGTTTTAAAGATTTAAGCATACATAGGGACATAGGGATATAGGAACAGAGAAAGCGACTTTGTTCTATACTTAATATATATATATATATATATATATGTACTGTGTGGCTACGGTACTAAAGAATATGGCCACCCCCTCTCTTCCCGTGGGTGTCGTAAAAGGCGACTAAGGGATAACACAGTTCCACTACCACCTTGGAACTTGAAAAGCCGACCGATGGCGGGATAACCATCAAACTGCTGGCTTTAAAATACACAGGCCGAAGACGGGTAGCAGCGTCTTCGGTGCGACAAAGCCAGTACTGCGGTCACCAACCCGCCTGCCCAGCGTGGTGACTATGGGCAACACACATGAGTTCACGTTGTTTTTGGCGTAAACTTGTGGAGGCTTATGTCCAGCAGTGGACTGTATAGGCTGTAATGATAATGATATATATATATAATACATGTATGTGTGTATGTGTGTGTGTTTGTGTGTTTGCGAATATATGGCATCCCAGAGAATCCTCGAGGGGATTCTTCGAAAATCGTAGTGGCGACTAGAGCGTTTGTTAATTTTGTTTACGGTCGAATTGAGAAACCTCCTCTTTTTTTGAAAGTCGGTTAAAAACATAAATTGTAATTACTTTCTTAATATAACAAGTAACACCAATTTAAAAAATGTAATTATTATTTTTTTCAGGTAACCCAATTAAATTACCAATTAAATTTAGGAAGTGTGTCTTGTTGTTGATGTAGCCTTTAACATCCTACACAGGGGCACAGGACTTTTTCTCCATGTAAGAGAAGAGTTAAAGCTTAATACACCAAGCTGCTCCACTGCGGATTGGTGGATATATTCCGTCATATATATATATCATAGTGTCGATGATAACAACTGAGATCAATAGGAAATTAAATTTTGCCATAGTCACTCCGAGTGGGAATATAACACCCGAACGCCGGTATTTAGGCGTATCCGTGCACGCACCACCACTCTAAAGCAGTCAGTCGTCTTCATAGTATTTATTCAATATCTTTCAATTAATAGAGCCTTACAGCAATGGAATACAATATCAGCAAAAGAAGATCGATCGAAACCGATTTCACTTTTGAAATTTACACCAACATTAAAAGAAAAAACGAACAAACGTACACTAATGAAAACAGCCTACAGCTTGGGTAGATTAATATTTTTTTTTAGTCAAAGGCTTGTCCGTATCGCGGAGTGCAAAATGCTGTTTTGAGACGGACAAAATGGCGCAGGCTGCGGGGAGTCGAATTCGCAGCACTTTGGCAAATGCTCCTAGGATCCGGATTTGTTCGCAATGCCGGGATAAAAGTGAGTACCGCTCACACCGAAGTGAAATGCACACGTCATATATATGATTACAAAGAAATAGATGAACTTGAGTGTTTTTTAATTTTTATTTAAAAAAAAATAATTTTTATTAATTAATTACTTCAGCCTGTATCGTCCCACTGCCAGGCGTAGGCCTCTTTATCCATATACCTAGGAGGAGGGACGGAGCTTATTTTTCTACTCTATTCCACTGCGGAATGGCAAATTCTTTTATTTCAGATAAAATCGAATAGGTTATACTTTTTATTATGCTTTATATGTGAAGCAAACTTAAAGATGACCGACAATAAACATCCATAAATAAATAGTACCATCCCATTTCCATACCAATCATAATGACAGTCTTAAAATATATATTTTTTGTTATTAAAATGATTCTAGTATTTTTATGACGAGATATAAAAATATATGTAACTACATTTAAAAATGTCTCGTTATAGAAGAGACGGATCCCTCTTTAAAGTTACTTTTCAATGAAACAAGAAAAAGAAAAATTTCTTTAAGCTTTTTTAACGAACTCTTAATGATCTAGAAATAACAGTTTAGAGAAGTTGAAACGACAAATATGTGTGCGACTACTTTATAACTTCTTATAAAATTCAAAAAATAGTAAAAAAAAAAAATAGTATATTTTCTTATGTTTGTATAAAAATATACGTTTCGTTGTTCGTTGGTTACGAAAAAATTTTATCTTGGAAAAAAAAAATTAAATATAACATATAATTGAAATTTATTTAACAATAAATAACTAAAATGTGTACCAAAAGTTTTTTATTGGTCAGTATGGGTGATATCATTAATAATACGATATGTACAACTTGATAATGTATAATACATTTATTAGTTTAATGGTGAAAGTTAGTCATTAACACTCATGTAAAGATCATACATAAGTTTCGTAAGTCATTGCAAAGTTCAACTTATGCTACGTCGTTTTGTCTTAATTATGTGTAGTAAATACAGCAAAATCGACTATATTCATAAATTTTATGATAATATATCTACACACTCTATAGATATTTTATACAAACTTTTTTTTATAATAATTAATAAGCGCTTCACACATGATAAACATTTGTATTGACCGTACAGATGTTTGCCGTGGTCTAGGTATTTGTGCAGTATTTGTGGGTCTCCCCAAGGTGCCTCGGAGAGCACGTTAAGCCGTCGGTCCCGGTTGTTGTCATGTACACCTGATAGAGACCGTTACTCATAGTAGAGAATATATCTGCCAAACCGAATTGGAGCAGCATGATGGATTAAGCTCGAATCCTTCTCCGACATGCGGCAAAGAAGCCTTTGCCCAGAAGTGGGATACTACAGGCTGAAGCGTAATGTTATGTTTATCTATCTTATCTGATATTATTGCTAGTACACACAGTAATGCCGTGTGGTGTCGGCCGAGTAAAATAGCGCCACCCCCTTTCTTCCCGTTGGGGTCGTAAAAGGCGACCGAAGGATAAACCTGGCTCAAAATCATCAGGGTCCTGGAGATGGAAAACTTCATTTGAAACCCGGAATGGGGTCTCCGCCAAACATTCGTGGCATAGCTCTAGCTTGAACTGGCTCCACACGTATTGACTCGTTATTCCTGTGGGCCTAGCCAATGAGGTCGAGAGAGTGGCGCAGAGCTTAGGCAACTCTGCATTTTCCTGAAGAGTGTCCTAGGCGACACAGTGTCTGTCTAACATTGTCTAAATTGTCTGCAATAGACGGACTAAGGACAATGATGATTGCTAGTAGAAGAGACCAGGTGTAGTCAGTAGACTTGAGTTCGTATGTTGACCCCGCCCACTGCTGGACATAAGTCCCAAGTTCGCGACAAACATTCCGTTTCTTAGCAATCCTAATGTTAAGCGATTACCGTAGCTCATAGACGTCTGCAATACCAGAAGCATCGCTAGCGCGTTGCTGACCTTATTTCCAATTCCCCCCAGGAGTTCTGGTCACCTTACTCACCCACAGGAACCCAACACTGCTTGAGAGCAGTATTACTTAGCTGTGGTCTTCTGTAAGGTCGAAGTACGCCAGTCGGGCTGCTCATTATTTTGAACAGGAAAACCTCCTCGGCTCAAGTGTATACGCTAAACTAGTACTTACATACTTTAGTAGACTAGATTACATCATACATTAGTAGACTGAAATACGACGTATATCGTTCGTTTTTCTCATACCTTTTCCATACTTCCTCTTTAGTCTTATTCATTCTACATATGACAATTTTGTTGCTTTTCCAATTCTCACATATGTTACATATACATTTGTACGTTTTATGTGGTAGGTTTCATATCCTAAAAGGATGCGTTGAGTAAGAAGCACATAGGCATTTATTTATAAACTAGCGACCCACCCTGGCTTCGCACGGATGCAATTCTGATACTAAATATACTATAGAATTGTTTTCTAATGTTTACGCGAATTTTACTCATTTAATGAAACAACTTTTTTCGGATTTTATCGCGGTTTATTATTAACTTTTGATTCCCGACGTTTCGGATACTTTACAGCAACCATTGTCACGGGAGGAGGATATACTATAATAGAATGTCTTTATTTATAGTGTGAAGCTAGCTTATAGCATAGTTATTAACATAATAACAACAACATTCAAATATGCTTCGTTAGATTACACGTTGTTACAGAGTGCATTGAAGAAATAAAGATTCACTGCTCGTTCCCCGTAGGTGATAGCGTGATAATATGTAGCCCATATGTTGACCCGACTTCTTAATAATATTCGTGCCAAATTTGAAGTGAATCCATGCAGTACTTTTTGAGTTTATCCCGGACATACATACAGACAAACAGACAAAAATTCTAGAAACTATATTTTTGGCTTCTGTATCGATTGTAGATATAGACCAAGTATTCTTTTAACAAAATATTCAATGTACAGTTTTGACTTTCTTACCATTTTATTATATGTATAGATACTATTGGGCTAGTAAATCTTCTTTTTTTTGGCTATTTCCATGCAGTAATTTCATCAAATTATTTGACACAGAATATAAAAATAAAAACAACATAATTTAATTTTTATAAAACAATTATTTATTCTTACATAATAGCTTTAGTACTTTGCACTTATTGTCTTTAGTTCTTAAATATATTAGTTATTAAAAACAATACGGTGTCACAAGCGCTCCTTAAATCTTCAAGGATTCAGGAAGTTGCAGTGGCGGTACGTATTTCTGTATTATGACTATGAACCAGCTAAACCCTCTTATATCTTTGATTACAACCTTACCACGTGTTTACAACGGGAAGAGTTATTGTATTTAATGAACGCGGAGAAGACTCAAGCTTACTTCTTTCAATTAAGAAGCTTGTTATCAAGTTCTACCTCAAATGTATTTTACTTACTACAAACTTATCTGGTCATTGTAATATACGATACTTAAAAAATATACTATAGTATACTTTTAATTTTTTAGTAGTGGCCTTGATATTTGCAAAAAAAAAAACTCTACAGACTCTATTCTGACATATTAATCTTTATTTTAAACTACATATTACGAGTACAATATTAAAACTTAATAAAAATATAAAGTCATTTAAGCTTAAATTAAATTAAAAAATGTTTAAACTTTATTTCATTACTTCGACCTTTGCATTACTTGTATAACGATACATTTAAAGATTTAAAAAAGTATCCCATAATATAATATAATATAATAGTAGTAAAACAGGTTTTTATTTTAAACTTTCAATTTTCAATCAATGATTTAAATCGCCTCCTGCAGGTGCTCTTACTTGTCATCTAATCACTTGCTATAAGAAATCATTCTTGACATTGTCAAATTAATTAATTCTACTAAGCATACTAATAACTTATTTATTAAAATAAGTTGATTGCTGTCTGGCTTTGTAATATATTACTATTTTTTTATCAGTTTTATAAGAAACATAATTTTTATTAAATTTAAATAAGTAAATAAAAAGTTATTTTTGATTTCGGTTATTCGAAAAACTTTTTATCATGCATTTAAAAAAAGCTCAAATACCTATTTTTTTTTTTAAATGTAATTCCTTTTTTAACTTAGAGTAAGTAAACAGATCAAAGTACACTATAAATTTATTATTGATTTTTAAATTAATAAAAAATTATTTATGTTTCTTTTTATAAAAATTGTCTTTTGAATGTATTAAACAATAACTAACTTTATACGGATTTGTAAACAATTTGTTATACAAGCTATGCATTATGCATACGTCATGAAGTCTGTCTTGTATAAAAATCCTAAACCCAAACGAATTCCTCGCGAGCCTCACAAATCTTACAGGACTGAGAACGGTCATTATCGGTTCATAAATAAACAATTTCTTAGTTTATTTATTGTATTAATCCTGAATATTCCGGGAAGTTAGTTTTAAAGAATAATAAATACTTTCAAAGGGAAATATTTGGCGAGGGCTCGGAATACCATGGATGGCTGGCGAGACAAGGCACTCCTGTGCAGATAAGTAAAGTTGCGTGTACCGCCGTCGATTAGGCCTATTTTATTGCAGTTTTTGTTCGAAGAATTTAAATACTAAAGAATCTAACATTAGCAGTATAATGTAATTATCTTCTATTCAACTTTCATGCCACTCCCTTACGTATTGAAATTTTGTATTTAAATTTATTTATTTATTTATTTATACTTCATTGCACACTTACAATAAGGACATTAAAAAGAAGAGAAAAATCATACTGAATAAAGTGCAAGGAGGTCTTATAACTGACAGTGATTTCTAACAGACAACCCGTCTATAAAGAAAACATTTGCAACATATAACAGTCTAGTCTAGGATCTCCCCACCGTGCCTCGGAGAGCACGTTAAGCCGTCGGTCCCAGTTGTTATCATGTACATCTGATAGCGATCGTTACTCGTAGCAGGGAATATATCCGCCAACCCGCATTGGAGCATCGTGGTGGATTAAGCTCTGATCCTTCTCCTACATGAGGAAAGAGGCCTATGCCCAGTAGTGTGTTATTACAGGCTGAAGCGAAGGTCCCTGTAGCGAATCAGGTAGACAGAGCTCCTGAAGCGCTCTTTCTCAAAATTTCCAAACAAATATTTTAAATATATAAATAATCATAGTTTTTTGTTTCTATGTACATTAGTACTAGTATTAGTACATTATTACATTATTTGGACAGTTTTTAATTATCTAAATACACTTTCAAACTAATCACTTAATACATAGTCGTAATCAATAGTTTAGTAGTATTTATTCACTCATTAGAAATGTGTTCACTTTCCCAAATTATAACGTAACAGACATACAATTCGAATTTTCGTCGCACTCGAAGAATGTATTTTCACATTGGCGTCACGTACGGCACGACCGCGGAGTAACATCTGTCAGGGAGACGCTTAAACCAACGCCACTGGAACAGACTTTAGCCCTCCTTTATCTATGGACAAATCTCATAATCACTCAACCGGTGGTGTACTGTATTTGTCTTCGTATCAAAAAAGGTGACTTACGAAATGTCGAAAAATTATTTTTATATTTACTGATAATTCATAATTTAGTACAATGTAGAATACTTTATTATATATATTAATACGCTAAGGTTAAGATGTTTGCCTCCTTTTTTTAAAAAACCTCACAATCACTCCACATAATCATTTTATAAATAATTGCTTGCTCCAGCAGCATCAATAACTAAAAAAATTATTATCGATTCGCACGGGTATAGCCTAGTTATCTTTATAAACACCAGTATTAAGAAATCTTGAAAAACATCTATTTTATTGTATTAAAAAACAAACAGATTAACAGTACCAAATCCAGTAAAATTTTCACTAATATTACCGATCGCATAAACACTTTTAGTATTTATATTATTTGTAACATAAAAGTTAAAATATTTATCATATTAAAGGCCATATACCATGTTTTTGTATACAGTATATTCTTAATCTTATTTATTCTGTAAAAGATTTTTAATACATACAACTTAATCTTATTTTATTACATAATCATGTTATTAAGGTTTCCTTGTTACTACAACTTTCATTTTCTTTTTACAATTGTTGTAAAACTTGACTGTTGGATTATTTAAGATACGGAGACGGCACTTGATAATGTTTATTACACCAGTAACGTCAGCGGCGGCTTTACGTCAATGAGACACTGCCGACAAATATATAATTAATGACTAGAAATATTTCTTGTATATAAATAAAAAATAATCTAGCTCTCTAATTAGAGCTCTGGTCACCTTATTCACCACAGGAACACTACACTGCTTGAAAGCAGTATTATTTCGCTGTGATTTTTTGTAAGGTCGAGGCACTACCCCAGTCGGGCCGCTCCATATTTTGAACAGGAAATTTCCTTCTGTAGCCTTCCTCAGTTATATCATTAAATATAGCATTTTGTCATGAATAGGTTAGTATGAGGTTCACAGATTTAACTGGGGATGGGGTCGACAACGTGATTGCACTGCTTCTGGTGTTGCAGAGGTCTATAGGCTACGGTAATCGCTTAACATCAGGTGAGTCGTACGCTTGTTTTCTGACCTAGTAGTATAATAATAAATAAAATAGATATATGTTGGAGTCAAACATGAGAAGACCCAGAGCAGAAGGCGAGTAACGAATTAGCTCAATGTGTTACAAAACTGACATGGCCATACGCCAAGAATAAAATAATCACAATTAAGGTAATTCAACAATCAGTTAGTCAGTTCAGCCTATTTCAGTCATATTGCTGGACATTGGCCTCCCCAAATCCGCACCAGACATCAATTATCATCAACAATCATCAAACTCGGCAGTATGTATTTAAATAAGCATATATATTTAAAAAAGTTACGCAGGGTATTCTCAAGCGCAGACTTTTGAATCAATACAGAAATCCTTTGACCAGGAATAAAACATACCTACGTACAGTAACCCTTAAATTAATTAGGTACCAGAAAATAAAAAAAAATAAAAACTGCTGAGAAACCGGTGTAACCATCAGCTTTCTACATATACTAATATATGTATATGGATTTTAACTAAGTGCTTTGCCTACAGGCCAAGGCCTTACAAAGATCAGCCGCCAAGAGCCTTGCTATGGTTAAGACCGCCATTGAATAGCGTGCCTTCAAAAGTCAACGAAATTGAATGAAGATTCAAATCAGTGAAAGTGTTATCTTTTTAAGATATAAGATAAGATTCACTTTTACTTCATTTAAATATATGTTACTATTGTAACTGAATATGTAAATTCAGTAAAGGTTTTAAGTTTATAAAAAAAACATTTAAATGATATTGGAAGCATTTATTTTATCTAAAATAATAATAAGCGTGCCTTTTACCAAAATTAAATTAAACGTTTCTTGTTGTTAAAAATTTTAAAAAAATAAAAATTCGAACCGTAAAGGCTTTATGTGAGTTACAGGTATCGTTTGACGATCGGCATTCACCAATACGAGGCAAGAAATGGCAACGTCTTAGCACGTGGTAAGAGCTATCATTAAAACCTAAGAAAAAGCTAATGGTTACGGCCACCCACGTAGACCGATTCAGAAACATGAGTTTGGTGTAACACATCGTAAATTGGTATAGTCTGTTTCGCGTGCTCAACAGAAATCTAAACTTTTCCGAGAATAACCGCGCATACCCTTCACAGACATTTTTTAACAAAGAGAAAGACGTTGAAAGTATTAAAACGGGAACGACATGAATTTTTTCCTTGAACAGGTTGCATTTAAATTCTTGCGCTTGTTTGCAAAATCGCGTGTGGTCTAATTATGAATACTACTGCTGTTCTTTAGGAAAAAAAACCATATTGAGTTTCCGTTTGGAGGGAAAACTTGAAAATAGCGATAACCTAGTTGGCGCCCGAGCTATTCCATTTACATAGTGTTGTGCGCTTATATTAATGTTACGTTTCAATTAGAAACGAGTACATCAAATAATACCTAAATCTTACTAAACTATTTATATTTTTTATCGATAAATACCCCATTGTTGAGACAATTTCTCAATATAGAAGGGTTGGAGTTTGTGGATTTTACTGATAACTTGGGTTGTCTAGAAGAAATGGCTAAATAGCCATAAGTCCGCCCATTGTACTTCACAGTCTGTAAATATTTTTTTAAATGTGTTTATTGTTTAAAATGTAGTTGTGGTGTACAATAAAGTATAAATAAATAAATAAATTTATCTACGTAGTAATAATTACTGTATACATACATTTCTATTAATGTGCTTAGTTCTAATATTTTTGAATTATTTACAAACAATTTTATTTTAGAAAAAGTCTCAAAATATAAAAACAATTTCAATTAAATTTAACATAGCAGTACGTATGTTATTTATGAAATAGAATTATATTATGAAACAGAAGCGATTTCGTAGCAATTATAACCACACACCTAAGACGGTGACATGAGATCAAGGCATGCTCGGCTGAGTGCAAAACGTTGTTCAGCGCTGGACACAATAGTGACAACCGTGTACGGTTCCTCGAATATACAAGCTCTAACTTATTTAATTCAATTTACCGTGATATCGTTGAAAGAATGTGGAAACTTGTTATTTCCTGGGGATGTTTTAAAATGATATTTCTTTGTTACAAACAATTGTAAAGTTTTGTAGCAAGTTTGATTGAATTAATTTTTGTTGGCAAAAAACGTGGAAGCATTTGCCTCGTTTGCGTAGGACTAGCAAGCTTTTACGAACACAAAAATAGACAAGGAAAATAATTAGATGTTATGAAAATTTACATACGAGTAGTAAAACGTAAAATTAAAATAAAAAGCAACTCTATTTTAACAAAGATGTTAATTGCATCGAAAATCAACAAGTAAAGGACTTTTACTATAAATTATGCTAGCTAGCGGACTCGAATAAAATAAAAGTCAGATAACATACTATTAAGACAATATTAATTTCTACCTAATAGTCAATTAAAAATCTATGAAAATAATTGACAATCCATCACGCACATCTTAAAATCTATATAAAAAATAAATAAAATTGAAGTGTCTGTTGGTAATATTAAAATAACCGCTTTTTAATAAATGAATATGGACGTACACGGTACATATACCAAAATAATATTTTTACAATTTTTGTCTGTCTGTCTGTCTATCTGTCTGTCTGTTTATTCCGGCTAGTCTCTGAAACAGCTGGGCGATTCTCACGGGACTTTCACTGGCAGATAGCTGATTTAATAAGGAGTAACTTAGGATAATTTTATTTTAGACATTTATCAATATAACTTTGCGAATTGAACAATAAATTTTTTCTTAAATTCCGCGCGGACGAAGTCGCGGGCTCAGTTAGTGTTTATATAAAACAAAAAATATATAAACGAGTATATTCGTCGAAAAAATAATCAAGAAAATATAGCTCTTAACTTTTCGATTATAACGTCTGTGAAAAGAAATTTTCTTTAAAAGTATTAACAAACCAAATCGTTCACGAGGAGATATCACTAGTTAATAATGATACGATAACGTGTGCTTAAGAATTTAATTATTATTACTTCAATCGTTAAAAAGTTAGATATTTAAGAAGTTCAAGTTGATATTACTTTAAGGCTAAACGTACGTTAAAGTTAGCCATTTTTCGTTAGCATAACTAGTAACAAATATGTAAATTAAAAATAAAAGCAAGGACTGTACTGTTTTTTTTTTTTTTATTTGTGACACGACACCCACAGACTTTAGCTTATGCTTTTTTGCTAGATCATGCAATTTTTTGCTCACCCGCATTCGTTTTTCTTTCTTGTTCTTTTTTGCTAGCGGCACTTGGGTCTAGTAATCTTACGAAGCTAAGACATTATCAGACATTGACGCTATAATCTATATTAAATAAAATATTAAATTAGTGTCTACTTTAAAAGTTACCTATATTCATGTTATGAAAAGACTAAATTTGTGAATTTTTGAATATTAATAATAGGTAAAATCAAAAAGATCTGAAACGATTAGATAAATTATTTTACCAGGAAAATACTATATTACCACAGAGTAACATAGGCTATATTTTAAAAAGAGAAAATGGAACTACCAAAATCGTATCTGTATATACCCGGCGGGTGAAAATGAAAGCAGAAGGCTAGTTTTACTAGTTCTCAGTAAACGTTTAAACTTATTCTTTTCAAGGCGCTCAAAGCTATCATCGACATCTCTTAGATCACATTACAGTTGTATTTAAAAACAAAATTCTTTATTAATAGTCTGTCTCAAGTAATTAAATGAATATCTTTAACATTTATCTCAGAGAGACTTTCAGTAAACCCGAGATGTCGCGAACGGAGCCTCTCTGATTGATATTTAATAGTTAAAATATGCTAAGTGTAGAAAATATAATTTTATGTGCCATTTAGATTACGTAAATACATTTAGTGTACTTAAGAGTTATAATGTATATAATTAGTTGTTTGTGTAGAACAATTTGAGAGTATTGGGAAACCAATATATCGTTTGGGTTTCTATTTGGATGATATCTATTAAAGAAAGTTATACTTTAAACGTATACATATATATTTTATTTCTTTTTGTCGCTATTTTCTCTTATTTGGTTATTTTTTCGTTTTTTATTTTATGATTAAATCAGTGACTTTGAAAACAAAAATTTCTATCTACTTAAAATATTCAAAAATAAAAAATAAATGTTTTAAAGTACAAACTTCTATTACAACTACAATATTATTAAATCAATTTTACGTTAAGTTATCCCATAATCATTTATTCGCTATATTATTTCTGATATTCTAGACGCAAAAACACGTGTAAATTATAAAGCCAGCTCTAAGAGGTATAGAGGTAAATTGAATAGAGTTACTCTAGGTATGTGTAATAATAAAATCATTACCCGTTTTTATTGAAAATTATAGCGCAAACACTAACACAAAATGCTATGAGTAGGAAATTATTAAAAACTCACAAAAAATACGCTTACATTGTATTTACTATCTATATTTTTTATTTATAGCAGAAACGAATTAAGATGCCACCTAGTATTTCTATACATTTTGTACCAAAATATACAATCGTAAGTGTAATTAAAAAATTATATATTACAAGCATGGGGTGCTTGATATATTAAATGTAACAATTATTCTACTTGCAACTATCTCTGTGCGGAGAGTTATAAAAACATAGTAAAAAGTTATAAAAATATAGTAAAATGCACCCCACGTTTTTGATCTTCTACTACTGTACTATAAACTCTTTGTAATTTAAAATTATTTTCTACTTTTTAGTTCGATTAGCTATAAAAGTGTTTTTTTTTTATTTTTTTGAACTATTTTTTTTTACATACAAATTTATTTTTTTTACATACAAGTGGGTCAACAAAAAAGCGTACGTCTCACCTAATGGTAAGCGATTTATGTAGCTTGTAGACGCCTGCAACACCAGAAGCATCACAGACGCGTTACTGACCCTAACTTCAATCGCCTCGTAGCAAAAATCAAAAACAGTATAATTTAACTGTAATCTTCTGTAAGGTCTAGGTAGTTCCCCAGTCGGGCTGTTCCAGATTTTGAACAGGGTATTTCCTGCTGTACTCTATCTCCCTACATACTGTTGTATGTATTTCTAGAGCCTCTGAAATAGAATTTCATTCTATTAAAGGCCGTCAAGTGTGAAACTTTTATTTACTGTTTAAATAATATATAAGTTAACCCGACCATTACATTGACCGTTCCATGACCTGTGACTTAATCTTACGTAAAGGCGTCGAAGAGGCTTAAAACGATTAGAGGTCATCTCGGGAATTAGATTTTTATCACACAAGGCATTATAGTAGGAGATACCAACAAGAGACGCGCTTCACCCATCTGCTTAATGGGTGAAAATTATTTTATATTTAATAATAGAAAAAAAAAAACGCGAAAAGCTTGCCTGAAAATTTCTCGTATATTTAATTCAAAATTCGCATATTTAATTTATTAAAACGTGCATATTTAATTTATTTACATTTAAAAATGCACGTTTAAGTTGAAAGAAAAAATTTAATACCTACCAATAGTATGAAGCATGTAAAAAATGTAATCGTTATGTTGTCTATTATTTTCCAGGCATAACTACTGAGTGACAAGTATAAACAGGTATATCAATATATATTGTTCTAGTTACTTTCTCACACATGTTTAATAAATAAATCTTACATCAAAATGAGCGGAGTTTTATTGCAAATACGATGACATAGAGTTGCCTGCTACAAGTCTGGTTTGAATGGCGTTTGCCGAAGCCAGACCGAGGCTAGGCTATAGCCAGGAATTTTCAGCCAACTTACTTGCGATTTACCTTTAACATACGAAGGAGGATAATTATTTAACTTTTATCAATCATGCGATAAGTGAAGATCACATTTAGTTCGTATCTTAGACTATAAAATCAAATCTTATTTTAAATTTTAAAAATATTAATAGTTTTTCTAGTCCTTTCAAGCCTTCTTAGGTATAATCAAGTAATTATAACACACCTTTACATTAATTGAGACATTTAGTCCGCCCACAATGTCAAGAAAAATCTTTTAAGAACTGAATAATTGTATGAACTTTAAATTATTAATGAACGATTATGATTATATTTTGAAGTTATACTTCTTTTGACACGTTAAGGAAGAATGTTAAGAGTATTTTTTTCCAATGCGCGCGCACACCGTCACAAAAACCGACACCCTGAAGTTAGCTAGTCAACGAAGAAGTTAGCAACTTGAAGTTAGCTAGCCAATGAAGTATAACTTCTTACGTGCGTACATAAGTACAAACACACTTTTCTTGTAACACGAGCCGATTTATCCTATCATATTTTTTATGATATTGACGATGTGTTGGTACAGCGGTCACGATTGCGGGTTCGATCCCCAATCGCGACAGACATTTGACATTACGTACCACTGAAGAGATATCGCTTTTATTGAAAAGATACCGAGATAGAGCACAGCAGGAAATATACTGCGCAAAATATGGAGCCCGACTGGGAAAGTATATCAACCTTACAGAAGATCATAGCCAAATAATTCTGCTTTCAAGTGTTAAGTTACTGTGGTGAGTAAGGTGACCAGAGCACCTGGGAGGAATTGAGGGTACACTACTACAGCGCGCTTGCGATACTTCTTGTCTTGCAGGCGTCTGTAAGCTACGGAAATCGCTTATCATCAGGTGAGCCGTAAGCTTGTTTGTCGACCGAAGTTATGTAAAAACAAAAACAAATATAATAAAGATTGCATATTTATATTGTATGACTTGTTACTGTATTCTGTACTTTTATAAATAAATCTATATTTTTTTTACAATCTTCAAATGATCGATTAAGAACGAAATGTACCAAACGCAATAAAAATAAATTGTTTATACTAAATCAAATCTCTTAAAGCTTCTCTATTCTTTTACAACCAACAGCAAATTTAATACCGACGAGTAAGTCAATCATCAACTAATAACGTTATTACATAGAAAAACTATCGTTATAAAAATTGATTGAGTCGCCGTGTATGAAAACGTTTGTTGAAATTCCTCTACCATCCGGTTATTCGTTATTTATGAGCTCGGTATAAATGCTGTAATAAATAATCTCGCCTACGTTTTATATTTAAAAAAAAATATTTATAAACTTGACCTTTTGTCTTGGTTTTATCATAGCGTTACTCAATGAAACGTTTTAATGCAGCGTTAAGTGCGCCCAGGGTTGTCAGGCGTTTGATTTTTAAATAATTCTCGGTTTAAACTAATAAAAAAATATCCCTTAGTAAATTACTACGTTTTTTTTGATTGATTTAATAACTTTAATATGAATAGATGAGAACTTTGACGTGACTTTGTAAGTACTTATGAAATTTACAAGTAATTTATTGTAGCGTAAAAAATTATAAAACAACTAATATATTTATTTATATTTATTTAATTCAATTGCTTTAAATACGTATTGACAACCTTGAGCGTAATATCAGAGAACAATGCGCCATAAACAGGCGGTCATATCAACGCATAATGTAGTCCCATAGCGACGAAATAGTACTTTTAAATTCAATAATATACCAGTTTAAAGTTTAGTGTATAGTTACTTAGTGTTCTCGGCACGAAATGCAAAAAGTATACGACGAGCAGTTTATGGTTACAACTTATTTATTTCTGTATTGAAATACGATTTAAAATTAGTTTTACTTGTTATACAAAATTGAACGTTTATTTGTGTTTTATTCTACTACTTTATCACATAAATAGCTAAAGTGTTTGAAACTCTTTTTATAAGTACGTATTATACATGAAATGAAGAAATTTAATAAAATGTGAAGTGCTTCCCCGAAACAGAAATAGCCTGAAAAACTTTTCAATAGACACGTTAAGTTTTTGTTACTTTGTAAGTTGAATGAAAGCGCAAACGACTTCGCAAATCGTATCTAAAAAATATGTCTTCTATAGTCAATAAAAATTACTGTCAGAAAATTATATATTATTTCGCCTACATTACTCACTTCGCCTACACGGCGGCTGTCACGGAAGTCTTCAATTATTAACATTACAGGAGGCGCACATAAAGTTGTTGTTAGATGAATAATAAAATACTAGAATATGCCGTGAAAACAGTAAAGAACAGCGAAGGGTGCAACACAATAGTGTTATAAAAGCAACAGTGTATCTTTAATATGCGTTGACAATGTGCATTGTACCCTAGACTAACTACGAGAATTTTAATACGAGATACAGGCCTCATTCGGGATCGAGGAACACTTTACACCACATGTATTTCTTAAAAAATTCACCACGCTTCACCGTTTTATGATGTAGGTCTACGTTTGGAACGAAGTCATAACTATTAAAGAAGTTAGGGTTTTGCTGTAAAAAGTCAGAAAGCTAATATTTTCTCGCTTCTAAAGTTAAGAGTGCTAAAATTTTTAAAGTTCTCGACCATAACACTTAAAAAAAGTTCTTCGAATTGTATATGCCTCGTTAATAGTCTTTATTATGCGACTGATCTAAAATGAAACTTATTATTATATATAAACTTATTAATTGCTCGCTAAACATATTATATAGGCAACCCATGTTAAGTAAGATACTAGTATGGCTAAGGAGTTAGGAAATTATTCATTACTTATTCTTTTTTACATTTAAAAGAAGAAATTATTTTCAAGAAGTGGCAGTCGAATGTTTAAAATTACGTAAGAAAATAGTCTTATCAGACTGATTTCTTTATTTTTATCTGACTTCTAAAAAAGGAGGTTCTTAATTTGATTGTATTTTTTTTATGTGGGGTAGCTCTTACCTTTTTACTGGGTCGACCGATTTCGATGATTCCTTTTTAAATCGAAAAGTGATACTTGTCATGTAGTTCCATTTAAATGGAATCGATATCTGAGTACTTCTCGAGTTATATCTAATACTGCGTATTGACTATTTTTTCGTCCACCTACGTTGTATTATAACTTTTCACTGGGTGAACCGATTTCAATAATTATTATTTCTTATATCGAAAGCTGATACTTGTTATGTGGTCCCATTTAAATTTGAATAAGACCTGATGATAATTTTTGGAGTAAAATTAATAAAAACTTTTTAATTAAAGCAAATTAATAATGTTTTTACAACGTATTTTTTTTTTTGTTTATCGATAAACCTTTATGTACATCATCATCGTATGAAAACAACTAAGAAACGGTCTTAATTATTTTTTTATAATTCTGACGTGTCTTGGAGTGGGGGAGAGGGGTGAGTAAAAATGATAAACGTAATTTTGAATATCCTCCTGGTGCAACTATGACTTGCGCGAGGGTACACAAGGAAGAATGGGTAAAGGAGGCATATATCCATCAATGGGATAACATAGGCTAAAATTTATGAGTGATCACTCACTCTTACATTGACTTCCCCCGTAATCTACCGACATTTTGTTTACTCATTTAAGTTTTAATACATTTTTCTATAACAGCTAAAATATTAAAAATCTTAGAAAGATAACTAAAATCCGACTGGTATCATCTAAGACAAAACTTTAAAAAACTGGTTCACTTTCGAGGTACAATCACAAAGATTCTTTAATTGTTACTTTCAGTATAATCATCATAATTTCGGCGTCACTCAAACCATTCCTCACAATCACATGAGACAAATCATTCATCAATCAGACGTCAGTGGAATAGAATTTATCATACTTACGAAACGCAATGCCTCACGATGTGTAGGTGTAGGTTATCGCGACTTCCATGAATCAGCTGTTTTGTTTAGAATAAGAGTTCATACTACATAAAACATGAAAAATTTATATGTATCTCCCATGTTAAGTGTTTACTTCACGACCATTGATTTATACAGTAAAAGTACTTATTTGAATTTCAAGAGATTAATATTACTAAACAAGAGAAACAGTCAATACTTTTAAATGTGATAGACAAAGAAGATATAAACTATTGCTTTACAGTATAAGTTCTACGATACCATTTTCAATGCCTTTTCTGTTCGACTAATCAATGATAAACAAAGCTGAGCGTCAGTGAATCTTGGAGGTCTTTTAGAAGCTTTTTATAAACAATTAAGAAAATTAACTTCTCCCATAGCGGGACGACAGCAGAGTGACGTGACCGGTCATTACTGAAAGGGTACGAAGTTCGACGACCGAGCAAATGGGCAAAGAATTTGGATCGTGCACTTAAAAGACCTGGTAGCGTATAGTATTGCTTATACTTTGTATACAAAGTAAGTGCTAGTGAATAAATCGAAGCTAATTGAAATTTCAACAAACCGGTTAAGTTAATTATCAAGTTTTGAAAATATATCTGGTGGTCGGCAGTGATGTAAATTTGTGGTAAATTTTCTTGTCTCACTCCAATATTGGGCTAGAACCTTTCGCTAAGTGTCAAGCTTTGTGCCTTAATTTAGAAGATGCAAAAGGTATTACAAGCAAATCTATTCATACAAACACACTTTTTAACTATGTCACAAACATATAACTATTTTTTTGTTTAAATAAATAAGTATTTTATTAGTTAGTTTTAATAAGCATTTTTATTTCTATTTCTTTGTATTCTAACCTTCTCCCATACAATCCTAATTTCCAATTATCATAATAGGAAGTGCTATTTACATAACAATTACTTCCCTTTAAACTTAAACAATTATTTTATTAAGTTATGATACTTACCTTACGGTACAATGTACAAACATTAAATTAAGATCCTCGTTCTATTTTAATTTAAAACACGCACTCTGACGCTATTAGAGTACAGTAAGTTATAGAGTCGTCTAGTAGTGTGGGTAAATCATTATGAACGACATTATACGATACCAATATATGTAACGATTACTCTACAATACTTATGAATTATATAAATAATGAATTGCAATAAAAACAAAAGAAGAACAAAATAGAAACGGTATAATATTAGCGGCCTAAGTAGTAATCTATTAATCTATTTTATGTCGCGAGATAACTATTGTATTAAAAATAAGTGTCAAACTTTATTTACCATCATGCTCTTGTAGTGTGATATTATATCGTCGTAGATATAATATATAGAGATATAGAGTTTTCTTACAATGGATTACTTTATTAAGAGGGCGATCATATTAACAATGAAATATATCTGAAAAAAATTTATATCCAGTTGAATAATAAGTACTAGCTAATATAATATCTTAAGTGATTAATTAAGCAGAGTGTTGTTATTTATTCGTGGTTTATAAAAAAAAGACTCAAATAAACGATCTTGTATAACGTATTTGGAACAACTAGTGTAAATGTCATCAAATAATGTTCTTGTGTTATTTAAGTTTTGAGTTCATCTTAAGCCTTATTATACTTTGGGACATTTTTATGTAAATAAATTGAAATAAAAAAAAAAATTATTAAATAAATAGAGTTTGTAACTATTATAGCTTATTAGTATTTTTGTACAATGTTTAGTCCAAATTAATTATATGTGATTCATACGTAAAATGAGATATTTATAATATTTGTAGTTGGCCACATTGAGTTACCGATGTTTGGGCTCTATTGCGTCACGTGATCGAAGGTACTCATGTTAATTGTACATTTTTGTGGTATCATCCAAGCAAATTTTTATTTTCAAGAATTCTCAAATATTAAAGCCGAGAGTACTGAAGGTAGTTGAGAATGTGAGCACGTGTCTTAGAATGCTGAAATGTGGAGGTTATCTCGTGAAGTTTTGTTTTACTGTAGACTGCGGGTTGAATTTTAAGTATAAATGAGGCTATAACAACTGAAATATGACTTATCTTGGCATTCCTCTTCCATGTGTGCACTTAAGTTGTATTCTTAGGCCACCTTTAAATTAAGTGCTTAAATTTTTAAAAGAAATAAAAATAACAGTTATGCGAGTAACTCATAAGTACCTCCCTGATAGTAAGTACTGCTCTAACTATACATTATTATTTTATTTTTACTTCAAACATCGGCACTGATTGACTGATATGGAAGCAGAAAAACCTCTGCACATAATTTATGCAGAACATAAAACAATAATTATAATTGATACAAATTAATATAAATAAACATTTCACAAGAATTTTTCAAAAAGAAATCGAATATTCTATGCTTTTTGAAATTTTACAAACTACGAACAACTCCACTCTTCTCTCTTACCCACTTACCATTTAAAACGTAATACATACATTGGAGTTTAATAAAAGGGTGGGTGCCCGTATCCCAAAGACAGACCACAGATAAGATCATACACATAAACACGAATAAAACTCAGCCAATTGGTACCCTTTTGGGCAACAATCCCCTTTATTGAACGCACCCAAATACCGTCTAGATATGAACGGCGAACAAGTTTAATTTAATCGAACGGTAGGAAAGGGCTAGGAATTTTAAATGAAAATGTAATTGTGACGACGCGTTTGCGCACAGCTCTGTTTTGTGACTATTGCGCTGCCGGTTGCGGGTTCGATCCCCGCACATGGCAAACGCTTGTATTGGCCATACAGATGTTTGCCATGGTCTGGGCGTTTGTGCTTGTGTATTGTGTGTTTCTGGACCTCCGACACAAGACATAATCCTAGTGGGGGCCGTTGAGTGTGAACTGTTTATTTATTTATTATTTTAATGTAATTGATGGAATTATTCTACATAATTACTATTAATTTTATTTCGTCATCGCTTAAATTTTAAGACCTAATGATTTTTGTCAATATTGTATTATCCATATACATTTCATTGATAAACTTTTTAAAACAAGATGAAACATTGTGCTCGACATATTGTTAAAAATATTATACACATTATTAACATTAAGTGGTCAAATTAACAAACACTAACAATATAAAATATTAATTATCAACACATATAATAAAAATGTAACGGGTCGCTGTCTGTACACTTAAGATATATGAGAGAAAATAGTATTGAAAACTTTATCAACGCAAACAGCAACCAAAACAATGATTGTCAGAATTTTTGTCTGTTTGTCTGTACGTTTATGCACGCTCATCTAAGAAACGGCTTATCCGATTTAGATGTGGTTTTTACTAATATATTATGGCAAGATTGGCTTAAAATTTAGTGTTGGTTTCATATCAATGGGTTCATAAATAAAAGATTTATGCCATTTTAAAGAATCACGTTGAACATGTAAAGTCACTATTCCACGCGGACGAAGTCTCGAGCATAGCTAGTAATAAATAAATGTATTAAGTATTCAAATTACTAAATAAATGTGTAAAATCAAGATAATCAAATTGGGCAAATACAAGCTAATTTTCATAATTATTTTTTGTTCCAAAATGTACATTAAAATTTTTATATAATCTTCGTATAGTTAATATAGCGATGATCTGTTATGAACCATGGAGATATAGAACAACATTCCTCAATAAATGTGAATCAAAAATAACTGGAAACAATAACAAATATTACATTAAAAGATTTAAAAAAGATTTGAAATACCCGCTGGAAGAAAAAATAGGCTACTAAAAATAACAGCTTCATTGAAATCACACTGTACAATTTATTTTTACGCATTAATAATCCAATTCAAAATAGAATAGTATAAATAAGGGCTAAGATCTAGACTAGGTAAAACCGAATTAGAAAAACCGAATTATGGGGTTTTTTGGTGTGGAGGGTGGAGGGTGTAGGGGAATCTATACAAAGTAACACTGTCACACCTCAAAACCCAATGTTACTAATTTTATTAGAATATTATGTCTGACGCGTTATTTTGTTTAAAAGTGTCGATTTGTCACACAATGCAAACAGTACGAGCTCAAAGGTATTATAATAGCTTTAAATTCTTCTTCTAACCTCAAAACTTTAACCATGGATATCTCCATAACCATGGGGTTCTGAGGTGTGACAGTGGTACCAGGGGTAGCGTTCCCCCCCCTCTCCCCCCCCCCCTTCCCCCCAAGGTCCCGAAATTCGGTTTTACCTAATCTAAAGCTTTACCTAAATAAGAATACATCACAAACACACATTAATAACGTACTTTTTTTATTTAAAATAAAAAGTAACTACGTAAAAATATTCAAGGCAATAAATATATGGTTCGTAATTATTGGAAAATAATTATCATTAGGCAATAAAACTTCAACGAGGCAAGTTCGCGAACGTCTAAATATAATAACATGAACATTTCGAACGACAATTAAGATGTTATCAGACCATATTTATACAAAATAAAAGAAAATAATGCTCACATACCCACACGATGTCCCAAATAAAAACTTAAGACAAACACATTTAACACCTGCTTGATTTATACGTTTTTAATTGACAATATTTATTTACTTTTTATGTAAACTGTAATAAATCATAAAAATAACATTATACGCGGAAATTAAAAAGCGTATTAAACTTTGCGGGTAATTCGAAAAGCGACTATCATCAATGTAAACAGGATTATAATGTCGTGTAGTGTGACCGCACATTAATACGAAGTCAGTTAGAAGACGCCCCGCTGCGCTCGCAATCAATTTATAGCGCTTGAGGAGACAAATTGCTTGGTTCTCTCAGTTTGTCACTTTGCCACTGGCATAGACGTCTGTCTATCTCCCTGTTCCAAGCTTGAGTGAAATACCTCACCTCTGTTAATATCGGGTTTAATAATACACGTTGACATCATACTTGGGAAATTAGAACTTTTAATTGACACAGCTTAGAATACAACAACGCAATTTTGTTTTTCTATTTATAATGTTCTGTCTGCAACTTTACACGAGTAAATATTTTAAAAAACTATCTATTATATAATACTATATGCTTTTCAGATATTATTTATTTTATTAAGAAAAAAAATTGACACAACCGATAACTATTATTTATATACGATACATCGTATATTTAAATATAATGAAATAAATAACAATATTATAAATAAAATTTTGTCAAGTTTGTCCATGAGATAAGTTATAAATATACAAATACAAATACTCTTTAGTGCACACTATCAGAGAAAAAAAAATTTACACCGAAAAAGAAGATATAGACATGTATGTAATAAAAAAATATATGGTGTTGATATCGAAAATACTAATTGGAAACGCAAATTACTGTGCCATACTCTATATGTGAGGAACTACTATTAACTTTATGTTTCTATGTATATTGTGTATTTGTGAAAGTATTTTAGCTGTCGTTCCACCTCAAAATTAAATAAACAAATAAAATACTTATTCGTAATATTTTTATGAAAGTAATCGATACAATTAATGTTAATCATCGGGAATGTATATCAAATTAATATAATTTAAATACATAAATATACGTATAATTTTTCAAGTAATTTTTGTTGTATCAGCTCTCTCACAATCGAAGTTTTACTCCAAAGGAGTGTTACTTTCTTGATCAACACCGTGAGGCTAAAATACGTGATCTGAGCCGTCTATGAGATTGTCACTTCGTTGTACAAATAATAATGTGTTACAATCGTTTTTCCAGGTACAAGACTATGCTTTGATTCCTATCCGGGATTGTTACTAGTGTAACTCATGGCGCAACGTCACTTTATTGGGCAAGGAATGTTATGCAGCAGCTTTTTTTTATTACTTTGTCAACGATAAATCTATATCAATAAAAATGATTGTTGTTAAGCGCATAACACGAGAATGGCTCGACCAATTCGGCTAATTTATTTTTTGTATGTTCTTTAAGGCCCACGGAAGGTTTTAATACTAAAAAATATTTTCTTTTACTATTAACTTTTGACAGAACGAAGTCTGTCCGGATAGCTATAGTATACTAATGTTTAATTGAAATCATATATATAAATCTCACTTCAGCCTATCGCAGTCCACTGCTGGACATAGGCCTCCTCAAGTTTACGCCAAAAATTTCGTGAACTCATGTATTTTGCCCATAATCAGCACACCGGGTAGGCGGGTTGGTGACTGCAGAGCTAGTTTTGTCGCACCGAAGACGCTGCTGCCCGTCTTCGGCTTGTGTATTTCAATGCCAGCAGTTGGATGGTTATCCTGACATCGGTCGACTTTTTAAGTTCCAAGATAGTAGTAGAATTATATTGTCCCTTAGTCACCTCTTACGACACACACCGTAAGAGAGAGGATAGCTATATTCTTTACTGCCTCACAGCAGATTAATAAATAGTTTACACATATCTTAAATAAGTAGATTTTTTTTTTAAAGTAGCAACGGTCAGTCTGTAACGGCAACCAAAGTTGCTACACGAAGGAAGGAATCTAAATGCATTTCGGTTCCCAGTTGCATTCTAATAATATAAATAAATATGAGAATCCTACAATAGTTGTGTCCCATTAATGATTTTTTTTTACTTAATAGATCAAATAAGTAAGTTCCAAAAACAATCAAAAAACCTGATATGAAGAAAATTTTGTTTAAATGTGTAAAAAAAATTGTGTGAAAATTGGGTTTTATGAAACCACGATGCAACTGAGGTAGGGCACAGGAAATTTCCCGCTCAAAAAATGAAGCAGCCTGACTGGAGTAGTACCTCGACGTTACAGAAGATCACAGCTAAACAATACTGTTTTCAAGCAGTGTTGTGTTCCTGTTGGTGAGTAGGGTGACCAGAGCTCCTGGGGGGAATCGCGGGTAGTGTCGGCAACGCGCCTGCGATGCTTCTGGTGTTGCAGGCGTCTATAGGCCACGGGAATCACCTATAATCAGGTGTGCCGTACGCTTGATTGGCGACTTAGTTGGTATAAAAAATTGAAACTAGTGAATAATTTTTTTTTACATAATTATACAAATTAAAAACATTTGGGGAAATAGAATAAAAGTATCACTATAAAAAAATATAGATTAACTCGCAAAGTCTAACAATACCTAAACAACATTTATGATATTCTACCAACATATTAATAAGCATGTATTACATTAACCGTTACGTACATTGTAACCATGTAAAAATAATTGCTTCGCTATTGTCTGCTTGTGCACTCAGATGTCAGTCCCCTGAAACGCCATGTCAATTTGACGTGACGTGTAATGTCGAACTTGACGTCCGTACCGCATCGAATATATTCCACATTTATATTATTAACAATAATTGGTCTGGATATAATATTCGTATTTTCTTTGTTTTGACACCTCTATAAAACCTAATATATAAAATTCTCGTGTGACCGAAACGGCTTGACCGATTTTGATGAAATTTTGTGTGCATATTAGGTAGGTCTGAGAATCGAACAACATCTATTTTTCACCCCCCTAAATGATAAGGATAGTCCACCCCTAATTTTTTTTAAAATTTTTAGATATTTATTAGATAGATTTATTTTATTATGATTTGGCGTTAAAAAATACATACAACCCTAAATTTTCACCCTTCTACCACCAACCCCTATTTTTAAATAGCGTTAAGAGGCAAGATAACGTTTGCCGAGTCAGCTAGTTATTAATATAAAATGAAATTAATAAAAATGTCGTACGACATAAATGAGTTAACAAATTAATAGACATTTATAATTATTATTATTTTCTCATTATTATTTTTATTCTCAGTAGACCGATAAAATTGTTATTTTCATTTATATTATTTATAAAACAAATAATTGTGTTTCAAAAATTCTGCCACAATACTAAAAATATATTTAACAGTAATTATTTTATTTTAAAGATTTACGTTTTATTTAAAGATAACTATTTATTTCTTTTATAAAATTTACGTTTCCCTTCTATATTATTTATGTATTTAAATAGTATTATCGTTATTATTTAAATTTAAAGCCTACATTAATAAAAATATATATAAAAAACTAACATGTCTTATAGAAGATTGTAGACTATGTAAAAAAGATGAAATCGCGGGTAGAAGATACTAAACGTACACTATTCATACGTCGATATAAAATACCTGTGTTCATTAAAGTTAATGCGTTTAATATGTACGATTTTTATTTTTGTGTTACCCACAATTAGGAATTCTAAACATTTTTGAATATCATATCAAAAATTGACCGCTCCAGCGGGATTCGAACCCGCGTCTTCGACATACCGTGTCGACGCTCTAGCCAATTAAGCTATGGAACGATATACTCGCTAGAGCGAAACTTTTGATATGATGATTTTTACTTTCGGTTTAAGCGAACCGTGGCGCCGTCTATAGTGAGTTCTTTACAGAGACTCGTAACTATTCAAAGTTTCATATTACAATGAAAATCTTTGACAGGAGACGACACCATGCTATTTTTAATATGTACGATTTTTATTTTTGTGTTACCCACAATTAGGAATTCTAAACATTTTTGAATATCATATCAAAAATTGACCGCTCCAGCGGGATTCGAACCCGCGTCTTCGACATACCGTGTCGACGCTCTAGCCAATTAAGCTATGGAACGATATACTCGCTAGAGCGAAACTTTTGATATGATGATTTTTACTTTCGGTTTAAGCGAACCGTGGCGCCGTCTATAGTGAGTTCTTTACAGAGACTCGTAACTATTCAAAGTTTCATATTACAATGAAAATCTTTGACAGGAGACGACACCATGCTATTTTTAATATGTACGATTTTTATTTTTGTGTTACCCACAATTAGGAATTCTAAACATTTTTGAATATCATATCAAAAATTGACCGCTCCAGCGGGATTCGAACCCGCGTCTTCGACATACCGTGTCGACGCTCTAGCCAATTAAGCTATGGAACGATATACTCGCTAGAGCGAAACTTTTGATATGATGATTTTTACTTTCGGTTTAAGCGAACCGTGGCGCCGTCTATAGTGAGTTCTTTACAGAGACTCGTAACTATTCAAAGTTTCATATTACAATGAAAATCTTTGACAGGAGACGACACCATGCTATTTTTAATATGTACGATTTTTATTTTTGTGTTACCCACAATTAGGAATTCTAAACATTTTTGAATATCATATCAAAAATTGACCGCTCCAGCGGGATTCGAACCCGCGTCTTCGACATACCGTGTCGACGCTCTAGCCAATTAAGCTATGGAACGATATACTCGCTAGAGCGAAACTTTTGATATGATGATTTTTACTTTCGGTTTAAGCGAACCGTGGCGCCGTCTATAGTGAGTTCTTTACAGAGACTCGTAACTATTCAAAGTTTCATATTACAATGAAAATCTTTGACAGGAGACGACACCATGCTATTTTTAATATGTACGATTTTTATTTTTGTGTTACCCACAATTAGGAATTCTAAACATTTTTGAATATCATATCAAAAATTGACCGCTCCAGCGGGATTCGAACCCGCGTCTTCGACATACCGTGTCGACGCTCTAGCCAATTAAGCTATGGAACGATATACTCGCTAGAGCGAAACTTTTGATATGATGATTTTTACTTTCGGTTTAAGCGAACCGTGGCGCCGTCTATAGTGAGTTCTTTACAGAGACTCGTAACTATTGAAAGTTTCATATTACAATGAAAATCTTTGACAGGAGACGACACCATGCTATTTTTAATATGTACGATTTTTATTTTTGTGTTACCCACAATTAGGAATTCTAAACATTTTTGAATATCATATCAAAAATTGACCGCTCCAGCGGGATTCGAACCCGCGTCTTCGACATACCGTGTCGACGCTCTAGCCAATTAAGCTATGGAACGATATACTCGCTAGAGCGAAACTTTTGATATGATGATTTTTACTTTCGGTTTAAGCGAACCGTGGCGCCGTCTATAGTGAGTTCTTTACAGAGACTCGTAACTATTGAAAGTTTCATATTACAATGAAAATCTTTGACAGGAGACGACACCATGCTATTTTTAATATGTACGATTTTTATTTTTGTGTTACCCACAATTAGGAATTCTAAACATTTTTGAATATCATATCAAAAATTGACCGCTCCAGCGGGATTCGAACCCGCGTCTTCGACATACCGTGTCGACGCTCTAGCCAATTAAGCTATGGAACGATATACTCGCTAGAGCGAAACTTTTGATATGATGATTTTTACTTTCGGTTTAAGCGAACCGTGGCGCCGTCTATAGTGAGTTCTTTACAGAGACTCGTAACTATTCAAAGTTTCATATTACAATGAAAATCTTTGACAGGAGACGACACCATGCTATTTTTAATATGTACGATTTTTATTTTTGTGTTACCCACAATTAGGAATTCTAAACATTTTTGAATATCATATCAAAAATTGACCGCTCCAGCGGGATTCGAACCCGCGTCTTCGACATACCGTGTCGACGCTCTAGCCAATTAAGCTATGGAACGATATACTCGCTAGAGCGAAACTTTTGATATGATGATTTTTACTTTCGGTTAAAATGTTTAGAATTCCTAATTGTGGGTAACACAAAAATAAAAATCGTACATATTAAAAATAGCATGGTGTCGTCTCCTGTCAAAGATTTTCATTGTAATATGAAACTTTGAATAGTTACGAGTCTCTGTAAAGAACTCACTATAGACGGCGCCACGGTTCGCTTAAACCGAAAGTAAAAATCATCATATCAAAAGTTTCGCTCTAGCGAGTATATCGTTCCATAGCTTAATTGGCTAGAGCGTCGACACGGTATGTCGAAGACGCGGGTTCGAATCCCGCTGGAGCGGTCAATTTTTGATATGATATTCAAAAATGTTTAGAATTCCTAATTGTGGGTAACACAAAAATAAAAATCGTACATATTAAAAATAGCATGGTGTCGTCTCCTGTCAAAGATTTTCATTGTAATATGAAACTTTGAATAGTTACGAGTCTCTGTAAAGAACTCACTATAGACGGCGCCACGGTTCGCTTAAACCGAAAGTAAAAATCATCATATCAAAAGTTTCGCTCTAGCGAGTATATCGTTCCATAGCTTAATTGGCTAGAGCGTCGACACGGTATGTCGAAGACGCGGGTTCGAATCCCGCTGGAGCGGTCAATTTTTGATATGATATTCAAAAATGTTTAGAATTCCTAATTGTGGGTAACACAAAAATAAAAATCGTACATATTAAAAATAGCATGGTGTCGTCTCCTGTCAAAGATTTTCATTGTAATATGAAACTTTCAATAGTTACGAGTCTCTGTAAAGAACTCACTATAGACGGCGCCACGGTTCGCTTAAACCGAAAGTAAAAATCATCATATCAAAAGTTTCGCTCTAGCGAGTATATCGTTCCATAGCTTAATTGGCTAGAGCGTCGACACGGTATGTCGAAGACGCGGGTTCGAATCCCGCTGGAGCGGTCAATTTTTGATATGATATTCAAAAATGTTTAGAATTCCTAATTGTGGGTAACACAAAAATAAAAATCGTACATATTAAAAATAGCATGGTGTCGTCTCCTGTCAAAGATTTTCATTGTAATATGAAACTTTGAATAGTTACGAGTCTCTGTAAAGAACTCACTATAGACGGCGCCACGGTTCGCTTAAACCGAAAGTAAAAATCATCATATCAAAAGTTTCGCTCTAGCGAGTATATCGTTCCATAGCTTAATTGGCTAGAGCGTCGACACGGTATGTCGAAGACGCGGGTTCGAATCCCGCTGGAGCGGTCAATTTTTGATATGATATTCAAAAATGTTTAGAATTCCTAATTGTGGGTAACACAAAAATAAAAATCGTACATATTAAAAATAGCATGGTGTCGTCTCCTGTCAAAGATTTTCATTGTAATATGAAACTTTGAATAGTTACGAGTCTCTGTAAAGAACTCACTATAGACGGCGCCACGGTTCGCTTAAACCGAAAGTAAAAATCATCATATCAAAAGTTTCGCTCTAGCGAGTATATCGTTCCATAGCTTAATTGGCTAGAGCGTCGACACGGTATGTCGAAGACGCGGGTTCGAATCCCGCTGGAGCGGTCAATTTTTGATATGATATTCAAAAATGTTTAGAATTCCTAATTGTGGGTAACACAAAAATAAAAATCGTACATATTAAAAATAGCATGGTGTCGTCTCCTGTCAAAGATTTTCATTGTAATATGAAACTTTGAATAGTTACGAGTCTCTGTAAAGAACTCACTATAGACGGCGCCACGGTTCGCTTAAACCGAAAGTAAAAATCATCATATCAAAAGTTTCGCTCTAGCGAGTATATCGTTCCATAGCTTAATTGGCTAGAGCGTCGACACGGTATGTCGAAGACGCGGGTTCGAATCCCGCTGGAGCGGTCAATTTTTGATATGATATTCAAAAATGTTTAGAATTCCTAATTGTGGGTAACACAAAAATAAAAATCGTACATATTAAAAATAGCATGGTGTCGTCTCCTGTCAAAGATTTTCATTGTAATATGAAACTTTGAATAGTTACGAGTCTCTGTAAAGAACTCACTATAGACGGCGCCACGGTTCGCTTAAACCGAAAGTAAAAATCATCATATCAAAAGTTTCGCTCTAGCGAGTATATCGTTCCATAGCTTAATTGGCTAGAGCGTCGACACGGTATGTCGAAGACGCGGGTTCGAATCCCGCTGGAGCGGTCAATTTTTGATATGATATTCAAAAATGTTTAATGCGTTTAATTAAAAGAAAACCGCTTTTTCGATTTTATAACAAATCAATGATCGAGCAATTACAAATTATCTTCGCATAAACTCCAATGAAAATCAGTATAGTCAATATTATACGAGGAACTTTTGTAACAGTTCGTTAAGAGTGATCTGTAATTAAAAAAGTTAATTAACCTGTCAAATTAAAAATAGTATTATTATTTCTAATCCCTTATTGAATTACTAAATGTGGTAAAAGTTTAATTATTTTTCTGACTATTAACAGTCATAAACTTGTACCTTATTACGGCCCAAATGAAGTACATACTTTAATTCCAGTAAGCACAGTAAAAATAGAAGCTAGAATAATGATAAAAGGTTCATCTTAATGGGAATCGAATTAAACTTCGATACGATGCTGCACTCGGACATGTTATAAACTACCTGTTATCTCATCTATTATAAAGATAGAATAAAAGAAGAAATAAAACTAAATTAATTTTATTAATGCAAAATCTTACTCCCGGGTTATTCGCAACTTAAGGCTATAGTTGCGTTCGTGTAATTTAAGGCATAAAAATACAATTTTTTTTTTAAATATAACCAACTGAAAATCGCTTCAGCCTGTAATATCCCACTAGTGGGCATAGGCCTCTTTCCCCATGCAGGAGAAGGATCAGAGCTTAATCCACCACGCTGCTCCAATGTGGATTGGCGGCTATATAAATTTATATATATATTTATATAAGCAAGCTATATAAATTTATAATATTTCTAAATAACAATATTTTATTATGTTCAACCCTGAAAGAAATTTTCTCAAGAAAAAATCTTGATAATAATTACTTCTATGATAGAAGATAAAGACGTTTAATTTAAAACATTTTATAAGACTTTCATATATAAACATCTCAGCAAGTATCGTGGAAAACAATTTAATGAAGCCATCAACTTGCAACTTGTTAACTTATAAAAGGGCTTATAAATGCATTTTGTGAGCGAACAGCACGTCAATCCGCCGTGAACAAATAAAGAAAGCTTCATTCCTTCAACAGCTGCAAACTGCGGCCAATCTTTTGATCAATCACCACCAACGTTTACATAATTTAAATAATGTTTTACTTTTGAATTATTTTATATTTTAAGAAATTAAATTATTGTTGGTAGTAATCCGATTAATTTTAATATTTAGTTAAATCTAAAAATGACTTTCTTAATTCAACTGTATATTTTTTGCTTGTATTTGTTACGAAAAACAGAATATAAAAACATTGTTACCAGATTATACATTATTATTACAAAGATCTGGAAGTTGTTTATCTGACCTTTTTATTTGTTCGGGTTTTGGCGGTCGTATTTGTCCGGTGGTTGCATTACCTGCGTTGTCTACTGTATCCTTGTCCATAGGTCTGGGTTAAATACAGTGCAAGTAGGAGTTCACACGAGAGAGGAGCTTTGTTCGATAATTATGCATGGGGATAAACTACTTCATAGATAAATGTACAAGTACGAGTACCAACGCGAGAGAGCACGCGTTGCTTCACGGTAGGCACCCTGGTGACCTATCAATGACGTCATTCCTGACTAACCACGCACCTAGAACAAGCAGGTTGGTAAACTAATAGGTTGGTCAATATTAACAAGCTTAAATATAGTGTAATCGTTTATTTTAATATGTCTTTTTGTTTATCTGGAGTTTCGCGAAATTTTTGTTACGAACATATTAATTAAATGTTTCTAACGTTTCCAAAATATATTACAGGTTTTGTACAGTAATACAAGTATAAAGGTTTCGCGTTTCCCTCTGTACTATAAAATCTTTGTTAAGTTTGAGAATGGACAAGGCAATGCCTACAACAGAAGATTTGTTTTTATTTATTTCTTTATTTTAATTTCAAAATGTAATTTTCACTTTACATTACTTAATTATAAAAGTTTCTTTAATTTTACCAGAGTAAAATGCCGGTTCAGAAGTTTAATTTTGATAAAATCAAATAAAATGTTAGTTTTTATCTAAATTGAATTGCATACCACAATATAATCACATATCTCCCGACACCAATATTGAAGACCTTTATCAGAAATTAAAAAAAAAAGATATTTCGCGCCGGTATCTACTTATAAGCCTTACAGGTGTGTGATTTCAAATACTTTTCTGAACGTCACAAAGTTGAATTTCGAACGAGTCGTAAAATTAAACATACCGAGTGTTTATTTTGCGAAATGCAATTTTCTGCTGACATCTCATCTGTCAAAAGTGAACCTGGGGTGTTATATGGGTGTCCGAGTAACATCGCTTGACGGTAACTTATGTACTTCGAAGATTGAGCGATTGTGAGAATAAAATGACAGCTAAATTTAAAATTTGATTAGGTATTGAAAAATACGTTCGACATGTTTAACTGCCTTTTTTTGAATAGTCTGGTTTGGAGAGTTTAATTTTAAATTACCATCATCGTTCATATTTGACAACGCGTTGTCGCAGCGATCACAGCACTGGTTGTTGCGCTGGTGGTGTGAAGCGTTTATAGAAATAGAGCTTCCTTGTATATACTATATTGTGTGTATTTTATAACGTAACTACAACATATATATGTCTGAAATTGTAAAAAATATTTTCTGTTTCGGTTTCTGTTTAATAAATTTCATTTCAAATTTAGTTATTTATGTAGAATTAATATTACTATTTACTTTTTTATTAGAAATATTAAGCATTTCTGGACAATTCGATTTATAGTTGGTCCAGTTATGATTTAATACGATTGTTACGTAAGACTAAATTAAAGCAAGCTAAAGTACCTTAAACACCTTCAGCGAAACGCTCCAGCTGGAGCAACCGGGGAGGATCGTCAGGGAACTCTTTCCTGACGAACCCGAGAGCTTGATGCCACCAGGATGGCTCGGCATACGCCAGACGACGAGGAGGAGAGTGTTCTGCCACCCGTCACAGTGGCTGAAATGGAGGCGACTCTGTCCCGTTTTCAAAATAAGAAGAGGGCGCCGGGTCCAGACTGAGTGCACGGGTGAGTACTTAGTCGGACGGCCCACAGGGAGCCGACGAATGGATGTCACGATTGTGATTCGGCGGTGGACTCGGCCCAGCACACCCTCGAGGTGTGCCCGACATATTGCACTCCCAAATGCTGAAGCCGACATACGGTCTAGGGCTGCCTACCCGGGCGTCCTGGATATCACCCGTAAATGGTTTCCCCTGCTATATCATAAAAAAAAAAACTTAAATACCGTAGGTACAGTTCGAATTGTCGACATACATAGGTGCACTTGACAAATAAATGGACTACGAGTACCTATTTACAAAACGCATAATAGATCAGAATACGAAGGGTCTAATAAAAGTCGTTTTTACCATAAAATAAATATTCATTAAAATTGATAAAATAGAGACTTTCCATTTTTCATATCTCATGTTAATATAGTTATTATAAACATCATGTCACTTCAAACTTTCTAGATAATCTTTACCGAAGATTTATTTTGTTAAGCTCAACACACACTACCGCCGAACAATGAATCTCAAGCCCTCAAGGGAAATCTCACATTATTTGAAAACTCGCAATGGCTACGGCGAAATATACACGCTTCCCTTCCGACTAACTTTTACTTCATAAAACCTTATTTACGCTTTTAACGACATGAGTTTTTCATTAAAAATATCAGTTCCTGCTTTGTTTCTAACGTTCTCACTACTTTTATATTACACTTATTCAAACTGGGTATATTTATACACAAAAATAATATTGTATCTGTCATCACTTATCACAGGTCTTCCTAATACGTTAAATATATCATTGCAATATAAGATCACTTTAAAACTTACTCAATGCAAAATTGTTCTTCGTTAGCAATTCAAAATAGTTCCATCTGAATCAAACGACTCACTGGTTCTGTACACTTAAGAGCAATCCTTATTTTTTAAAGAGCTAAAATTAGCCTGGTTAGGAGTTAAAACGATATAAATGTAAATGTATAACGTTATAAAGAACGCGTTCCGCCTTATAAACCCCGGCAAAGAATCGCATGCTCGCCAATTCGAAATATCCACAAACCACCAACCCGCGGACCGAAATTAAACGAGTAATTACAGTGCTTATCCAATTTGGCAGTGCAGAAAAACGCGACCCCCCCGTTCTGCAGGAAATTTGTTTTAAATTTCGACAACAATGGGAGATTGCAACTTGGATAATTGCGTACGGGAACCGTCCGTGACGCCAGCTCGGAATAAATCTACAAGCAATGAACAGTTAATGATAGCTTGCTTAGCTTAAACAGGGCTTTCAATGGAACATCACGGCGAAGCAATCAGCTAAATCTTCAATTTGGAATTGCGTGTAGTGCGCCGTTTTAGTGCATCGCTGCATACGCAAATGAAGATATTCAGATTTTACATAACGAGTTGTTTTGTACTCCTGAAGAATCAATGCAAATACCTTAAACCTTACTATACTTCAAGAACATAAATACATCAAAGCGTGAATCCTATAAAAAAGACGGTAAAATACAATCATACTCAAAGATTATTTTTAAAGTTTTACAATCTCATAAATCAAACAATTTTAAATAAGATTACTACCGGTAGAGGATCGTGAAAACGATAATAAATCACATTATAGTTATATTTTTAAGCTCAGCCCCTTGATGGAGGTTTACTTGAAGGGATACCTGATGACAAACTTGCACAAATGATAAATTTGTTACAGATCGTATTTATTGTAAAATATTTTTTGAAAATAAAATCATGGAAAAATTAGTAATAAATAGCTCATTATTAGAGTTACATGAACTATATTTATAATTGAATTGAAATATAACGTAATAAAAAAATATCTTAAAAGTAACTTAACCTAGACTATATATCATATCTTAAAATAATGTACACATTTAAGAGCATAGCACTTCTACATTAAGTTCTAAGAGTTTGTAATTTTATTTGACCAGATTCAACAGAACAAAAAGTCATCTGCGTAAGTCTTTAAAAATCGAAAGTAATTTTACACATACTCGGTGAAATATTATACTGTTAAAACCAACAATGATAACGAACTATCGTCATAAAAATATACATTTCCACAATCAAAATAAATCCATGGATGTAATGATGTCTATCAATCATAACAGAAATAACGCCACCGCAGAAATCAGAAATTGCTTTCATATATAACTTATAATACTTTAAGACTTAATATCTTCAAACCGTTTTGATACTCTAGACTTTATAAATAAAGTTGAAAATGTAAGTGACATTTATATAATCCCTAATATCTTTTATTATAATCTTAAATGTCCACAGAAACATTACCAACTAGATATTAGTGTAAATCAGCGACATTTAACGCAAACCAGCAATTTGATATTTTAAACTTTACTGCGCTAGTATTAAAGATTAAAATCAATAAAACATTCAAGTGTATTACGAACAGAAAAATTGCCAAATTATTTAAATGACTATATATATTAATGAAAATAATAAATAAAGAGCACATTTTTAACAGCCTTGTTCACGAAACTAGTTAACTATCTGATAACGACATTTAGATCTTGATAACATTGATAAGTTATTGTTATAGATAAAACGGTATAATTTTATCCTTTTTCTTCATCATTTTTAAGTTTTTTTTTTCTATTGATAACTTCTAGTAAAATCGTTATTAAGGCTTAGAACACTGCGTGCCTCTCATATCAAGAACTGTGATGTTATAAAGATCGTTAAAAAAATATAATTAAAAAATTTAACAATTAATATATATTTTTCATAATCTGTAATTAATTTGAAACATTTTTTAAATACAAATAAAATATTGTTTCACTTCGTATGAATATTTTTTTTAATCCGTTTCTTATATATTGTTTTAAAATAGTTTGTTACGAAAACATTACAGCATATAGAAAAACAAATTAGTTCTTCTTTTTTGAAATTGTGATAAATTTGTGTGAAAATAATTTTAGAACACTTCATGTTCTTTTTGCCCGATAACAATTTTTGGTGTATTGCTAATTCAATCCGTCTGTAGAGTAACTGAATTTGTCATCTTACACAATTACTGAATACGAAATTTTAACGAACGTCTGAACTTTTAACCTTTAATAACAAGAGACCAATTTTTTTATAATAAAGTCTGCTAAATTAGAAGTCAGTAGCAATGAGAATAAATACTAATTCAATTAGAACTTCAACTGAATCTTAATTGAAGTTTATTAGATTTCATGACGTGTAATAATGATTTTGAATGACGCAGAGGAAATAATTTTGTAAACAACGACTGGTCACGCGATAAGTCAACAAACAATAAAAGGTTTCGTAGTCGAAATTGTTTCATAGATTTTTTGTTAATGAGGGTGAGAACCCTTACATAAAAACCCGTATACATATCCGTTTGTCACAGTCAATTCACGCGACAGTTACAATAATTTTGTTAAAATTTTGAATTCATAGAAACATCTATGAACTAGGTAAGGACGTAAAATCACTGATGCGTTTATAAACCTATGTAGATATAAATAAATATAAATCGCCGAAATTTATTTAGGTAAGCGCAAAATTTTCGAACGCCAAATTGGATTAAAAAAAATTAACTGACTTCCAAAAAAGGAGGAGGTTCTCAACTCAACTGTATTTTTTAATGTATGTTACCTCAGAACTTTTTACTGGGTAGACCGATTTCGATGATTCTTTTTTTAATTGAAAGTTAGTTGGTACTTGTTATGTGGTCCAAATTAAATTTAATCAAGATCTGATATTGAGATCGGTTCTTTTTGAGTTATCTAATAATCCATCGTTGTAGGACTGGTCGATGTAATTGAAGTTGATTTTTTTTTTGTTTACGAGCAAGCACAATTATTTTAGCCAGTACTAAGTTTAAATGTTATTAAATTTTTTCTTAGAAAAAAAAATATACAGACACACGTATAGAGTTCACCGGTTCACCTAGTTTAAAACACTCGCATAGTTCACGTGTTTATAAAAACATGCCTCTTTAAACGTACCAATTGCATAATTTATTAATTTTAAAATAAATACTGTTGAAGATATTTAAGACAATAAATGAATGTGATCATTTCACCGTTAATTTATAAAACAAAAAAAAAATAAGCAACGCTTCTTGTAACTCATAATATTAAGCTATGTCTAAGTTACGGACATAATTTTCAAAACTAGTCTACTTTCACAATTCCACTCACGAAAACATTTGCAATTTAACACATGTATATTTTAAAATATAGAAAAAGTTAAAATAATTTTTTGAGGAACACAGTTTATATCAGACTAAATTTAATTTATTCCAACACTTAGTAAATTTATCTAACCAATTTTGTTGAAAAAAAATAATAATTTGAAAACAAATATTGATATTTTTTTCTACCGTTTTTCACAAAAATCGGTCCAACAATTGCGCCATTACAGCACGACAGTAAAAAAGTTATCCCTTTGCTAAAATTATATTATAGATCAATAAGTATTACGAAAGACGCTTGTACAACTGCTTGTACTACACTTTACATATGACTTTAATACCTAGTAGTACAAAGCACATCACAATCACATACGGTAGGTAAAATAAACCGATTACGGACAGACGTCAATATGACACGCACACAATAGTCCGCAGAGGATTTAAAAACAAGATATCTCCGTTTAGATTTTAATCATCTAATATAGATTGTTATCGTATATATTTCAAACGAAATCAATAACATAATGAGGCTTTGAATAGTTTATAAATATTTAATAACAATAAATACTAAACTACTTACTGTAGTGATTTGTAAGTTGATTTTAATGTTACGCTTCATTCCTTTTTTACGGGTACTAATGTCATTTCGAATATCTGATCATAAATGTTATTCTTCCTAGTGTGTATATCAAACGTATCTTGTATGGTTTTATAAAACTTAGGTAAGTTATTGCTTATAACGTAAATTGAAAAATTTCTATGTATATTTATAACCCAGGGAATTAAATGTGTTAAAAAATCGCCATATGAAAAGCAAACCATTTCTAGGTAACAGTCAGCTATGTCACATTCACTACCAACCAAACAAAGAAGCGAGCACAGAAACTTGTTTTTTAATAAAATAATGCATTTGAAATTTTTTCATAAAGGTATCCCCATAAATTTCCCATTCGTCCGTGGATAGTAAATATAGAAGATAAACAAACAAAAGATATATTTCAGTAATAAAACACAGATTGGCCATAGCGCAAGCACAATTGCAAAAGTTTGCATCAAATTATAGCGATGCCTCAATTTTGTAATATTCAATAGTAAAATAAGACGATCAAATAGAGGGCGGACTAAATTGCAGTCCTCGGTCAGTTGATCGAGCTGTATAGATAAAACGCAAAGCGACGGGAACAATAACCGATGCACTTCCTTTGACAATACGGGCTAAGCGACCGGGGTTCGTAATTTATACGACGCCACGAGATCGCAACGATATGCTTCACTAAATCGATCAATAATCCTAGAAAGTGATAAGGAATAGGTACCATCGAATTGAAACGTCAGCGAAGTATAATCAAACCCGATACGCAATTTATAATGCGGTCAGTTCGCCGTTCACGGCTGTGCCGAATGGTTAGTTTTCATATAATTACTAAGGTAGCCGATATTCACAGCGTCGGTGGTCCACAGTACTCCTTTCTATTTTGTTCACGTTTGAATAAGATACGCATCCACCACTGTTATTTAAAGGTATTTCCACTAAACATGTATTATTGTAATGTTAAGACAGACGTGAAACTTAATAGAATTTAATATCTACATTTGAATCAGCTTCATCTGTGATATCATTCTAAAGATAGCATTATCATATACGGCGACTTCGCGTTCGATTTCATATTTTTGTTGTAAATTTTAAATTATTTTATATCTACATTTCAGTATCCTGTTTTATTAATTTAATTCATTGCTTATGACTTGTTACGGAGACCTTATTCCAATGTATAATCTCAATACCTCATTTATATTATCTTAATATTTTTATATAAAAAGTGGGACAAACAGCACCATCAGATGCTAAATGCTTATTGCCGCTTATGGACATCTGCAGCGTTTGAGGAGTTACGGGCACGTTTCCGGCCTTATTATTCATAACGGTGAATTTGGTAGCACGACTTAAGTATATAAAAATCACTTGCTCACTACTTTCGATAGATTACTATTATTAATCGGAATTTATTTCCTTAAACTATTTCAACGTAATTAACTCACCGCTGGACAAAAGATTGTTCTCCATTAGGGTACAGGACTTACTTTTTAAAGGGTTAACGATAGATGTATGTCTTAGACGTTGTATTATAAGATGGCAAATGTACATAGACAGTTGAAATTTTCACAAATTTTGTATTTCTGTTGCCGCTAGGACAACAAATACTAAAAACAAAATAAAATAAATATTGAAGGGTTGCTCCCATACAAAAAAAACGCCATTTTTTGCCTATTTTTGCTCGATATCAATAAATGGCAACAGGTAGGCACTTGAAATTTTTACAAAATACTTAATTGTATTTTTAATTTAACAATAAATATTAAATTTAAAATAAAAAAATATTTAGACAAAAATTTTTGTCTAAATATTTTACCTAGTCTCCGACTCGCACTTGGCCGGTTTTTTCTTTCAGTAAATGAAATCACGAGAGTAAGTTTAGATAATTAAAATATCCAAGTGCGAAACTCTGTATTTGATGTAAGAGCCATTTACTGTTTTACAAATATCAAAATACATGCAATTAATCTCATAGTTATCACAGCGTGCTGATATCTATCCATGTACGCGAATTTTTTATTTCAATGATATTTGAGTCAAACTTTGTATTGCTTGCATTGTATATTCCCAGGTTCAATCGATGTTAGGATGGGACTCTTGAAGGAGATGCATTTATCTAAGACGCTACGTGGACCACAACTAGTGAAATAGGATGGCTACTATGGTTTATGTTACTGTAAATAGCTTAACAAGTATAGTTAATATATATTAAGAAAAAATCGAAACTATACTTACAACTTATAGTTTTTTGAACTATAATTTTTTTTCGATAATGTCGCTGCCGCTTAACACTATGCAGGACGTTAGGAATTATGCGTACTTCCCTTTTGCCAAGTAATATTTTTCCATATTTTTGGCAAATCCCCTACCTTTTGCTTGTAAACTTCAAACTACTTAAAAATTAAAAAAAAAAAAACATTTCGTAATCAAATTATGATACAAAAGCAAGAAGTAATATGACCTACATTAACCAAATTAGAATGTAGCATGTAGATTGGCTTAAAACCAAAAATATATTTTTTAAATAAAATTTTCCCTCGTAAGTAGGTAATGGCATGGATATGTTAGAACGAGTACCAACATCGAGTTTGTCTTAAGCGACAAACACAAATATTAGACACGAACAAGCGAGGCAACGGAATAGCAAATCGCGGGATATTTGTTTAAGAAGTACTTTGATGCTGAAGTAAACAGAACAGAAATGTTCAATACAGTTAGTTGTCAATGAAGGAATGTGTACAAATATTAACTGTATTTTGTCACACACACACAATTTTATTGAAAATGTACATTTATATATAGGTACTTTACGAACTCCTTCAACCGCTCTGATGTAGTAACAACAGTTTTAGTTGTGTGGTGCGTGCGCCGTTTAGGTGCCTAAACTCGAGATGGATATTTGTATTTACATAAATATTTGTTTCCGGTTTGAATGTCTGTCCTTGTGGCTCTCTCCACTGCAGTTCTCTCCACCTCGGAGAGCACGCTTAGCTATCGGTCCCGGTGGTTATCATAGATACTTGATAATCGGTACCTGATGGCAATCGTTACTCATAGTATTCCGCCAACTCGTAGTGGAGCAGCGTGATGGACGAAGCTCCTATTCCTCTCCTACATGGGGAAAGAGGCCTATGGCCAACAGTGGAATGTTACAGGCTGAATTGTGATCGTGATCATGAACGCATTCACTACAAATATATTTGTATATGTTTCAAAATACATATATACAATAGCTTAAACTTCATGTCAACTGTGCGTTAATGTTATGTTATATTAATGTTATGTTAATGTAACTATGTTTAGAACCTACGCTTATTGAAAATGGAAAACTTAAAGAAAAAAGTCCAGAAATATTGAAATCGCATAATTAGCTATAAATCTATACTAATATTATAAAACTGAAGAGTTTGTTTGTTTGTTTATTTGCTAGTCTCAGGAACTACTGATCCGATTTAAAAAGAATTCAGTTTTAGATAGATCATTTATTGAGAAAGACAATAGGCTATATAATACTTTAGTACATCCTTTTTCTTAAATTAGCGTGGGTAAAACCGCGTGGCACGTCTAGTGTAATAAACAGGCGATAACTATATCATTTATATAAACTAATTATTAATTAAATAGTTCTTAATTTTGAATTTTATTGTTAATAGGTGATTTTTAACACTTTAATTTATCTTAAGCGACAATTAATATTTACGACAGTATTATTAGCTTAATTGCATTTATTTATTGTTTGAAGCAATATTTCATCATTATATATTAAATTATGATAGAATGAATTATTGAATTATTATATAATAAAAATACGCTAAGAAATATTCAATTCAATTTTCATCGGTTCCTCATATAGCTGTATCGTGTAAAAAGTTCTCGATCAATATACATCTGCTATATGTCTCGGAAGAAATAAAAAGTTGTTCCATCATGGAGCCGCATCAGAGTCGGTCTTGCGAGTGAAATAAAAAATTGTATTTTATTCATGGTATAAACTTTAACATCAGGTTTATGTTAAATTTCGTAGTGTAATGGAAACAATGTATAATGCATCGAACAGGCCTGACACGATGACATATGGAGTAAGTTGCTTTGACGTTAGGGACAAACTGGAATATCGAAATAATGAATGCCAACTGAAGTACCGAAATGTTTTTCACAGTTTTTCTTTCGCCGTTAATGTTTTTGGCGCAATGATTTTTGCTTTGTATTTTACCAAAAGGCAAAGTCGATGTACGATTTAAAGAAAACGAAATGAGACTGCGTTCGCGCATAATTGGAAGAACTTTTTGCACACGAACTGAATATAAAGTAAGTTCGATATAATTCAAGTTTTTTTAATGCGCCGCAAATCTTCGGTCCCGTCTTTTAAGTTTCGTGATATGTAGAATACAAAAACTGATCGGTATTTTTATAAAACAAATGTCCAAATTATAAGAAAAGTGCAGGTACATGGTGGTTTGTTTTAACAAAAATAAGTTATGTTTAAGAATGTTTCTGATATTAAACATTTGCGATTTTTACTTCAGGATGAACTGCTACTTCAGCCTGTAATATCTGCTGGGCATAGGCCTCTTTCCCATGTAGGAGAAGGATCAGAACTTAATCTACCACGCTGCTCCAATGCGGGTTGGTGGATATATTCCCTACTATGAGTAACGATCGCTATCAGGTGTACATGATAACAACCGAGACCGACGGCTTAACGTGCTCTCCGAGGCACGATGGGGAGACCCACAAGGACTGCACAAACACCCAGATCACGGCAAACACCTGTATGGCCAATACAAATGTTTGTCATGTGCGGGGATCGAACCCGCAACCGCCAGCTCAACAGGTACAATCCAAGGCTGTGACCGTTTGGAATTATTAGTACAACGACAAAAATATAAATATAAGTATTATATTTATTATGTCAAATTTCACAAAAAGATAATTAAATTTATGTATGAAAACGCATGAAACCTTTAAGATAAGAGACTGTAATGTACTGGAGCTGTTCTGTACTGGTATATCTCACCAATGGACGTTAGCCACTATTCTATGAAAAAAAAGGTTTGGAGCGTAACCCGAAACTGCTATACTGTGGATTAGTGAATAAACAATTCGGAGAATTTATTTTAATTATTTGTTAAGTGAATAGGTTCTTCTGAAATACGCAGATTTCCTCACGAACTTTACCTTCTAAGCATGAGATGAATTTTAAAGGCAGTTTCAAAAGCTCAGATTTGAATCCGCAACCGTTTGGTGTCGTTCGTAATCTATCGCCTATTTAATCTCGAACAGAGCAATACATTATAGGTAAGTTGAAATATTTGTTCGCTTAATATGCACATTTATCTATAAATAACAAATAAAGTCACATAAAACTTAACCTCGGAGAGTATGTACGTCACGATTGGATCTATAAGCATTCTTGAAGCCATCGATGATCAAGATAGCGTACCTATGAACAATGTATGATCGCTGAGGGGCGTGACCTGCGCGTGGGCATGCGCGTCGGTGGACATTGTTTAACATAACCGATATCTGAGCCCAAATATTGAGAGCGAGATGCTATCGTAGGTTATAATGTTCTTTTACTAGTATTTACATAAGTATAGTCATTTGGGTATCTCACGATCAGCAAATGAATTGTCGGAGTTCCCTACGTTTGTTGAGAAAACCCCCAAAATGTAATAATTTTATAGCGTACTATTTATTCTAACAAAACTTTTAATATGTTAATAGATTACATTTAATCATTGCTTCAGCAATATCATAATAAACAGTATCTGTCTTTGATACAGTTTTTAACTTTAGTATAAAATTCGAACATAGTGCGTACAAAATATACGAGTATTATGTAGTATTACGCTTCAGCCTGTAATATCCCACTACTGGGCATAGGCCTATTTCCCCATGTAGGAGAAGGATCAGAGCTTAATCCACCACGCTGCTCCAATGCGGGTTGGCGGATATATTCTCTACTATGAGTAACGATAGCTATCAGGTGTACATGATAACAACCGGGACCGACGGCTTAACGTGATCTCCGAGGCACGGTGGGGAGACCCACAAGGACTGCACAAACACCCAGACCACGGCAAACACCTGTATGGCCAGTACAAATGTTTGTCATGTGTGGGGATCGAAACCGCAACCGCCAGCGCAACAGGTACAATCCATGGCTGTAACCGTTGTGTACAAAGTACATATTTTTACAATATTAAATTAATAAAAATTTATACAAAAGAAAATAAATACACAAGAAATGAAAATCGAATGAGTAACTAGTCACAAGAGATAGTTGTGTTAATAACTGGAATCAAATATACAGAACCTTTGGCTAAATTGCCCTAAACCTTGGTTAGTTTTTTTTTTTCGTGTAGTTTTATAATAGATGTTCTATCCTCAGAATATTTCTTAGATCAATTAATTTTTATTATGATAAGATTTCATCACTCTCTTCTAAAAACGTTTCGGGGGCATAAACAACTAAATTAATTTTCATACTTTATTGTTTATGTTATTAATATTTCTTAAGAGATTACTATCAGTGATAAGACTGCTTTTGTACTTTTTAAGTAAGAATATAGATATTTTCTTAAAGTACTAAATCATTAAAATAAAATTTAAAAAGTTGATTTTACTAAACTAGATCATAGCGAGTTACGAATCAAAGCAGAACTTACTGATAACAATCATCACTACATACTATAAAACAAAGTCGCTTTCTCTGTCCCTATGTATGCTTAAATCTTTAAAACTACGCAACGGATTTTGATGTGGATTTTTTAATAGATAGAGTGATTGAAGAGGAAGGTTTATATGTATAATACATGTATAATATAATAGAGGAACACTGATAGTTTTAGCAACCCTGCGAAGCCCGGGCGGGTCGCTAGTATAAAATAAAAGGGTGAATACAAACAGAGTACTAGAAAAACCAGAACGAGCATTACTTTAACTAGTTTAGTTGGAGATAAAGGCAATGTTGCTCTAAATCGGTGCTAACAATGCAACAGAATGGAGTCCTCAAACGCAGTATTCAAATTCGCACGTGAGCAAAGTATCGCGATGCGCCGAGTTCGATGCTAATTAAGCGGATCACGACGCTGCGTCACCGCGTCATGGCTGCCATTGATGTCAGATCCAAGGGATACGATATTTAAAAAAAGTTTCTGCAAACATTTTCTGATAACCTTAAAAATAAAGTGTACAGGGTTTCATTAAAACAACATCAAAAATTATTATTTTAGAGGATCAAATTAATTTATTAAATTAATAGTGCAAGCTACTGAAGTCATTCTTTTGTTACATATTAATATCAACGACGAAAATAAAATCAGCAGTTAAACATAATACTGCTACGTTTTTAGTAACGCAACAAAAATTTTATGACAACCTAGCTCATCAAATTTTTAATTTTTGTCACATTGGCGTTGAAAAATACATTGCGATGTTGCTCAAAAACAAAATTCACATATCATCCTATCGACGAATATTAATAAAATCTATATCAAAGTTACGTGTTCAGTGTCATATAACAAGTTAGGCACTTGACTGTGCGAAGCTTTGTATGTTAGTTTGACAAATTTACTAATTTTTAAAATAGTTTCTACAGTATTATCTATTATCTATCAATCTACAGTTGAAATTGCTAATTTTTAAATGTTAACTTTAGCTTTTAATCTTCGTTTCATCCTTGGCTAAAAAAAATAACTTGAGGGAGCCACACTCGTATTTCAAAATAATTTTAACGATGATTTATTCGCCAGCGAAGGTGAAGTACCGTAGTGGGTCAAATTCAGTCCTATATTTAAGGCTGAAACTAGGCAATTAACTTTAAAATTTGATCTACAGTCAATTGTAATCCTGAAAATTGAAATCGGTCACAAGATCCAATATTTAATTATTTTTTTTGAAAATAACAGCACTATTGAACGATAGAGCATCGTTCTTAAGTGTACGAGTCCTTTGAGGCTGAGATAAAAGATTTCATTGATAGTTTTCAGCCATTTAAATTAGCGATGCATTTTAGTGAAAGTATTTAACTCTGTTTACAGATGAAACAATACTGAAGTGCTGTGATGATGACTAATTGTGCGAGAATTTAAGTATTTTACATTTTAGTTACTTGCAGAAAACCAAGAAACGTAAAGGTTCAAACTGACCGGATTGAACCGTAACATCGGTCCGGTTCGATTGAAAACAACACCGGATTGCAATCCCTAAATACTAATTGCTTAGTAAGGATTTCCCATTTCTTATACTACTTTTTATTAAATATGCTATTGCATCATAATATATTTAGTGATATTTATTTAACGATACACAAGGCGTCATTATAATAAACATATAATTGGGTTACTTTATTTTATACCTCAACGGCAGCTGCTATTACAAACATTACTCTTAATAACAATTTCCTGTTTTTAACCTAATTTTGAAACGTATAAGCGCAGTAAGTATCTACACTGCCTAATGAAACATTTATTATATTTTTTTATATCGTTAATACTTCCTGGACTTATAACCTACTACTATCTATTCGACTTATTATTTACAACTAGCTGACCCGGCGAACTTCGTATCGCCTAACACAAACTTTATCGTATGGTATTAAAGTTCAAATTCACTTTTAAGTATTATCACAAATCTTTTGTATGGGAGTATAGAAAAGTGTTGTTTTTAGACTTTTTCAGGAAATTTATTTTTTTTTTTTTTAGAATTTTTCTCTCCGTAAGAACCATCCTCGTACTTCAAGGAATATTTTAAAAAAAGAATGAGCGAAATCGGTCCAACCGTTTTCGAGTTTTGCGCTTAGCAACACATTCAGCGACTCATTTTTATATTATAGAAGAAGATTAGGCCCATTAGACACAGACAAACCGAAAATGTACGACGAGTCAATTTACGAATTTTAAAGTAGTTATTTCGAAATTAAATGACATACAGATAAGACATGGCGTTAAAAAATAACCTAAAAAATATTTTAAAAGAATGTATAAAAAAATATTTTCTTATATGCATGTTTTTCGAATTCCAGAACCAGATGACTACTTCGAGTGAGCAAATGGGACCTATTAGTACTTGCCACGTAGTTCCCAGCACTCATCTTATTAGCTCGAGACGTGTGAAAAATGTTTTTTTTTTTGAAAATTAAAAAAAGGTATTAAGGAATGTCCTAACTTACAAAAAAATACATAATTTATTACTAAGCGGAAAATAATAACGATAAAAGTATAACAGGAAATTTTCTTCTCAAAAAATGGAGCAGCCCGACTGGGGTAGTACCTCGACCTTACAGAAGATCACATTTCAGAGATAAGTAATACTGTTTTTAAGCAGTGTTGTGTTCCCGTTGGTAAGGTGACCAGAGCTCCTGGGGAGAGATCGGGGATAGAGTCGGCAACGCGCTTACGATGCTTCTGGTGTTGCAGACGTCTATAAGCTGCGGCAATTGCTTACTATCAGATGAGCCGTACGCTTGTTTGCCGACCTTATATTTTTAAAAAACTCTCAATATCTATGAGGACAGAGATAGGGTTATTGTGTGCACACAGCCAGTTCCTGACAGCAGCAACTGTAATTACTAAAAGAATAATTGCCATAAGAATTCAAAGCTTAAAATAAACTAGAGCTAAGTGACGAATTGAAGTTTGAAATGAATGTGATAAAAATATCGACGGCAAAACGTCATGTTTATCTGTTATTTATTTATTTAATTTCAATGAATATGCAGACAACTAGCAACAGTTTTCTACCTAGACGCTCAAAAAACATAAATTTAAACATATTCTAAGCAATTACACAACTAATCCTTGATCCTTCGATCCTACCAAAATAATTTACCGTAATATGATCGTTACAGAGATTATGACAATTCTTACAAACTAAAATACACTAAATCTTTAACCTAACAGTCATTTTCTTAAAGAATAATCCCTTATTTACCTACTTGGTTAAAAGGAATAAAATATTTCGAAATGTTACTTAAAATTCAAGTGAACATTAAATCGTTCACCTATCTTATAACGGATGCAGTAATTTGCCCATACGTCTTGTTATGGCCGTTTCGTAAGATTAAAACGCTTCCCACCCTTCATAAATCCTACCCAACACACCTAACTTCATTTATAATTCACTCTGATCCCTGAAATACGGAAAAACCTGACCAAGTTTCCAGTAAATTGTCAATACGGCGAGTTCGTCGGTTACCACTTTTTACTAGGATTTTCAGAGTTAATCTCAAATAAAATGGATTCTATGCATATTATAGTATCATCATCCGAACCGAACGGTGGTTTATTTGAGAGAAGGGTCGAGTTTATAGTGTCGTTTTTATTGGTGAAAATTCGATAGTAAAAGCAAATGTGGGCATTTACGTTTCCGATGCTGCAAATTCTTGAAAGTACCTTCATAAAGGGGTACAAGCCAATATGTGCCGGTTTTATTATGTGCATTTAACTCAATTTATGTTTTATTGCTTTAATAGATATTGAGTAATCAATTTAATTACTTCATTTAAATGAAATATACGAAATTAAAGATAATAACTGAAATAGCATAAATGAAATACTGATTACTGAACTGAAACAAGTTTCATTATATATGTATGTATATATAAATATATATATATATATATATATATATATATATATTCTATGACCTACTAACAGACAGTAAATACTGTAGAAATAACAATATTGCTTAAAATTTTTAAGTCTAAAATAGTCACAGAAAACATTATCAAAGTTACGAATATGTACAAAAGGCTTATGTTCGTATGTTACTATAAAAGTAGAACAAGTCTTTTATACTTGTTACTGCTTAATAATTGAAAAACATACTGCATTCCCAACAAAGAACCTACTTATAATATTTGACGGGAACAAATAATTTAAAGAAGTTCAAATCTGTGTTGTTTAGTACGTAGAATTATAAAGCAACTTTTTTTTGTGTTTGAACGTGCTGATATCTTAAACTAATTTTTTTTAATTTAAAAATATGTTTATTTGTTAGATAGCTCCTTGTGGAGTATCGGGAATAAACCTTAAAAAATTAATTTATTCATTTTACAGTATAACATATGGGATAATTTAAAATTTCTACAGAAACGAGTTTGTGGTGGCTATTACGTACATATTTTCGATTTTTATAGGGTTAATCATAAATATCCGTAACAAAGTGGATCAAGTGAGTGTACTAAATATACTAAAAGCACGCATAAAATTCAATTATGTTCGCGGGCGGTTACAGTTCTGTTACAATAATATTTTATGGTGACGTTGCTCCCACGCCGTCACGATTCGAATGTGTGCGTTGGAATTTTCGAATTATTTGTAACTTTGTATTGCGGAAAATAATGATATATAATTTTGAAGAGTATTTGATTAAGAATCTCCACTTCCCTAGTCAATTTTTGTGATTATTTTTGTGAAAATCTACATCATCCTCGTTTTTCAGTCCGCTAATTTCATCAATATTTAGTAATGATGATCTGAATGAATCTGGTTGTGTTATTATAACATTACCTCGGTTATTTTCTTATGAACATTACTAATGAATATTGACGTAAGGATTATAATAAACCTTCAACAGTTATCGTAAACTTTATTTTATTTCTTTGAAAATATGAAAACTGTTTGGGTAGAAAGAGAAAAAAAAACTTCAACAATTAATTACTCTATTTACTAAAATTGTCATAAGACCGTAAGTTACGCAAGTAAAAAATCAAATAAATAGGTATATCATGTCATGCTGTACTTCAAAAAAGTAATTTAAAATACTACAAAGAAATATTTAAAAAAAACGCACTTTTTCAAATATAATTTAGAATCTAAAATGTAGTATCTCCTTAAATATTTCACGTTTCTGCAAGTTCAACTTGATTTACGCCTTCACTGCAAGATACTTTGAAATATGAAACTGAAATAAAATTTATTACTGGGCGATAAATTTCATTTCACTTATAACATGTGTAATTCAATGTTAAAAACTACAAGACTAGTCAGACAAGCTATCCTTGGATATTAAATTTTTTAATTGATTAGGAATGTTAACATTCGATAAAACTGTTCATTTCTACCAAAGCAGGCGTTATTAGCCATTCAAACTATAATGTTTAATCCGTGTTGACGAATATTTTTACTTATTTAAAAGGTCAAGATCGTTCAAAGATAGCTGATTGATTTTTATTGACAATATTTCACTCTGATGTCTTTTGCCTGGTTTTATTTAATATACGTTTACAATATAACGTTTATTGGCGTATAGCAAATAACGTATTATTGCTATTTATTTGTCTATAAAAGAAGTATCTACGTCGAGAATTATATAATAACTCAGAATATAAAATATCATTTATTTATAATAATATCAAGTCGAATCTACATATGAGATGAAAACCAGTTCCATATATTTAAAACATCTTAAAGCTAATGTCATCAAATCAAGTCACATTGCTTACCGTTTTCGGCACATAAAATAAGATTTAAATTGATTAGATATGGCATAAAATAGTAATAATTTCATAGATGACCGGACAGCGTAAACTTCCATGGATCATTGAGTAGAGGTGGTCACTCTTCATTTTTTAATTTTAAAAACAGGTGGTTCACACCTGCATAAATATTAATCAAGTTTTTGTTTTGCTTTGTTTTGTTACGCGATGACTTCATATCGAGCTAATTATTGATCCTTAAGCATGTTTCTTTATCTTTGAAAAGTAAAGGGTTATTTAAGGTACTTGTACACTATTCATTATAGAAGACACTATTCATTCAGAAGTTTAATCGCGCCTTCAATGAAAACATTAGTAATAAAATAGTCTCGACTATTAAAATCGCCTTTGAATTAACACGTTCCAATTTTTGATTTTAAAACATAAGTAGATTAAGATTAAGATAAACGTTAAGTATTTATGAGATGAATCTTCAATGACTCCATTAATCACATATTATTTTACTGTAAAAAAATAGTTCTAAGTGAATTAGCACCTATCCTATTGATTTAAACTAAAGAAATAGAAGGTACTGTAAACGCACACTAAAATATGTAGGATAATCTGTATGTAACTTTAGTTTCTAATCACGGGCATCAATCAAACAGCCCCTAATAAATTGTCCAAACCGAGGGTGTCTTTATAATCTTACGGTTGATAGAGTTACACAATGGGTGGTTTTATGTCCATTTTTTATCGAAACTTGTTTTTGACGGAAACCGATGGAGTATTGTGAAGATGAAATGGATTTTGAATAAAGTAATAAGCCCAATAAAAAACATATATTTAAATGGACATATATTCATAATAAAAATACACCAGCCAGGAGCATTACCACTAGGCTATTATATTGCCTATTAGGTATTTAAGTAATAGGTTACATCATAGGATTAATAACAATCAAGTAATTAAAAGGCAGTCAAAACAATCACTTCACACGCGAGATTAGACTTAACTAAGAACAAAATGATGGATGAACGTATTGATACCAATCACATGCGCTACTATATAATCTATTCCATTGTAATACAATTGTCGTTTTATATTTATACAAGATCAATATCGTATGAGTGATGTTTTCTATCACTTATCATTCAAGTGGGTCATTTTATATTAAAAAGTCTATTCCACTTTCTAATATACGAGTTATTTTATCAATTTGCTAGGTACCATGAGTAATTATAATGAATGAGCGCTCTTGACAAATGTGTAGTGAAGTATGTACCGCACGAATTCGATTGGTTTCGCTTTGAGATCCAAAGTATGCCGTAGATGAATATACTATTTTGTGGTATTATATTCCTTATGCTCATATGTGTAAGGTTTGGACTTTTAGTACCGTGGATCATCTTTATAAGATGGCGCCCAAATTTTGCTATAATTTTTTCAACAAGTGATTGAATGAAAAAAAATAGATAAATACGAAAAAAGTACTATTTCTTACAATATACGTAGATGATGCTTTTATTTACATAATGCCTATCTCAACTTGTTTTGAAAATGTGTTTATTTATAAACATATCTAAAAATAAGCATTTTTTTAGAGACTATATAATACAAATATAAACATTACACTTAATAAAACTCTTACACAGAAGATCAGGTAATACAGAAATACCAATTGTGACCCTATTAGCTGCTCTGCGATAATCGCACATTTATTGCTCGATCGATTGCTCTAAGTTAATTTGAACCAAAATAAATAACAAATTTACATTAACAGGATAATTTATGGATTAAAGCTATCCAAAACACATTTAATTACGGCAACTTGTTCTAATATTTTAGGACACAAATATATAATTATTTAATAATACTAGCTCTGCCCGCGACTTTTCCGCGTGGAATTTAACAAAAAAGTTATGGTTCAATTTACAGAGATATAAAATAAATAAATTTCTAAAATAAAAGTAGCTTAAGTTACTTCTTATTACATCAGCCATCTGTCAGCCTTCTAGTGAAAGTCCCGTCAAAATCGGTCCAAGCGTTTCAGAGATTAGCCGGAACAAACAGACAGACAAAAATTGTAAAAAATGTTATTTTGGTATATGTACCGTGTATACATCCATATGCATTTAGTAAAAAGCGGTTATTTTAGTATAACAAACAGACACTACAATTTTATTTATTTGTATGGATTTATAGATTAATATAACAACGATATCACTTGCAAAAGTTGTACATTCGTATATTATTACTACTACTATTTCAACACGTCTGCCATTAGTCTTTACTATAAATAAAAATAACTCGAAATAAATAAGCATAAAAAGATAAAATGAAAGGCAAAACTTCATATTATGAGTATTTTACATATATATACTAAAAACAGAGAAATTATAATACAGTAGAACAAAAATTATAAGGTATCAACGACATACTCATAAGAGGCTGTCAAATATCATTATCAGTAAATGATGGATGGCAAATTCTTTAACAGTATCTGATAGAAACCCGTATAAAGATGCGTGGGACACTACATACAATGCATCATTTAAACCAAGTAGCTGTATCAGAAGTGAATCAAATCCTTCATAAAGCTTTTAACCTCAAAAGGTCATTGAAATCCTATTAAAGTACAATGGTATGCATTTAATAACTAACTGTATGACATTCTTTATTTCTAAATTATTACAGTCATGCAAATAAAAAATCGATAATTGTTTCCATTTAATTCTCTTTTGCTTACAAGAAAATGATAAACATTTAAGTATGGTCTTATCTGAATTGGGCTATTTCCATCTTTTTTATTTCCATGAGTTGAATTTACTTCGATTAAGCTTACCGTTTTACGTAAAATACCAATTAGGCGGGAACGCTTCTTTGGTGTATATCGCATAATAAACGAATTTTAAGTCCTGCGCTCGCATTTAAAGTAATATATATTACCATTTATCTTGACATGTAAATTATTAACGTGCATCGAAATCTTCATGTAGATATTATTATTTAATGTAAGATCCATAATTCCGCCGACGCTAATGCTCAACAAAACCTGAAGCAAGCAAACAAATTTACCGAAATTGTTCACCAACCCGTGAGTAAAAATTACGACCAATATATGCGCCTGCGGCTTGCTGCGAGTTCGAGCATGCACCGAGGACATACGTAGAAGAATATCGTCTTCGATATATTATAAAAAACAAACAATTAATTGAATTTAGTGGCTTTACTTTGAAGTAAGAAAAGAATATTTAGTCATACTTTAAAATTAATATAAAATAAAAAGTATTTCTAAAATTTGACTACTTTCCTTAGGTACTATTTTTATCAACAATTATAAAATGAAAAAGATAGATGACACAGTATTCTATTATCACGTTATTTTATTATTACTATAAGACGCCTAATCGTTCTTATATAATAAAAAAACACACATATATTACAAATTCATTTTCAATAAAATTGTTATGTATCTAGTACTTAGTGACAACAAGAGTTTAAAATGAAAACGACATTAAATTAATGACACGAAACAATTGCATCGTAAACGCTACAAATATGATCCCGTATATTTGGGAGACGAACCGCGACATACCAATATTTATGTGATCGTAAAATTCGAACATGCTCTGTATGCCCACTAAACGGACAGCCGACGTTTGTATCCTTCGATCAAAAGAAATTGAATAATAAAACGTGCATCTACATTTGGTGAATCATTAACATTATTCTATATGAGTGCAACACTTATTTACTGTTTATGGTTTCTAACTACATAAATGTCACGAGCTTTATTATTGTGTTCAAAGTCTAATGTCTATGGTTTTGTTTATTTATGGTCTACTTTAGAGTTGTGACTTATATTGTAAATCTATTGAAAAATATATTTTTTGGAATACATAACATGAAAGCAGTCTAATGAACCCCATATTTTATCACTATCGAAGGGAAATTATATGTTAAATACATATTTCTTGTATGTCTTAAACAAGAAATTTGGAAGTTTCAGCATTAAATTACTTCCACTTTACAGAAGATCACATATTATAGTCCTTAAATCCGAATCTTAGTGTTTTATTTCTATGTTTAGTAAGGTGTTTACGATTTTTCGCTACACAATCTTTTTCCCGATCTAAAAATAAGTAACTTTTAATCGACGGTTAAAATATAAATAATAAATAAACGCTTCACACTCAACGGCCCCCAGTAAGAATCTCTCCTGTGTCGGGGGTCCGGAAACGCACACAATACACAAGCACAAACGCCCAGACCACGACAAACATCTACATGGCCAATACAAATATCTATTGTGAGCGGGGATCGAACCCGCGACCGCCAGCGCAACAGTCAGTACCTACTGTGACCGCTGCGCCATCGCAAATATATAACATTAACAATGACTAAGCACCGCATTCAATATTTTCATTAGACAGTCGATATTTATTTTGTTTAAGACAAACCTAATCAAGCAAAAAACAAATAGTTAACAATGCCAAAAATACTGTAACTTTTCATCAAACAAATTTATTTTAGCCAAAATTCCATTTAAGTAGGTACATAAATATAATTTTAGTTTATCAGGCGCCATTATTTAAATTAATTGTTGACAAAACTAATATTTTAATTAATTGTTTATGGGCATAAGGTTACTAACTGAAAATTATAATATACGTAGTTGAAGTACAAACGAAACCGTGAATAGCTAGCGGAGATTTTCGATTAATTCACTATATTGCCAAACTTTATTCGCCATTTGACAACTTAATGGGATTTTTAGTGTCGATCGTTCTTAATTAGATAGCGCAGTGGCCCGAGGCTTGACAAATATTTTAATTTTAATGTCCGCTACGCGCCACCCACGAGTCGTAGCACGTTTCTATGACTGCGCGTTTTATAATAATACAAAATGAAATATTTTATTAAGTTTAAGTATTATATTTACGAGAACACGTACAATTGTTCAATTAAAATAAAGCATTTATTTAAGTTGAATATTAAAAATATACTGATATAAATTTTTTAAGTAAAAGCCACGAAACAGTATACAGTCATACATAATTTTTCCTGCCATAATTACGCCAAATGCATCTTGAATTCTGACTAATCTATTAATCTCATGGCTCTTGAAATAATACCCTTTCAAATCATACATATCTACAAACACAAACACAACCAAAAACTACTTGAACTATGATATAAAATTTAATTAAAATTCCAACAGAGATATTGGTAGTCAAATCACCCAAGGATGAAAACTATTAATTACGTAATTAAAAATAAAAGACATTACTCAATATTCTTGTATCCTAACCGGTGACAGATCGTGACACGCGTCAGAACTAAATAAAATGTGGACGACAGATTACTGGCGAGTACTACAGATGTCGTGTCGATAACGTCCTATCGACGGTGATGGTTTAATTCGGATGTTTTCAATTACTTAACATAGCTTCTTGTAACGGTTGACGTAATGGGATCAATGAATTTGTAGCTGTTATTTAATTGGGATTTAATTTGCATAAATGTTTGTTTAATCAATAAGTAAAATTAGCAGGCCAGCTCGAAATGATATCGCAAATGAGTGTTTTGTTCTAATGTACGGTATGTACCTTTATTTATTTATTTATTTTATTTGCACTTTTGCACACCCATACAAAGTTTCAACAAATACTTGACATTAGAAAAATACAAGCATCAGTTGCTTATGGCGGCCTTATCGCTAATACAGTGATCTCTTCCAGGCAACCTTTGGGTAGAGGACTAACATAAGGAGTTAGGAGGGAAGGGGTGCAAAATTTTTTTATGTAACATACATACAAATAAACATACACATATTCATATATACATATATTTGTGTATGTATACATGATGTCATGACCACGACCGCTCTGTCACCACAATCTCTCTAATATAGAGAAAGACGTTTATGCCCAGCAGTGGGATGCTAGAGGCTGAATGTGATTTTACTGTATAATAAGCAAAATAATATAGTATTTCCATTTTAAATATAGTATTAACTTTTCTCTTCTTAAGTACCAGTTAAAATATAAAATTGAAATTTGAAATGAAAAAATATTCGTTTTTGACGTTAATAAATTTATTTAATTCTTATCAACACAACTATCCGTGAACTACCAAACAGAACTGATCTAATTCACCAAGACTATTTTAACATTTTAGTGTCAAGACTATTTTATATTTTAGACTTTTTTGTTTTTTTTTTTTTTATTCTGACTGGTCTGTTTTACATATCCTGGAGAAATATAAAGAGGGTATTAAACATTATTTTAATATGGCCTCAACACGATCGTAAACTCTATTAACTTCCAAATAAAAATACATGATTAGTTCGTATTTCACAAAATAATGAACAATTTAATAGATGATTATAAAATCTATTTCATCTCCGAGCGCTTTTAACAAAGAGCAATTTAATTAACCAATGATTAATCCCACCTATAAACATTACAGCCTGATAAAGGTAACGTAACTTTTATTGAGAATCGCAAGAACTCTTTATAGGCCATTATTGCTTGTAAACGAATGAAATCCCATTAAATTATACCGAAACAATCTTTTCAATTTTTAAAGTCGGTGTAACCAGGTAGGGGGTTCAAGAATTAATTGCACCTTTCATCGGGATCGCATTCAAAGTTGAGTTTTAAATTCTCGTTATCTTTTTGCTGCCATATCGGAATTATTGGTCGATTAATTAAATTATTATTTTGTTTATGCTATTAAAATACATTTAGCCAAGTTTTATTTCTTTTTTTATAAATTTATTGGTTTGCTGAAGTTGTTGTTAGCATATAATGCGTAAGTACCAGAATCATTTAAATGTATTTTATTATTATTATTATTATATATCTTATAACATTAATATTATTTACATTTTATGCTCTAAGATTTCTATAGCCAATTAATTATTCACATAAGTAAAAAAGTTAACTTTGCTTACATTTGGAAAATAATATGTATCTAATCAGAAAACAGTATAACTTAAATATGTAGTAGTAGTATATAGCGCATTCAGCCTGTAACATCCTACTGCTGAGCATAGACCTCTTTTTCCATATAAGAGAAGGGTTAGAGCTTAATCCACCACGCTACTAAGCTGTGGGTTGATGGAGATGTTCCCTAATATGAGTGACGATTGCTATCAAGTATATATGATAACAACAGGGACCACGGGAGGCACGGTAGGGAGACCCACAAGGACAGATATCCAAACTGGGAAGAAATATTTATACAAATACGAATATCCACCCCGAGCGGGAACCAAACTGGTAAACCGTCGATGTTTTGGGCAACTACACGTACCGCAATACCAGAGCGGTTGTTACACCAGTAAGTAATATGTGTGAGTATTTTTAACTTTAATATGTAGTTCTAAAACAAAAAAAAATCGATACACATTGGAATTCAATAAGACACAGCTTTTCAAGTCAGGCAGGAAACGAATTCTCGTGAAAAAAAAAGAGTTGAATGAACGAACAAAAAGTTTATATAAAAACAAAAGATTAGATCGATCTAAATATATTACAGTATGTACACAGTACCTATGTATGTAACCATATTGGTCTGATTAAGTTTGATGTTGATAAAATTCCTTATATAGTAGGAAACTGGGATATATGAAAGTGATCTTCTTTTACTCGTGAAGTTTGACGAAGTTTTTTATAGTTATTTCCTTCTCTCCTTTCCATTACCGTAAGATTTTTAAAACGATATTTTATTTAAAATAATAATAATGACACAAACGTAAAAATTGTTATTACACTATAAATTAAATGAAACGTAAAAGACGTACAACTAGAACAAACGTTCCACTATGCTATATATCAACTGTAAGTAACATGTCTTAACATCCTGGCATGTCCCGAGTAACGGAACGGAAGGCGGAACAGTTTTCTCATAAACGGTAGCTGTCACTACTGTGGTCCACAGTTCTTTCCACTCTGTTAGAACTTCAACATGCATTAGACCTCATACAGGACTTGTTTAAGATCGTATCTCGCTACTGATTGCCGCTGACCGATAATCGTATATTTGTAATGGATGTATTGTTGATATCTTGTACACATGTTATTATGTTTAATTAATATGGATTGCCGTGATGTTACTTTTGCGTGAATGAGCAGATATGTTTGTGTAGTTATTAGTGTACATTGACAAAAAATAGAACAGTTATTAAATTGCTATGTAATCTATTTGCTTAAGATAAACTTCTCAAACTTCTGTGAGGTCGCAATTAACAAAAAAAAATCGAACTAAGAATTGGGTAGGAAATACTTTGAACCTTACAATAAATTCTCACATTTTCAAGTCGCCAGTAAAGCACCAAGCCTAGTTGCACTACCAGTTTCCTTAATATATTCCTTTTTTAATAAAAACCTGATCTTGATTATATCATCAGACCGAGTTATTATTATTGTTTTTGCAAATATATATTACGTAATTTTACAATACATTTGCAATTTACAACTTAAGAACTAAATAAACTTATGTAATAATAATATTTTAATAAAACCTAGTTTAATTAAAATTTAAATAATGATTTAGACAGGGATAAAACTTTCAAAAACTAAGTGTTTAAAATCTACTTTTTCCTTATTACACACATTTTACTTACGTAATACAAGTACTTCAAGTTGTTTTAATTTTTTTTTTCAAATAAGCTTAGTTCGCTGCGACTAGTAGATATTTAAGTTTCAGAATATATATATAAAATGTAACTTTAAAATCTTTCCACTTCTATAAAGGTCAAATAGTGCATCACGTTACAATGACCAATATTAAGAGTCATTAATTTTATTTTTTAGGCTGAATTGAAAATCTTTATATATTTTTTATTTCGCTTTTTAAAAATTAATAATTACAAGCCATTTTTACAAAGGATGTTGGCAAGGGCGAACTTATCTCTGTAAGAGATGTCTACCAGTCTACCCATGGTGATCAGAAATGATGTTACTTCTAATCTTTGTTAATTTTTATTGCTTATAGAGATTCATCATCATCATCATCATTTCAGCCTATTGCAGTCCACTGCTGGACGTAGGCTTCGACAAGTTAGCGCCAGAAATGGCGCGAACTCATGTGTGTTGCCCATAGTCACCACGCTGGGCAGGCGGGTTGGTGACCGCAGGGCTGGCTTTGTCGCACCGAAGACACTACTGCCCGTCTTCGGCCTTTGTATTCCAAAGCTAGCAGTTGGATTGTTATCCCGACATCAGTTGGCTTTTTAAGTTCCAAGGTGGAATTGGAACTGTGTTATCCCTTAATCGCCTCTTACGACACCCGCGGGAAGAGAGGGGGTGGCTATATTCTTTACTGCCGTAACCACACAGCAGCATAGAGATTAGCTTTCGATTAGATTAGGTTACTTGTTTAGAAATGTTAATTTTATGTTAAAATGAATATTATAATTAGTATATCTCTCGTAGAGAACTGTTCTGCTGTCATTCCCGCGGCTTCTTTTAGAATATATGCATATAATTGTAAGCATTTTGTGTACCACCAAACACAATATATTAATGCTAATTTTCGTTATTATAGTACGGAGACTCTAATGCAAATTTAATTTTTGAGAAAACTAGATTTTCCCAAAATATTCTTTAACTAAAGTATATGTATCGAAAAAATAGAGATATATTAGAATATTTTTTTAGAATGGTGCAAAACCTGAATGTAAGAGCACTACTCGATCTTGACCGGCTTTATTTTTTCCTCCAAGACGTGTAAGCCGGTTGTTGTCACTTCCCGCGGGATTCCTCCTCGTCGTACTCGCTCGATCGCTCGCACCTAATTGATCTCAATGGTCGCGACGAATCGACTCGCTACGGAAATGACTTACACAAATCACGCCGTTGAGTCATCGTTACGGTAAGCCTTTACCACTTCACTCACGAAACAATATATTACCTCGTATTTTACGAATTAATAACTTTAGCTACGATTCCATTATACCAAAAGTCGTAAAACAAGTATATTCAACCTAAACACCGAAGCTGTTCAAGGTTAAACAAAAGTATACTCATAATTTTTAGTCAACTTCATAAACAGCTGAAAAAGTAGGCAATATAAACACTTATCTATATAATAAATTCAAACGGTCGGTGGGATATTCGGTTCTACCGCAACGAAATTGAGCTGAAAATAGCATAAATAATTTGACAAGCAGCATGCGTGCCGCTTCGCTTTATTGGGCCGTACTCCGATAAATTGGCAACAAGGCCGTAACTTGCTGTACAAAGTACGGCTGGAAGGATTCATCGAATAATTGTACTGCCAATAGCTTACGCAGAAAGCCCTTTATTTTTACCAAAGCAATGCGAAGTAGCCAATGGCATTTTAATGTAATGGTTGAACACATAACCGCACTTAATTTTGTCCTAATGCGTGGCCGAGTATAAGAATCTTGTATTTTGGCTCGCTCCGTTTTTCTCGGGAATATCTGAATCGTCGATGAGCCAGATAAAGCGAATATTCTTTAAATATGCAAAGCGCAAACTTTGTGGTGCAGTCTTCCGACAGGATACTGAATAATTTTACACGCTCTTAAGGCTTGCGTGTCTTGTTAATTTAAGAGTCTTACATTGACACAGTTAAAAGGCTTTTAATTATGCAAAGAATGAAAGAGAGTTATTGCTATCGATAAAGGCAACGAAGACAGAAACTGAGAACACTAGAACTTATCTCGATCACAGAGAATCAATCAATGTTTGCATTGATTATATTAAAATCGAAACTGGATTCTTCTGCATTGGTACTGGTTTAGAAGACAAGAATTAAAGATACGTTATTAAATTAAGGTAACGCTTTGAATTAAATAATAACTAACTTTCATTTATATTTAATCAAACAACAAACTCAATTTCAAACTTATAACAGCCAAATTTAAAAATTAAATACCAGGTTTCATAATATTAAATAATTTAAATTTAAAACAACTATCCATTAACTGTGTTCCAGAGTTAGACAGTAAAATCTATGGGATCACTAGATAATGAACAAGGATAAACGGGCATCTGCGATAGAGCTCCTGTCTCTGTCAAGGCAGTGTGTTGCCAACACCGGCGAGACATAATTTAGCACCAAAGTCAACACAGGCATTTTTCCAAAGACAATACAAGCCCTACGGCCAATGGAATATTCAGAGTGCTTGAAGAATTCTTATTCTCGCACCCGCTAATGAATAGCTATTCTTTGGGCATTTTAACTATGGCCGACGGAATGGCATTTGTGTGTACAGGTTTCTTAAAAGGTCTCCCGATATGCGTCGGACCCTTTCCGCTTCGTTTAATTTATGGACACACATACTTTTTACTTTGTTTTGATTAATTATTGTCCTCATTACGATTTTGCTCATCGTACTCTGAGGTTTCAGATTTTTTATTATATTAGTTATGTCTTAAACCTGCATCTGCGTTAGCTTTTTCTTTAGTTTCATCTAATATCCTTTAATTATTTCCTGTGATCTCACTTTTGTCTGTTTTTGTTTGTTTTTCGAATTTGGCTATATTGCAGATGCCATGGTCATTGGTGACTGACGATCACATATTCATATGACCTACTTTTGTGTTCATTATAATGAGTATTTTAAATGAACCAGGTACAATTGTAACTATTTATTCAATATACATAAACAACCTTAAGTAGATTATAAAATCTAATAAATGTGACGTCAGTTAAATTCAAACAAATTACTTTGTGGTTTATAAGAAACATTTGTCAAAGATTGGCAGATTATAATGCTACGGCTTGCCATTCTGTATAAACAGCTTATACTTCTGTGTAAATTATCATCCATATATTAGCTGTAAAAACTTCAGGTGCTGTTCACGAAGACGATTTCAATAGCTGCCTGTTTGTACTAGAGTACCAGCATTAATAAAATTATTAAATAGCTTTTTATTAATCTTCCCGTTACTAAAGTATCCATACTGATCATTACTACAAGTTTGGTTTGTTGTCAAACATTTTAATTGATTTATAACTGATCGCGGTATATTAAGTTTCTAGAAAATTCAACACAATCTTGTACAGAATTATATACCTAACTGTCGTAATAAATCTTGTGGCATTACCACAGTAAGCGAAAGGTTCTCAATTTTAAAATCGTCCATTATTGTATTTAACAAAATTCTTTTCGATTTATCGAAGAAAAATAACTAATTTATATTTTGTAACAACAATGAACCATAAACCTCCGAAATCTCTTCGTAAACAAAATAATCTACCGCGAATAGCGAACGATGGTTTATTTAAAAAATTCACTCAACTTCGGACAGGGCTGCGTATAATCATTTCTTTTTAATCTGAATTAAAGGCAGTATTGTAATTTATAAGGTGAGTATACGTTTAACATTCCCAAAGAAAGTTTATTCTGTATTTATAATGACTTCGATCGAATAAACAACACTAAATTGGGCGCCACTCACAGCACAACATAACTTGAAAGTAAAAATCTGTCAATTTCATTTCAATCACGTATCTACCGTTTCATTTGTATGCTCGGCAAAGGAGCGGATGCATAAATATATACGAGTATCTTGTCCTATATGAATCTCATCGGGTGTTAGTAAATAAATCGCCCTCTTATACTTCCATAACTTATAAACAATCCATTCAAGCTATTATACTTTATCAATATACTTAAGTTAGACCCTCTTTTATATGCGTCTGACACCTCATTAAACGTTATACAATTTCCCTATCTGCATTAAGAGTTTTACAATGAGATAAAAAGTACGTATACAAAGTGTGCCGCTCGGGTCCGAATGCAGAATATAGAACTGTCGACTAAGTTATTCAAATGTTTTACACTCGTTGCAGTGGTTCGGCTGTGACATATTCGATAATTTATACGACAGATGGAATGGAATTCTGTATACATTACGTTTATTGAAAAGAAGTTGGTCCCTACATAATATTTATCAATCATGGCGATACAAGTTAAACAATGATCTATGGTAACTTTAGAATATTTTAAAAAAGTGTAATCCGTCACTTAAGCTGTCAAGATGACTGAGTCATTATAATATGATAATCGATAACAGAAGATCGCGAGTTCAAATCGGATTTAGCTTAGACAGATTTATCTTTAAAATTAGCATTGGAAATTGTTAAGCTTCTATCATTTTATAGTAGAGTCGTTTAAACATATTGTAGTCCTAGAATAACAACAAGTAAATCTTAATTAAAAAACATATTTTACAATATTAATTAAATAAAACAATACAGCGTAAATATTTAAAAATAAAATAGTTGTACAACCTACAAGCACGATAATTATTTTTATTTTAAAAATAGCCTTGCGCGGTATGTAGGCTATTTGAGATAAAAAGATATTTTCCATTCAACTACCGTTTACTGAGATTAGTATAGATTTCACATGTTTTCTAAACTATATACAAAGTGGAATATACTTAAATTAAATAATAGTTAAGTTGTTTTTTATTTTATTAAAACTGATACAAAATTTTATTCATTAGTTTTCTCATTTATATATTTAAATCAATCTTCACAATCACAAAATAAAAATACTACAATAAAAAATTCTAAAAATTAATATGTATATCCAATCTTCATATTATTCCGGTAGTAAAAATTCTATTAAGATTCCATGATCGCCATAAAGTATTCAAGTATTCTATAAAAGCAATGAGATTTTTACGGCACTTCTACGGACATTCTACAGGTGCACTTTGGAACGCATGAATACGGCGACGTCAAGTAATATGCAGATGTTTTGTATACAAAATTATCAGTGACATATTGAAATTTATAGATCTTAGTATAATAGGAACGGGTTCATTTAATAAAATTATCGTTTGTGACATATTTTATATATATTTTATCATATATTTTTTTTTATTATTATTAAATGACTTAAAGCATGACGACGCGTTGGCGCAACGGTCACAGCACTGGTTTGTGGCTGTTTCGCTGGCGATTGAGGGTTCGATCCCCACACATGACAAACATTTGTATTGGCCATACAGGTGTTTGCCGTGATCTGGGTGTTTGTGCAGTCCTTGTGGGTCTCCCCACCGTGCCTCGGAGAGCACGTTAAGCAGTCGTCATACGTTAGTCATAGTCATAAGGGCGAAATAAATACTTTCATTTAATTTCATTTCAGCTATTTATCAGATTGCCTGAAATCTACATGGCGATATTCACAATGTCGAAGCAATAAGGAAGTTCGAATTATAATTATGTATTCCACCCTAAGCATTATTAATGAAATGTTATTTATTACTTGGTCCATAACATCTATAAGAACTACTAACTAAGAACTAAACAAAAACATATAAATTTTGCTGTGCATACCATTTGAAGTTTTAAGTATTTTAATAGGAAACATACTGCAAGAAAAGTTATTTCTTCTGCAAGAATGTTTAATTTGCTGTGCAATCATTCAGTATATTTCATATGAAATTAGTTTATTTTGATTATAAAACAATTTTTCGTCTTACATCTGAGAAAATAATACTATTGATGTTACTTTTTGAAATATTTGTAATGTTAGTATCGATAGTCAATTGGTTTACTTGCTGTAAAATTATATCATTTAGCCTCTAACATCCCCCTGCTGAGCATAGGCCTCTTTCTCCATTTAGGAGAAGGATTGGAGTTTAATCCGCCACGCTGCTCCACTGCGGGTTGCCGGATATGTTCCCTACTATGAGTAAAGAACGCTATCAGGTTTTTATGATAATAACCGAGACCGACTGCTTAACGTGCTCTCCGAGGCAGGGTGGGAAGACCCACATGAACAAACATCCCGAGTGAGAATCGAACCCACAGTCCGTCGGTGCTGTAGGCGACTACTCGCAACACTACACCAGAGCGGTTGCTGCGATGAAGTGATATATTTGATGTAAAAATAATTTTATTTGATGGACCTGTATTGCTGGGTGATATGTGTTTTGATGTGCAATTAAAAATATTCCTTGAAAAATAAACCTTTCACCTGTAATGGAACGTACATTGTAATTACTGAGACTTAAGTCCTTAACCTTATATTTATAATAAATACGAAAACCAAAAAGTTTTTACAAAGCATTAAATTAATGTTTATTTGAACGTAAATTTTCCCCAACTTTATTTTTTAATTAAAAATAATCAAGTTATTTTAGTAAATGTTCACTAATTGTACATACGGTTAGGCCAATCCAGTTAATTTGTGTCCAAGCGGATCTCGCAGCGGGATTACAATCCCAACCTTCGTTAACAAGAGATTTGCCCCTTTGCGAGTACGTTAACTACTATAATTTAATATCTTTGATACACATACGCACGTATGTATTATTATATGAGTTGAAATTAATGAGACTATCGTTATTTTTAGAACTGTTTGATTAAAATGAAATAACTTTTTCTGGTTATATTAGTATCTAGGCTAATATTACATATATAAAAGTAAGCATTCCTATCTACTTAACTGTTTGATAACATTTTAATATATTTTAGTTGCTAATAAGCAGATTACTAAAGCTATTAATTCAAAAATAGAAAAGAAAAGATACTAACTTTAAAAAAATGTTTTCAATATTTTACGGAGACACTTTCCCAAAAAAAAAAAATAATGTCGCTAAAAATTATTTGTTTCTAAATATATTCCTTATTTTAGCCAGATCAAAATCCAAGCAAGCAGAGCTGCGAGCAAAAGATAGTTATACACAACGAAATAAAAACAAACATTACTATCTTATAACTGTTACAAAAAGCGAGTAGGTTAAGCTAATAACCTAGATTTGAACGTTTAACTTAGATACTAGAGATAATTAGGTTTTTTTTTCATTTTACCCTGATTACGACTTGAGCGTTATGCACACAGAGTATTTGTTCTGTCTCATACAACTGTTCATCATTCTAAAAGGTTTAAATATTTGAAAGTAAGTACTTTACATACATATAATTCATTAATAATAGTTAGTGCAAAAAATCGTCAAAGAAATATATAAATTAAAAATGATTTGATTTACTCGCAAAGTAACTACATCCGAGTATAATTAATTAATTAATTTATTTATTTAATAAAAAGGTTTACCAACAGTGTTTGTACTAATACATTCATAAAAATTAAAAAAAAAGTCTAAAAACTAACACTAAATACAAAAACCAATTAAAGGTAAACACAGCATGCAAATATACAAAAAAAAAATTCACCGAGTAAATAAAAAGAAGTTAGTGTATGAAAATTTATGAATAAACTCTTTTAGTTTAATCACAATTACGTTTCGTCAATGAGAATCTAACGAATTGACTTAAACATAAATAATAATTAATTAATAAAGCAAGTGAGCTTTAGACCACACGACTGAAGTAAAGCTTCTTTAGCTCTATCTAACTTATATCTCCCTCTCAATTTCCGTTCGCCTCACCAGTTCACACTTTTCGTAACGCTCTCGTCACGCATTCACCAGCTTACTCCCTATATCAATCGTGCGTAAAGAAGTTTTAATTTAATAATATTGTAACATTCCGTTGGTTCGTCTCTTTTCATTATTCAATATAATTGTTTTTTTTTTTTATTAATTGTTTTTTTTTTTTATAGTTACAACCATTATTTACAGTTTGTAACGTATACATATTTACAAACACTAATCAAAAATTAAATAAATGTGGGGTATTATTTAAATAATACTTTTAAGTTTAGTCACTAAGTAGAGACACTGAACTATTTAAAATGTAATAAAATTAGAAGCAGCAGTAGACATCATGATCAGGACGAAAATAACGACAGTCACGACCTTGTGTTGAAGGCAGCGATGCCATTTGTCCTGGCGACGATCGGGGGATAAAGGAAATGTCCCAGGGCTAGATCACAAAAACACAGGTTTATCTCAAGCGGCCCCCGTTGTTTGCTCTCTCTAATTGGCTAATTGGCATACGATAGATAGATCCAAGTTCCCGATTCCTTCCTCGTTCGAGATAATCGTGGCCACCGCTGTCGCACTGATGGAATACTTGATCGATATCATCCGCCCATTGAATTACGCTACTTGAAATATTATCGTGAAATTACGAGATCTTTTATTGTATTTTGCCAAAGTTTATTGCCGTAAGCTGCTCACCAACTTGTTTTGTTTCACTTTTGTTTAATACCATCTGTTTTAAGTATTGGTTTTATAAAGCTTCTCTTAAGCATCGCGCTGTGTAAGGATCTCTCTATTATAATGTCTCGTTTATAATACACAAAATCAAAGAAATATTCTTAAAAATACAAATAAATTAGTTCACGCGTCTTATAGTGTATGACAGTTACGAGTATATTTAATATATTAATGTGATATTTTCATTTCAATTCCTACTTTCGATATAAACCTTCTTGAATACTTCACTTCCACAGAAAAATATTTAAATGAACCTATAAATGTCATAAATTAAAGTAAATAGATTTGGTTGGTTGGTTTGGTTTTATTGATTGATTTATGAAAATATAATTTTAGTTGATTGTTAACGCATTATTCACATTTCTTTAATATTGTCCAAATAATAAAAAAATCTAATAAACATATAGCAATATAATACGTACTCTAAATCTATGATCATAGAAACTACGACGTTTATAACGATATAACAATAGTCGAGTACATTCACGTCTCGAAGGGTTGCGTTAACCAGAAAATTCCTTAACAAATCATGATACCCCATGTCACGTCTGGAATACCCGCCCTCTGCGAATACATTTTTAAAGCAATACGCACATGAAAGGGACTACGAGAGTTATTCGAAAGTGCGGAAATGCGTCACATACATCAACTGAGAAAATAGAAAAACAAAGTAAAGATAAAATGCTCGCTCCCTCTGATATGTTGCTACAATTTGGACAAGACGAATGAAAAAGTCCGTTGAATTATATATTAATTTCGCGAGTTTTCATTCGAAGATTGTAGTAGAAATAAATTGTATATATGTTATGAGATAACTTGCCCGTGATTCTTGTTAGGAATATTAAAACATTTTTTATTGTTATGGTAGTTGAAATACATAAATTATTTAATTAAAATGTACCTTAGTGAAACATTTTGAATTAATTGAGGCCTTTTGCGTTAGTTATGTTTTTTAACCAACAATCACTCGCCTACCGATTCCCATCACAAACATTGTATTGTGTATATTCTTATTAGATCTATATAGCATGTCCCATTATATATATATTAATATTCCAATAGGAAAGCAATTACTAGCCACAAATATTTTTAACATATTTACAGTACCTATATTATATTATTTTCTTGATGATCTAGTATGCACAAAATTTTCTCTTTATAATACACAAATTTTTCTTATTTAACTACTTAACATTACGTAAATTCAAAAATACGTTCAATTTAACCCCGTACTACAAATCCTTTTATATTTCACTTCATGATAGGTTTAAAAAAAACCGTATCAAACAAGCTACTGATTTAGGAACATTTTAATTACACAGTTAACACTCGTGAAAAAAATAATAATTTTAACAAATGCTGACACTGCGAAATCAAACGATTTGCGCAACCTATTAGCTATAACAATAAATACTACACACAAACTTACCTACATACATTTATAAACATATACATTTACATACACACAGCTCAAAAGGGTGTCTTCTCTTTTGATAGCCTAATAAAAATGACACACCTTTCAAATGGTAGGGATCTTCAAAGAAATTAAATATTAAAACTATCGTAAAGAAAAAAAAACTGAGGTATTTGTAAATTCGTTGGCATAACAGTAAAATGAGAATTATTTACGTTTCGTTGTTTTATATTGTTCAGATTTTTTTTATCCGTAGTGTACTGAGCTGAACTCAATCAGCCTGTAAAGTCTTGCAATTGGCAAATAGTAAATACATACAGAAAAAAATAGTGCTTCATCTTATAGCTAATAAATTACTTTACATATGTATAATAAATAATTAACATAATCTCTTAAAAACATTTTTTTTTAAGTTTGTACATACAAAACTTTAGAATAGGATCAGAAATCAACAATATCCGACTAATCCAACTTATCTTATAAGGCGTCTAATGCATTACAAAATTACAATAATGCCGGAAACTATTACAATGAACTACGCAACATTTTGTAATATATTGCAAGCAATTAGTAGACTGAAATGATTCGAAAGTGCTCAAGTCGCTGTTACCTGTACCTATATTCTAGAGATTGTCTAATAAATCGTTCAACGCGCTATGATTGTTCGCAGCATGCTTCAGTGTTACACAACACGCAATTAGAGGTACATCTAAGGTCAGTGAAAGCACGTGGATTTTGGTTTCACTGCTTCCAATCAGATTTAATTTATTTTAGAGATTACGTTCAGTGATTCATTGTGGCTTAACTTTTATGTTGACATTTGAGACGTAAGTGTGGACTTATGATATAAATTTTGTGTAACGTTTAATCTTCAAAGTAATAAAATAACTTTTTACAGATATTAAAACTAGTATATACACGTATGTACGCACACGTAGTTACTCAACTAGAGCTATTATTATAATTATTAAGTCACCCACCGTTGGCCAAAAGCCCTTTTTTTCAGTGGTTATGTCTTCAAGCTTAATCTGCTTAGTCGCTGCTTCACTGCATTTTGTCGGAAACATAAGTACATTTCCTTAACAATTTCTTATTTTTAATATGAAACATTATATTAATTAGAAATATCTTTCTATTTCACTCGTACTTTGAGTTAAATTTCTCATCTATACAATTAAACAAAATTGGACTGCCTGTTTGTAATATTAAAATAACCGCTTTTTAGATACATATGGATGTTTCACGATTCACGATACATATACCGAAATAACATTTTTTACAATTTTTGTCTGTGTGTCTATCTGTTTGTTCCGGCTCATCTCTGAAACGGCTGGATTGATTTTGACGGGAATTTCACTGGCAGATAGCTGATGTAATAAAGAGTAACCTAGGCTGCTTTTATTATAGAAATTTATTTCTTTTATAGCTCTACAAACTGAACAATAACTTTTTTGTTAAATTCCACGCGGATGAAGTCGCGGGCACAGCTAGTTTTAAAGAAATAAGCTGACATAAAATTAGCATTTCACATGAAGATAGCCGTAGTTTATTCATTCCAATTAGTATTGTTCAAGTTCAAAGGTTTATGTTGCAAAAGGCTGATTGTAAGTTATCTTAAGAGTCGTAAAATGTCAACCACTTTTACCCTTAACTAATTTTGTTTAACCGTGATATAATTTGTTAAAGAGCTTACGACATTATGAAAGATATATTTTTAAAAAATCTCAATCTTCTAAAAATGTGTTATTAATAATTCACAGAATTGTAGCCCTTATACAATTAACAGTAAAGCTCAAAAGGCTGTAACAATGTCTTAGGTTGTATCTCGTGTGAACAAATATAGAGCTTGTTTGGTTAAAATGTGGTTCCGTATATCCGTTTCCTTTACCAGCAGTTACCGCAGAGTTCCGTTTGGACAATTGTTCTACAGATATAGGACATCCTCCTTCGTATTATAAAATAATTTATCCAAGCATAACCTGCGCGTATCGTATATTTCAAAACCTCCTCGATAAAGCTGCGCTCCTGCTGTTCTGAAAAATAAAATTTAAAAAATTTAAGAGATATTTAAATATGAGATTTATATATTATTATAAACATAAATTATTGCATACTCACGAATTATACTACTTACTTACTAACTTATGTGTAAAATAAAAAAAACAAACCTAGTTAAAGTAAACTAATAAATGTGGATCTACTATAAATATATATCTAATTATATACTAATTACAATAATTGTGTTACTGGATTAAATATATTAGTTCAATCAAAGAAAACGACTGGTGTTCGATACTTTTCTGTCATAAAGTCAATTTAGAGAAATTTACATTAAAATATTAAACGAATATTTTATTAAATAATGTCCAAGCAAGAAGAACTCCCAGAGCGCAAAAGAATAAACGCAATTAATACGCAATATTCGTTCCGATGTATTTTACGACCAATAAAAACTACATGAGATGAATATTGTTGTAAATTGAAAACTGAAATAAAAAGAATGTGACTTTTTTAAGATGTCGGTTCCTGTATATGAACGCTTGATGTTTATTTTATGCCTTTTAAAACAAGGGTCAGAAAGAAATCGATGCATTTGGCCTGTCCGACATGTAGAGCTTGTCACATAAATCACTACATTAATAACAGTAAAACGACTGTTAATACAAGTTATAAATTTGAAAATGATTAAGGCCTTACAAGAATGCCATGTCTCAATATTCTTATAATTTGTTTTAGCGTTCTTTTAGAATGATCGTTTGATATTAATTATATATCCTCAAGCTAAAATTAAAACGTGAACTTATAAGAATTCTCTGTGATTGTCGGATGTGTAGAACTTGGATTTTATATTAAATGTTATCTTATAATATGTAGTACCAAACAATTTATTTAAAGGAACGATGTTTATCTTTTTATAGGTATTATTATAAGTTATATTATAAATTTATAATTATAAATATAAAATATAATTTATTATATATATTATGTATTAATAATATACTATAAATTTTATATTTATATTTTATCTATTTATAGGTTTTTAGCAGGTACTAACCTACTACTTCTTTACCGTTGAAAGTTAAACCTTTTTGTATTATGTATTGACATTTGTTTATAGTCATTCATATTTAAAAATCCAACTATACGAAAGAAAGCTGACGGAATACATTTATGATAGTTCTATTTTTATTTATTTATCTTGACGTATTTTCCTTCCTTTTAATATTCTATTAAAATACTACTTAATAAAACTGTCCATATATCCACAAAAAATGTGACAAAATTATTATTCATATTTCTATGACCGAAATAAGTAACAATATAATTACGTATTGACTTTAATAAAAAAAAATCTTCCGCAAAGTAATACAGCTTTGAATTGATTATTAGCAGCCTCGTAAAACTTGAATCGGTCTTAAGATCACTGTAGGCGTACGTTATTTTATGGTAAATCCAATTGAATATCGTAATAACGACTCAACTTAGTGATCATTCTCTCAATTAGCAGATATTCACGAAAACCAATTGTTAGTGATACTTCCTACGGTCATGCAAAACTCGGACCACACGGCGTGCCACATAATAATAATTGCTATTATTAATGACATAAAAGCTATTCTGCTTCGGATTTCGCTATTTTCGATACAATAAAAAAAAATTCACGTTCATATACGAAATTCGTTAATCGTTAGCGAAAATTCTTTTGACTTACGCTCGTAATATTTAAATGAGTCATTGAACGGTTTTTTTATTATTATTATTAAACTGTTATTAATAACATAAAAGCTATTCTACTTCGGCCTTCGCGATTTTCAAAATAATAAAAAAAAATTACGTTCGTATATGACATTCGTTAATCGTTAGCGAAAATTCTTTTGTGTTACGTTGGTAATATTTAAGTGAGTCAAGGAACTTTTTTTTATTATAAATAATATCTTATTTTAATTCTTAATATAAAAATAAAATATGACAAAAAAATTAAAAGAAATAACGAACTACTACTACATTTTCCATAAAAATATCCTAACAAATATTTTTACTGTACCTGCTATCAAAGTTATCTTAAGTATCTTAAAAGAACAGTACATTGACATTACCAAATTACCGATGATCGAAACAAAGATAATAATAAAACACAGACTTATAAACATTGTCTTCTATTACAAACATTGTATATGCAAAACTGATAATACGTATCTAACAAGCTCCACATTGCACACAATGGCTTGTTTCCTTCAACAAATAAGTACTACATTAACTATGACTTGAAATCAGGGTTCGCCAAACCGATTCATAAAGGTAACCGTTTGAAACGGTTACCGTATGAATCGGTTACCGATTGAAAAGGTTACCGTTTTATTTCGGTTCCAAAACCGTAATAAAACGGTTACCGATTAAACTGTAATACCGAAATATAACGTTATGTATTTCGGTTTTAAATGATTCGGAGAAGTACAGAGGGTGACAAAATCTGTGAGCCATCGTTTGAAATGAAGAATCTGTAATATTCCTTTGCTTTTTTTGACAATGCTTGATTTTTCATAAGACTGGCTTCTTTAACTATGAAAGTAATTAAGTTTTTTGTTTTGAATTATTCGTTATATGCAATGTAAACATTAACGCGAAAAAGAGATGAAAACTTGCTCGCGCCACGCCCGGGGCCTGTCGTCTATCACAAATAAATAAGTTTTAAGTAAAATCACGCAACACACGGGAGCGAATGAGATAGAGATATGGTGTACGTTCGGACCGCAATCCGAGCTAGCGCAGCGCAGCTACAAGAACGGGAATTGCCCGCTTAAACTTACGACGCGAACGTTATGCCTACTACCGGTTTATTTCGATACTGTATTACCGATATGATTCGGTTACCGAATGATTCTCTTACCGTTATTTTGATTCGATAAGTACCGTTTTATAAAGGTAAATAACCCATACCGGAATATCCCTGCTTGAAATTACTTAATAGCTAACCAGATGAGCTTACTATTAAACTGTATTCAAATTTTTTGTATGTTTATCTATTACAAAATGCAGTTATTCTATGATTATAATAAATAATAAAATAATATCTTGGACATAGTGAAATAAAATCAATATCTTTAACATATGCTCTTCTGTTTCTTATGTGCGGTTTTAAGATGTGTCATGTAGGCTATTTTATTTAAATAAACAGTTATGAAAAATCGAACGCGCAACCCCTGGATCTGTAATGAGGGCCAATGCACACTACGCCAACAGTCTAGTATTTTAATGATTATGAAATATTAATTATCGTCAAAATAAAAATCAAAAGTATAAGTCATCAAAGGGCTCTTTCCAAGAGGGTACGGAAAATTATTCGCCGAGACCTCCGCTGCTCAAATACGAGAGAGGTTGCTACTCTGATTGAGCAGAATAGGGGGTCCAAAGTTTTCCAAAGACCATTGGGGAGAAGCCTTCTTGCGAAGCTTAAAACAGCAGATGGCAGAACCGTCTGCTCTCGCCCTCAGGTCCGAGAAGAGGTTGAGAATTTTTATGGACAGCTGTACTCGTCGAGCGCACGCAAGCCTGCGACTTGGGACACCGAAGATCCACGGGCACCATTGTTGCGCCATTATTCGGAGTGTATCCCGGACTTCGAAGAGGATGAGATTGGTGCAGCGCTCGGGCAGCTTAAAAACGGAAGGGCCCCGGGGGATGACGGAGTTACCACTGAACTCCTTAAAGCCGCAGGGCGACCTGTCCTGAAAGCCTTGGCAAGACTATTTAACGCCGTCATCCACCGAGGTACCACGCCGGAGGCGTGGTCCAGGAGTGTGGTGGTGCTGTTCTTTAAGAGAGGCGATAAGTCTCTGTTAAAGAATTACAGACCGATCTCACTTCTGAGCCACGTCTATAAGCTGTTTTCGAGGGTTGTTACGAATCGTCTCGCCAGAAGACTCGACGAATTCCAACCACCAGAGCAGGCTGGGTTTCGAAATGGCTACAGCACCGTGGACCACATCCATACTGTTCGGCAGATTATCCAAAAGACGGAAGAATATAATCAACCGCTGTGTATGGCATTTGTGGACTACGAGAAAGCCTTCGACTCCGTCGAGACCTGGGCTGTCCTGGACTCTCTGCAGAGATGTCATATCGACTGGCGATATATCGAAGTACTAAAATCTATGTACGACGCGGCGACGATGACCGTTCATGTCAATGACCAAAGAACAAGACCTATTTCCCTCCGGCGCGGGGTAAGACAGGGGGATGTAATATCACCGAAACTGTTTACCACTGCGCTAGAGGATGTTTTTAAGACCTTGGATTGGGGGGAACGGGGCATCAACGTCAACGGTGAATTCATCTCTCACCTTCGTTTCGCCGACGATATTATCATCTTTGCGGAGACGCTGGATGAGTTAGGCCAAATGCTGGCCGGCCTAAACGAGTCCTCCCGACGTGTCGGTCTCTGTATGAACTTGGATAAGACGAAAGTTATGTTTAACAACCAAGTCATACCGATACCGGTATCGGTCGATGGTACCCTTCTCGAAGTTGTTCAGGATTATATTTACCTAGGCCATACTATCCAACTAGGCCGCAACAACTTCGAGAAGGAGGCCGATAGGAGGATTCGGTTGGGCTGGGCGGCGTTTGGCAGACTCCGTCGAGTCTTCACTTCGAAGATTCCGCAATGCTTGAAGACAAAAGTTTTCGAGCAATGCGTCCTGCCTGTGTTAACATACGGAGCCGAGACGTGGACACTGACCAAGGGACTGGTCCACAAGTTTAAAGTCGCTCAACGTGCAATGGAACGGGCTATGCTTGGGGTCTCTCTCAAAGACAGGATTAGAAATGAGACTATCCGCGAGAGAACGAAGGTAACCGACATAGCCCACAGAATTAGCAAGTTGAAGTGGCAGTGGGCTGGTCATCTGTGTCGCAGGACCGATGGCCGTTGGAGTAGACGGGTCCTAGAGTGGAGACCGCGTCTTGGCAAACGCAGTGTGGGACGTCCTCCGGCCCGTTGGACCGACGATCTACGTAAAATTGCCGGTGTAGGCTGGATGAGGATTGCGGAAGACCGGGATGTGTGGCGCGAACTTGGGGAGGCCTATGTCCAGCAGTGGACTGCGATAGGCTGAAGTGAAGTCATCAAAGCGGAATTTCCATAAAACTCATCAGGACTGTTTTTCTGTGACTTTTCGCAAAAACTTAAATTATTATATGATATCTCGGATTCTTTAATTTCCACGAATAATATATGATCATTGCAAAGTATATACATATGTACCTATATAGTTAAAGTTATAACTCATGTTTATTTGGAATAGTCGCAGATACGAAATTATAATAACGTAAACACTATAGCTTATTTTGTAACTTACTTTACCTGGTTAATATTGGGTACATTAATATTAGGTTCGTTAATTTAAGTAATTATTAGTAATTATATTCTATCAAATGAGTAAAAAATTATAATTATTCAAATTACAAATTATAAATATTATTCAAGATAAAGTGAAAGGAAAAGACATAACGAATAATAAAATTATGTAGTGTCATGGGACACCAGGTAGGAACGAAGCTCCTTCGGATAGTATAGAAGTAACAAAATTTGAAAAAAAAATGTTGAATTTTATATATATTTTCTAGTTCTTGATTTTTTTTTTTAATTTTGTTGATTGGTTTTTAATTAAGTACATAAGAGTATTTAGAAAATTTTGTATTTTAGAAAATAACAAATACCGTAAAATAAAATAAATCAAACATAATAATAATAATAATAATTCAAACTATTAAGTGAAATAAAATAACATGTGTCTTTATTAATTTTTGTCGACAGTATAAAATTACATAAATAATTTAAAATAAAGTTTACTAGTAATATTTTAGTTTTACAAACGTCATATTATACAGTCGTGTGACTGATATTACGTAACTTCCGTTATATATTTTTCTTACGGTTTTAGTATCACATTTTTTTCAGTTCGGTCGCCCAGCTATGTATATATATAAATGTCAAGCCTGCTGTAAGGAACTTCGTTCCAGTTAAAAAACTATGAAATAATTGAGTTACAAAGAATTCTTCAAAGTAAAATGACAACTAATAATAATTAGTATCGGAACATTTTATCAAAGAAAGAGATTATAAGCTTAATAAGTGAACAAAGAGTGACAATAGAATTTTAAGTCACTTTTGGATACGAATTCTAAACTGAAAATGTCATTCAACTAACAATTTTACCTGTCAGAAAACTAATCCTCGAGCAGAATAAGACAAGAATAAAATGCTTTTATGCAAAAAAGGAATTATATCAGCACCAATAGTGGACAAAAATTAAATCTTTTGTACGCTAAGTTGCACTTAAAGTTAACTTTTCGTATTCTTGCATACCGCGAAATAATTCAAAACCCTAAAATGCTGGTTGTAAAGTTCATTTCTCTTTAATAAATTTCTTTACAAAGTGGATACGACATATTTATTTTACGAAATCCAATTTTCTGCTGACATCTCATCTGTCGACTTTAAGCGTTAGGGACTGTTTGTATGTCTACACGGTTTCACGCTTATTCCTCACGTGTGATCCTTACTGCGAAGAATTAAAATATTAAAAGTGCAATGATTAGTTCTTTTTTTTTTTGACGTAAAATTAATCTTCAAATGCAGCAAAAATAATCTCGTTAGTATAATATATTGAATTATTATAAAACGGTTGTCAACCTAAAAGATAGAAACTTTACTTAAAATATGTTTATTTTTGTTTCTTCTCTGTTTCTTCATTAATTATTTTTGTATACTGATGTTTGATTGTATGGACTTATTATTATTTTTATATTATTATCAAAGGATAACTGATCAATGCATATAATAAAAATATAACGGGTCGATGTCTGTACATTTAAGATATATGAAAAAAAAATATTATTGGGACCTTTATTAACGCAGATAGCACCCAAAACAATGATTGTCAGAATATCTGTCTGTTTGTTTGTCTGTGCGTTTGAGCACGCTAATCTCAGAAACGGCTTATCCAATTTAGATATGGTTTTTACTAATATATTGTAGCAAGCTTAACTTAACATTTAGTGTTTGTTTCATGTCAATCGGTTCATAAATAAAAAAGTTATGTCAATTCAAACGTGTTACATTTTTTCACTTTTATAATAATGATATTGTGCACTGGTTTTTGTGGCTGTCGCGCTGGCGGTTGCGGGCTCGATCCCCGCATATGACATACATTTGAATTGGCCATACAGATGTTTGCCGTGATCTGGGTGTTTGTGCGGTCTTTGTGGGTCTCCCCACCGTGCCTCGGAGAGCACGTTAAGCCGTCGGTCCCGGTTTTTATCATGTACACCTGATAACGATTGTTACTCATAGTAGGTAGAACCCGCATTGGAGCAGCGTGATGGATTAAGCTCTGATCCTTCTCCTACATGGGGCAAGAGGCCTATGCCCAGCAATGCGTTGTTACAGGCTGAAGCATTTTTTATATAGACATAATGTACTATGATCAGCAAAAAATTAAAACTTTAAGCTACTCTCAATGTACGAGCAATGTTTTCACTGTTAATCTGAAATTAAATTTCACTAAATGCTTTATTTTAATTTTACGCTTTTTTAGATTAAAAATGGAAATTAATGAAATTTACGAATATAAATTTACCTAAAAGACAAGAAAAAGTTTATGCAGCCATCTAGGTTATAAGTTACATACAATGCAAGTGTCTTGTCAACAAGCGAATTAATTTAATGACAACATTTTTTTCCAAACTCACAAAAGGTCAAATAAAACCGCTTAGCGAATCCATAATAGTTTTCCTGGCCGGTGACGTATGTAGGTGTCGCAACGGTACATTTATTTATTGCGCCATAACTCACATAAAACTCTAAGCTCCCGGTATAACGATAGCATCTTGAATTCCTACCGAGCGGGCCTGTGGTCGAACTATGGACGGTTTGAGAATGCATCAAAGCCGCTTATGTTTAAGGTTAACGAGAATGTTGTGATTGCGACTCGAATACTTGAAATTTATATTCAAATTTATTATTAAAATTATATCGGGAAGCCTTTTCTTTGTGCGGTCACATTCTCCGATTGTTTATGAGGATGACGATATTATTTCTTGCGTCTTCAAAGCATTACACCGGCTTATTAGTTCACAAAAATAGTAAAAATGTTAGTTGTCTTATCTTTCCGTTCGGTAATTAGTTTTTGAATACTTTTCGAACACTTTCAACACAGCAGTTTATTCGTTCTGATTTAATTTGGACCATACACAAAATTGTTACAAATGAGGCCTTTCCTTAATAAGACTTTCAGAGATAAAGACCACCATGAAACAAAAACAGAAGCTAAATAAGATGTCGAGATACATATCTTTTATATTTCGACAAAATAATCCCTCATCGTTAACCGCATTAATGATTACGACAGCAGTAAAATAGTCTTAAAAGTCGATTAAACTAGGATACTATCCCTTTACTCATCGTTTATGTTTCCCAATCCGCACTATTATAGTTTATGAAGTTAGAGGTAATAAAACCAAAGGTACTAATTCCTGAATACGAGTGTACATATGACAGAGCCCGTAACGCGGCTATTTAACTACTCTCAGTGGAGCCGTTGCGTTTCATATCACAAACAATACATATAAACAAATAAACATATGTCGTTTTTACGCATCGTTTGCTTGGTACGATCATATTTTGAACTTGGTCCAAATATGAAGTTACGTTGTACATAATCACTGATTTTAACTTCTAACTTTATAGTTTTAAACTTAGGCTAATCTACTCAAAGTCCTAATATTGTACATTTAAAAGCGAGTTAGTTTAATCTCGTGATTCAATTGCACTAATTACTGCCATCAAACTCACCACGTATGAAGGTTAAGACTTCGTACCGAATATAGGATAGATTAATGACAAAAAATACGCAATTCACAAGTGATTATACATCTGTAAACATTCCAACAGATCTCAAATAAATTTGCAAAAAAACAAAATCTAAACGTCTTTTAAATAGGCAAAGGTTTTTGGAATTTTAGTTTTTAACTAATCAATGCCTTCTAGTTTCAGCAACAAAAATATATAGCTTCCTAAAATTAAAAAAAAATACATGTTTTATTTGAAACTAGCCGTGCCCGCAACTTCGTCCGCGTGGAATTAAAAAAAATTGTTCAGTTCGTGGAATAACAAAATAAATAAATTTCTAGAATAAAAGTGGCCTAAGTTACTCCGTATTACATCAGCTATCTTCCAGTGAAAGTCCTGACAAAATCAGTCCAGCCCTTTTGGAGATTAGCCGTAACAAACAGACAGACAGATAGACAAATATTTAAAAAAAAATGTTTTTTTGGTATATGTACCGTATATACATGTAGTAAAAAGTTTTAGTTTAATATTAAAAACAGACACTTCAATTTTATTTATTTGTATAGATAATCTCATCCCATCTCGAAATAAATATTACAATTTTGTTTGTTTTTTAAATCACTCTTGCATAAGCGGAGTCATAATAATCTCATAGATCTTCAAATCTATGATAACATTCAGGTATCAGAGTTGCAGCTCTCTTCTCTGTCTTATGTCAATAAGAACTGGCTTAGCACTCTAATCGTAATGTATTCAGATGTCCTTTCCTTGATATGTCAATTCTAAACCAGTCTTTAGTACGTTGATACAATTTACAACTGGATACTTACGACTGAAAGATTGATGAAAATTAAAAATAAGATTAAATACAATATAGTAAAGATGAACATATGTTTGTTATTTGATTTTTTGACTTTTTACGGTGACAGTAATTTAGTTTTATTTGCTTTAAATAGTTGCTTAGTTGTGAATTAAGTCATAACATCCCACTGTAGTAGAAAACACTTTTTTTTCTATACGCGATTGAAACTTAGAGACTAATTTCACTGTTTTTAATTACAGGTTGAGAATAATCAAGAGAACGACATCCGGTGATTACTATAACAAATATAACGATTTTGTCCAATGCTCTGGGATATGTTTAAAAGAAAAATCCAAACTATAATAGATACGATGACCGTCAGCTTTAATTAATCGTTCTTCACCACTACACTGTAACGAAGAATAAGAGAGATATAGTATAAGAACTATGCAATGAATGTCAATGATTCAACTTATCGCGACTAATACCGAAGAACGCATCTAGTTATATTTATTATCAACAACTATAAAGCTTTCACGTCGTTAAACTAACTCACTCTGGAAACTTGTTCGCATTCAATTTAATTTAATAAACGCGCACACAGATTATTTCCAATAATCACCGTCACGCTCCCGAAACGAAGTCTATCGATCCGTAACGAACTGAAGTCCGATGTCAATCACAAATACTATTTGGAATTGTCGCTTATACTGCTCCATAGATGAAGCAGTTCAACAGAAGGGACATCATATAATGAAACAATTTTTTCGGGTTTTTTTCGAAAGTCCTTTTGTGACCATGGTTGCTGTAAAGTATCCGAAGCGTCGTACCTATATGTAAAAAAAAATTTATAAACCGCAATAACGTTAGATAAAGTTGTTTCATTATAATAAGTGAAATTTGCGGAGACATTAGAAAAATAATAAGGGAAGTCATAATTTAAATTTTTATTCATTTAATTTAATTTTGTAATAGCTTACTTTTCGACTTTGCCTGTGTGAATTAGGTACACGATTTTGGCTAATTCGTTTTCTCCCGTTAAAATATAGCCTATGTCGCTCTGTGCTAATGTATCATTCCACTAGTGACAATAAAATTAGGTTTTGATTTTATCAATTACAAACAAATAACAAGTACAATTTTCTAGTTTATGATATTTGTATATATACCTATTACATCGCTTTGCTTTACCCTATAACACTCCACTGCTGAACGAAGGCCTCTCCAAGCTCGCGCCAAACTTCCCGGTCCTCATCCAGCCACCACCGGCGATCTTACGTAGATTGTCGCTCCAGCGGGCCGGATGACGTCCCACGCTGCATTTGCCAACACGTGGTCTCCACTCGAGGTCACGTCTACTCCAGTGGTTACCGGTTCTGTTACTCAGGTGACCAGCCCACTGCCACTTCAACTTGCTCATTCTACAGCCATGCTTATGTCGCTTATTTTCTTTCTCTCGCGAATAGTCTCAATTCTAATCGTATCTTTAAGAAAGACCCCAAGCCCGTTCCATAGCACCGTATTACTTATTGCATAGTGTTTTTTTTTTGCTGCTAATTTTTACCTCGTAATGTACTGTATTTCGTGATATATGAGACAGTTTCTTATAACTAAGAATTAATTGAAACGTTCTTATGCCAGTTCTAAAACATTCCAGTTCTTAACGCCTAGCAACTCAAATCATCTAATCCGAACCGTCTTCCGTCTTTGACGTTCAATTACAACCTTCTTATTACAGTACTCCGTTGAACTGATCGGATTAAACTAAAAGGCTGTTATGTAGACACGGTCTAACGTGTCGCTTAACTGTTGATTGAGAAGAGCTTAGATTCGAGAATTTGTCGAATGTCCCGTACTTATATGGCATGTGATTTCGATTACGAATATTCCGAAATAATTTGAAATGACATCTTACGACATAACGCTTATAATTTAAATTCAATCTGTAGGTACTGTAATGTGCGATGGTAATGGCTTAAATCGTAGATATCGGAAATAACGTAATAAGGGCATATCACGGAATTCAGAGAATCGCAATATCCTGACTTGTAAAGTTGAAATAGTTATAATGGCATTTCAATGGAATTGTGCTTAATATTATTAGCAAACAGTCCGTAACGGTTACAGGATTCTAACTACTCAATTTCCGGTTTTGAAAAAAGAATGCTGTCATCATTTGGGATCCGCAAAAAAAGTAAGGTAAGACGCGGAACGAGCGTCTCCCCTGTTTAAAAACTCTCGACTGCAGATGTCACGCGCGCCCAATCCGCATACAAATAGTATAAAAATACAATAACACTAGTTTGGAGGTAAATACAGCTATAGGTTCTCTATCTATCTGTAATACACCCCGTAGGAAACGCGCGACGTGTATGGAGTTAGAATGGGATTCGAAGAAACGAGCCGCGGGAATGCGTTGCGAATAAACCAATTTCGTGGCTAAAAAATATATTACGAATGAAATATCACGTATCACTATTTTAATATGTGTTCGAATCTTTCAAATAAATATTTCCGTGCATTATTTTCTGGATGAATCGCTCGGGTCTCGGTAGCTGTAATTAAATTTGCATAGATTAAAAAAATCTTTATATATTTCTTATCATAATATATATTTGTAATATAACGTTATTGTTAAAACCAAATTACTAACTAATATTGTATATTTGTCTAGGTTTATTTAAATATGTATAAATAATTTTAATAGTCAATAATAACAAAGTATCCTTTGTTTAATATGAAGTATAAAACTAATATAATTAACAATTTCGCACAAAGGAGATTGAATATAGACTGTTGTTAAGAATTCTTACGAAATTAAATTCTAATTACTATAACAATTCCCTTTGATAGTTATCATTAAAGAACTATTACTATTGACTTAAAAAGACAAGAAAAAAGTATTTTTTTATGTTATAGTATCATTAAAAAGACAATAAATACAGTACAATGAATAATAAATTTGTAAGATGAAAATAATTATTTAAACAATACAAACTACACTAATTAGATGTAGACCAGGCAAACCTGGACAAGATCATACATCATCCTAACATAATTATTACTATCCATTAGCAAAGAGTATTCCTTTACGACTAGTCTGAGCGCAATAAATAAAACCACACTTCGACTAAGGCATAATTACGAGAATAATACAAATGAAAAGTGCAACTGAATGCACGTACTGCAGTATCCTGCGGCATTATTTATTGACGTTTTATCTTACAACCGTACGGATAAAAGAAAAGAAATGTCAGGGCTCTCTGATCGCGATTATCACGATGCAATCATTGAAGCTACCCCACCCGGTTACTTCGGACTGAAATATAATCGCAAAATGAACACATGCATTCCATTGTCTTCTTTTAAGAAACCGTCGCTGTCAACTTATTTACTTTACCAGCAATGGAAGTGGACTCGTATGCAAGCATCAAATCAGATTTACATAGTAATACGGTAAGCGGTTAAACAAATACACATTGAAAAGTTGAACTTACATTATAGAACATGGTATTGGTAGTCAGTCATTGACTGGAAAGAAAGGCTTGTATAGCTTGTGCTTCGTGTTCCATGGACAGCCACGATCATTGTGTAAGAGAATGTCTCTTTAATTAGCACATTTAGACCGAGATTATCAACAAGCGACGTCAGAAGTTACGACAACTGAATAATGACACTGAATACGGGCGTAGCCTTAAATTATAATTTTAAGTTACAGCGTTAATCAAGCAAAGAATGGACGGAAGTTTCCTTCTTCATTAATATCAATTAATTTGCTCGTCGATGCTTAACAGATCTTTCCTGTTCGGAATATATTGTACATAATGTTAATATTCTTGCACTAACATTGTATGCTTTTGTTAATAGGAATTTTCTGTACAGAAATGCTCTTTGTTAATTAAGTTTCTTATAGCGAATTTAATAAGGCTACTAAGTAAGGATGCGGCCTTTAAAATTGTGGTTTGGTGCAGCTAAATTGCTTCTTATTTTTTATATAAACGAGTAAATTAACCTCAACCACAAACTTCGTAAATACAAGATAAAATGATGTTAAAACGTTGTCGAAAGCTAAACGAAGGTAGCAATAACAGTATTGATATGTGGGCATGATGCACGATTTGTGGCGAAACATCTGTTAGACTAATACCAAACCCTTCATTAAGAGTTATCTAAAACAGACAGAGATACATTATTACGGTAACAAATAAATTGGATGCCTGTATCATCGAACAAATTTCTTCGAGGTAAACAACTCCATTACTTTAGCAAATTCATTTTAATTGATATTATAAAATGTTACCATATAAATAAACCCTAAAAATATTAGCAAATTTAAGATAACACACTAAGAGCCAATACGTTAAGTACTCTCTGATGGAAAACATAAATTACAAGCTAAATAAAGTCCGAACCGGGACCAAGCTTTAAGCATTCTATTTCGAGAACATAAAACTAGCATAAAACTCGGAATTCATGGGAACGTGCGTTTTAGAGATCACGTTTATGAAATATTAAATCTAGGGGTCTATCTTTTTGAAGATCTCGTTACCGAGAAAGACACGCAAGCAGGTGCGCTACCAGCGCCCACTCGTTCACTGTTGGGCCCTCGGAACAATTATCATTCCGTATGCTTGCGAAACATGCTTCGTCACTATCTGTCTGCCCATCATCACGACTCCACGATTTACATATAATGACTTTTCAACAATAAACAACGAAATGTTCAACGACGCCTCTATTTACAACATAATTTAATGTTTCTTTTACTTTGGCAAAATATAATTAAATTTAAAATTATAATCTTAAAAAAGTTTTATATATATTAGATAATAATAAACAAAAGAGTATATAAATGCGTGTGTGTCTGAAATACATGATAGTGTGTGTAATATTTTTTTTTTATTGATTTAATGTATTTTTTATGCATAAATAAAAAAATGTATCAGCATTCTGCACTCCTTCTATATATAAAAACTATAAGTGTACGAAATTCAAAGAGTTTGCTTTACGTATATAGATTATAGTAATTGCCAATATCTTTAAACTTAACCGCTTATCATGTAAACACATTTGACTCATTTATATTCCTATAATTATATTTAATATAATTTTTACGAAGACCTTATTTAATATTTGCATGTAATTAAAATAAAGAAATGCTAACAGAAACCTATCTCTAACACTCCGCTATCCTTCTATCGTATGTTTTGAATTCTAATATAAATACGATACTATAATTCGACACTAATAAAATAATGCTAAATTACAAAAAAAAAATCGTTATACGCGACAAAAAAGAAACCACATGCCTTAAAAAAGAAATCTTAAATATTACAGGGCTATGAATTATGAAACAGCGAGTAAGTATTGCACGGCTGACAAAAACCTTCTAAACATTATGAATTACACGTTAAATAAGGTGGTGAGATAACTACCAAGATACTGATCGTTTTATCGTTATCATATATTTTTGATAACATCATGAACTAACTGGAATGAGGGACATGTGGAGAGTTACGTGCTATCTAAAGCACGGTGGGAAGACCTTTATAGATTATCTCTATAGATAAGCGCCCTTGAAACAAATATTTGTGTAAATAAGTTTGCCTAGTAGGATTCAATCTCGCCACACGCATTGATTAAACTTTCATCATCACAAAATTAGCTTACCATTTAAATTGTACGGTGACACGGGCACTGTTTGAGTCCAACTTTCATTTAGCGTCATTGTATCGTTCAACAGAGAGTACACAGTGTAGACTATAACATTATAATAATATATAACAATATATAAATTAAGAATTTACATAATACGTCTAATTAGCGAAATATAAGCATATGTTAAGGAACTCTACATTTTTTTTTAACTTGTGAATTCTTTTTAGTGCCTTTTTAGGAGAATTCACAATGACAGTTTGTATTGTGTAGATATAAAAAAAAGATATATAAAGTCAAAAGCATAAAATATGTAGTGAAATGAATCCACAAGGTACTCACGAAAAACGTTTCACCTCAAACTTTACAAATATCGCAGCTTCAGAGAATTTTGGTCGTACTTCAAAGCAACAAATTAGGATCTTAACGTGAGCATACATCACTCCACCGACACGTTGTCATTTGTGTCTCTGGAACATGAAGCAAGATAGTCACCAACCAAGCGTTTTCGCTTGAGGAGAAATATATAAATTAAGTACGACAGCTAACTCCACAATGGCTATGAACATATAAGTTTATGCGACAGGTTTTACAGTTTCGTCGTTCTTCATACAACATCTAGAAAGATAAGTCAAATATTTAACTGCAAAGACGAGCTATGTGAACTATTTAAACTAAATTCCATTGTTTCCTTAATATACGTTGTTCGTCAATTTAAAATTAATTGTTAAAATTAACGTATTTACCAAATGCCTCAATAATAAATCATTTGCTGGTAAAAATAACGAATAACTTTTTTTAATATTTTCTTCTACCTTACATAAAATTCACTTAATTAAAAACAACTTCTGTACAATTTCGAGGGTGAAATATAAAAAACAACCTAATAATCTATATAAAAAAGCCTACATCTAATCCTCGTTAACTTTTTAAACACAAAAAAATATATACTGGTTAATAACGGAACGAGAAAAATTGCTCTTAAACACACGAACCTTTCGTCATAACTCGGTACAAATTATATCGAATAACGTGGATATTATTTTTTATGAGACGAAAACAACATGTGGTAAATTGGAGTCCCTATTATTAAGAACAAAATAAACAATGTAACGATGCCACACAGTTCAGCAAGGAAAAAACTAATGACCCCCTTCGGACGAGTGTCGCGCTCAAGTTTACGGTTCGAAGAATCTAGTTTATATTTGAATTATATATTACCTTTTATTGTTGCAATACCGTAAAAAACCATTCGGACCGAATATTAATTTCAATAAACTTTTTCCGTCTCGCTCGTTCTATCCGAAATAAAACGAGATAGCTGACTCGATAAAAATAATTTACTGAGTCGAAAATTCATTTGGTCGTATAAAGGGCGAGACCGGTTCAGTGGGAATCTTGCATAGTCATTATAAGCTCAAGTTTTACTTAATTACTACGGAAATTGAGTGGTTTCTCGTGATGATCTATCGAAGGATTAGTGATGCTTACATGTTAACTATGTTTAGTACAAGATTGCGTAATTATATCGCTGTAGATTACTTTCAATATTGAGTTTTGTAACATTTTTTGCTGTATAAGTTTTTTTATTTATTTATTTATTAAACTTTATTGCACACACAAAAAAGAAGATACATTTTAAAACGATTAGATACAAAAACAAATAATGTATGCAAAGGCGGCCTTATCGCTTATAGCGATCTCTTCCAGGCGACTTTTAATAAAAGTAGGTTAGGTTAGGTAGATAGGTAGTAGGTTTCTATTATTTTATAAATAAGTGTAGGTACGTAATACACGGTTTATAATTGTTTAAAACATTTTTTTATTGCAAAATATAGAACAAATTCAATATATTTAGCAGGAAAAATTCAAAAACTATAATTTTAAAAACGCAAGTCAAAAACGTATACTAATTGGTAGGTAATGTCAACAGTCATCTTCCGCTTTACTTGTTATTTCCTTATTCATGTTTGTATGCCCTGGTACGACCTCCCACGGTATGTTGTTTAACTTCGATAATTATTCAAATTCAAGAAATAGTATCCATGCTTCCTATCAATGTCACCTAAGTTTAAAATTTTCTAAGAAAATATATTTAATCTATTACATCTATTTTAAAGGCACTTACTAATGTTTTGTCTGTCCATGCGTATTGTTACTAGTTTCTTGTAAGATTTCAACTATAAATGTTTGCTTTAAACTTAGTAATTTTGTACGATTAAAGTGCGTTATATATCAACTAATAGTTCAAAAATGTTAAATAATTATCATCACACAAGAACAAATCAATTATGGACTAAAAGCCCGCGAGCGCTCGTGATCAGCTAAATAATGTTCAACTCGAGGGACAAGTATTATGAAACGATTCGACCCAAACTGATCAGATACCTAGCAAATAACTGAGTCAATGATGTAGAAATAATTGAAGATCCCAAATATCAGAATTTCAATTATTCTAGTAACAATTAAACGATGATCATTTTTTTTAATTGGGCTCTTAAATCACTTTTGAAAAATTTTAAGCACATATATAAACTAAACACCAGCTGGTTTGATTCCTCCTCGAGACAGATATATATGTATTTGAACAAATATTTCGGGTCTGCGTGTGTCTTCTTTTTTTTATACAATTAAGATACATCCACAGGCTTTTGAAACCCATGTCCTTTTTTATTTATGTACTCGTATATCCTTTTGGGTCTCCCCGCCGTGCCTCGGAGAGCACGTTAAGCAGTTGGTAGATATTATCATAGATAGGATATAACTGAGGTAGAGCACAGCAGAAAATTTCCTGCTCAAAATATCGAGCAGCCCGCTAGGGTAGTACCTCGACCTTACAGAAGATCACAGCTAAATAATACTGTTTTCAGGCAGTGTTGTTTTCCTGTTGGTGAATAAGATAACCGAGCTCCTGGGGGGAATTGGGGTTAGGCCCGGCAATCAGCAATTCTGGTGTTACAGACGAAAAAAGATCTGATATGCGATTGTTACTCATAGTAGTAGACTATATCCGCTAACCTGCAGTGGAGCAGCGTGGTGGATTAAGAGTGAACGCATAAACTATAGAGGCTTAACCAGAGAATATTTAAGTTAATAACATAATAATTGCAGAACATTTCAAACTGCCGTGGTCTAAGTGTATGTGCAGTCCTTCTGGGTCTCCTCACCGTGCCTCGGAGAGCACGTTAAGCCGTCGGTCCCGGCTGTTATCATGTACACACCTGATAGCGATCGTTACTCATAGTAGGGAATATATCCGCCAACCCACATTGGAGCAGCGTGGTGGATTAAGCTCTGATCCTTCTCCTACATGGGGAAAGAGGTCTATGCCCAGTAGTAGGATATTACAAGCTGAAGCGTAAGCGTATGTCAAACTCGTTTATCAGGTATAATTATAATATCTGTATTTCGAAGCACTTTAAGCAGTTTCAGTATGCATTTAATATATAACTTCTCATCCCAACAACGCTAGCCTGGTGTATTCAGTTAATATTTAGAATTTTATTGACTTCATACAGCTGTACCTAGTAGCAAAATCGTGATGAAACAGATGATGTCTAGATTATTCCTTGGAAGCAAATATGGATGCTCTTCAATTATCGTAAAAGACGTGCTTCGAACGCTTGCCAAATGTCGCTTGTGTGATAAACAAGCTCACCGCTGTCGAGGTGTTCGCTAAACCGACCGTTTGGTTTACACCTCATCTCATATTTCGCAAAACAAATATACGTTAAAAACCGTGATAAAAAATGTAAACAAACAGTACTCTGATTGAAACCAATATCAATATAAATTTTCGGTTATTTTATCGACAGATCAGACGTTAAAATTTATTTCGTAGTCTCTAATAAACACCGTTGCCCTAATCTGAAACTCAACGCAGATAAAAACCACGCGGGCTAATAAATATTTATTAATATTATAATAGTTCTATAACTCTACAACTTTTAGATAACTTACATAGATCGATAAAAACTACCCATAAAAATAATACTTAGTATAATACATATTAAGCTCATTTTTTACAACAAAAATTTCATCATCATCATCATTACAGCCTATACAGTCCACTGCTGGACATAGGCCTCCACAAGTTTACGCCAAAAATAACGTGAACTCATGTGTTTTGCCCATAGTCACCACGCTGGGCAGGCGGGTTGGTGACCGCAGTACTTACTGGCTTTGTCGCACCGAAGACGCTGCTGCCCGTCTTCGGCCTGTGTATTTCAAAGCCAGCAGTTGGATGGTTATCCCGCCATCGGTCGGCTTCTTAAGTTCCAAGGTGGTTGTGGAACCTTGTTATCCCTTAGTCGCCTCTTCGACACCCACGGGAGGAGAGGGAGTGGCTAAATTCTTTAGTGCCGTAGCCACACAGCACAACAAAAATTTAAATAAAACAAAATAATAAAATAATTAGCTTTTAACGTTAGAACTCCGAACCTTTTCAATCTCAGTTTAATTAAACATTCAATAAAAAATTTATATTACAGGTATCATATTCGAATTTATATTCGTGTAATATATAGATTTGTTGAGTTTGTTCGGCAGACAGATTAGCGATGCCGTGTTATCTCATTGTTGCAGTTAACTCGAAGTTTAGTCAGCGTGCAGCGATATGCGCAAAAATAACAGTTTTGAATATAATACGCGACACGAAATTGAAGCTGCAAAATGCTTTATGTCATACAAATCTATTTATTAATACGTGAAACAAAAACTTTGTACCCCTTTTTACGAAAATTACGCGGGCGGAGAAGTATGAAATTCCACAAACTCATAATATATATATACAGAAAAAAAGTGCAGAATGCTCATTTTTTTTTATGCATAAAAAATAAAAAGTAAATAAAATCAATAAAAAAAACATTACAGACACTACCATGTATTTGACACACACACGCTTATTAATTGAAATTTTTTAAAAGGTTTAAATTTTTTAAAAGGTTCTTTATTTTCATTATTTTTTGGTTTCTGAAAGTCTCGGTATTTATCTAGCCGCTTGTAACCAAAGATTGATTGGAATCAAAATCATTTTATCAATTAAGTACCACCGATTCGTAATGTAGATTCTGTGGAGAAGAATCGATAATAAATTCCATCTTCAAAAAAAAATTTTTGTTATAAATTTAGTCATAACTTGCATGAAATAATTTCAGTCCCAAAGAAACACTTTCACAAAACATTCGACAACTTTTTGAATTGTTATCATATTATTTAATGTTCGAATTTTAGTTTTTTATCTGGAAAGTTAAATTATTGTTCTAAGCACATATAAACAATATTTTCCACGTTTTACTGTAATACCATATGTGACAGGAACTCTTTAAAAAGAAATTAATATTTTCTATTTTTAAAATTCAAAAAACATTGTTAATTCATTTATTGTTAAAACTTTTAGTATAACAAACTATATCGTATTTATTTCTAATATTTTTCGTCAGGCGGCTATCAAGTGTCTACATATGTCTTACGTCTATTAAAACAACATTCATTTACTCAAAAGGTAAATAGATTTGACGAGCTATCATCATCGTAAAATTAACTAGTTATGACTGATACCGTTACAGAACATAACTTGACAATTGCGTGCCTAGAGGTACACATGTTTTAACAACATAATCTTTCTGTCAACGTCTCTAGGGCTGGCATATTTTTCGACGCACTTGCCTCACATCAAGTCACGATTTGACCTGACTTTTTTTTCACAAGTCAAAACTTAACACACTGTTACGTAAGAGATAAACTCATTCTGTAATTGATTTGATTGCGCTTTAGTAATTTAAGAGTAATTGAACATGTCTTATCTTGTCAGGTCTTTTGAATACAAATGACTTTTTAGTAGTCTAATTTCAATAATTATATGAACCATTATTGCTTAATTTCGACAATCACACCTTAATTTTGTTTTTTGATCTCATTACCAAATAAAAAATGTAATCAGCAATTAAGTCTACGTGAAAACATTCTAAGACATATTGATACAACAAGAACTTAAACGGAACTTCAAACAAAATTAGACAAGAAACTAACAACGTCAATCACTTTGGCTAATGGCTCACAATACGATCTTATCGGAAGAACCATAAGCACAGTTGTCAGCAACGTGATACAGCGCTCATTGAAAAGTTTTGAATTCAAAGCAGTAGCCACCGGTCCGAAGAACAAATGATGCGTGTAGATATAGCAGCGGACTTCCGAAGCCGCGGGCGAGTCGAGGTTCGTTACGACTGATACAAGTCGTGCGCCTAATACACACACCGTTACTCGCCAGATATTAATCATAATTTCCAATGACGCGACCCTCTCGAGTGTTTTAGAGGACCGCTATTATCTAAAACACTCGAAGCGAATAAACGCCCCGTGATTGACGATGCAATGTTACGGGAAATTGTTGGCAATATGTTTGCATTGCCTTAGAGAGTTACCTGTCGAAATATTCTATTAAATTCGCATAGTTTATGTGTGAGCGAACGCAATGTGAACGATGACTGAAATTGGATAATTGGCCAGTCAAGTTTCCCACACAATGCGTATCCGTGGCTAGTGGAGCCCTATTCAACAACCAATCAAAATGTATTAAGCTATTGAATCATTAATCACACAGTCACAAATTGATAAACTCTGTTTGATTACAAGGTTAGCTCGGGTAAAGGTTAATTTGATACCTCCTAATTTTTTTCTAAATTTTTAGTCATATAAACACATCAATTAGAAGTAACCCATAGATAAATATATTAATTACTCAAGTGAGTGACGAAAGTTTTAGTAATGCTATGTATTATATGTCAACAACGAGTTTCAAGTATCATGACACGTGTTTCGAACAGTATAAATACAATTTTTGATAATAATATATGCTCACAATATATTTTGACGTATACACTTACAAAAAGCACAGAGATACAAAAAGTATCATTAGTTTCCATTGTGAGGCCGCGTGATTGACAGCTGGATCAGGGCCAATCATCCCAATTTGTATTGACGCTCAACGCTTAGATGCGAGAGTGCTTGAATACCTCGCCAATAATTCTACACGATGACTGTACAAACAACAAATTATACGTTATTTACAATCGGCACTTGCGGTCACTTATGTCGCCTTTATACAGAATTACTTGGAAATAAAGCACAAAATCGCATATTTATTAATAACATATGTAACACAAGAATGTGATACAGCAGAAATAATAAAATCTGCAACTCTGACGAGCTTTCTGTTAAAAGATAGCATTATACAAATTACAAAAGAAGCAGACGGGGTCAATTAATTGAGGCAAGTCTGTACCTTTTTGTTTTTTGAAATGCTTTATGAAGTGTAAACGATATGAATAAAGAATTAGTTTTATCTTAAAAGCTTTACCCTTTACCGAAAGAAACACTAATTTAAAAAGTAGCTGATATCTGAACACCCGTAGAAAACAAAAATGTACCTAATAAAGTGACTCTAGCTATAATAAATGGCAGTCAGATACTCTAATATTAATCTACGTAGTAATAAACAACTGCGCTTAACGATGATAATCTTTAAGTATTTAACTGCTATGTTAAAGAATGAGATTCTTGAAACTATATTACCAAAATTAAACTATAAATTAAAGTGATAGGACATTACCATTACTGCCAACAGAGACAGCTCGGTCATAAATTATTCAAGTGTTAAAGCTATCTCTATATCAGATATGTGATGTTTAAGGATTTAATATATCAACCACCTGCATAAAATTAAGCTTACGTATTTAAAATTTCATTATTTATAATGACTCGCGAAACTTTATCGTGGCCTTTAAGTTTTGATTAGTAAAGAATGCTTTGTCAAAAAATCTGAATGAAGTTATCAATACATATAATAAAAATGTAAATGTAATATGTTTGTGCATGCTAATCTCAGAAGCAGCTTATCCGATTTAGATGCAGCTTTCACTAATATATTTTGGTAAGCTTCACTTAACATTTAGTGTTTGTTTTTATCAATCAGTCCATAAGTAAAAAAGTTATGCCAATTTAAAGAATCACGTTGAACATGTAAATACGCAAACTACGGTGTTTATAATCAAAAATAAACCAAAAAATACATCCAAAAAATGCTATCCAAAGAAACTATTCCACGCAAACGAAATCGTAGGCACAGCTAGTTTGTTAATACATGTAGACCACATTCCAAACTAATATATTCAATTTTAAGACTGAATAATAGGTAGATTTTTTGCAAGGTAATAAATAGTACAGAGATATATCGTGGCATAATAAAGAATACATTATAACTGAATACATTATCGTTAATTAACTTGCAAATGACTGTAAACAATATTCTTAAATGAAGTAGATTGCCTTTTTTATTATATATTTGTTATATTATAAATACGATCTTTATCTTTGTAATAGGTGTTCTAAATTGTATAGGAAAATGCTTAGAATTGAATCTGCCAGGCTGCACTATTGAAAATCTTCGAATAAATTTTTTTACTCAGAAAAACGACTGATATATTTTTTTAAAACATTGAACGGTTTTACGTGCGGAGAGTGGAAAGTAATGTCGGGAGAACCAATAGAAAGAAGAACACAAATGAATACTGTCATGTTTCGTTAAGTCACGGAAGCTTCTGCTCATCAGCTCAGCTCATCAGCAGTTCTGAAGATCTTAAAACTTTGATAATTTGATTACATGTATGTTGTGATTATATATATCATCACTTAGCAATCGGCTCAGATATCGCGTGACTTTCTTAAAATCGATTACAAATAATAAAAATTAATACCAGATTATTTTCTTCGGCTTCATGATATTTATAAACTGTTAAAATGGCGTTAGTTCGTAGTCGTTTATCATTTCAAAAAATCCACTTAACTTGGCCAATGCTAATGAATCATGGTCTAATCTCCACACACTATGGTGAACGTTTTAAAAGGGAAGTGATAAGACGTCGTCGTACACCGAACCCAAAATTGAACCATTGTTTAGTCATATCTTATCAAACTCGTCATACATGAAGCAACTCATTAAGTACATACTGACGAATAATGAAAGTACTGTTAAATTTTTGTTTTAGATAAAACTTACAAAATAAACTCCCATCTAATTCGTTTAAATTTTAACATCCCAAGTGTCAATCAAAATTACACATTTTTAAGGAAAGCAAATAATGTCAATACTTTATAACAGACACCTTTCTTCTTTATTTTACAAATATCTGATGAGTCTTGTTTAAATTAAAAATATAAAAAATGTCAATAAAGGACTTACATAGTGTCAAAATTTCAATGACGATATACCTAGGTATCTATAACATTAAACTCCAAATTTAGATACGTTTTTAAAAATTTTTAAAATAAATAGTTTAACGAACTCGTTGTTCAAAGCAAATACACTAAAAGTATGCTAAAATATGGAGAATGCTTTTTACTACAATATTTGTTACTGACATGTTAATAAGCAATAGGCTACGTGCATTTCTCACTTATAAAATCACGGTTCGTACATAAAATGCTATTGTTCTAATAGCATTTCGTCGTTATTCTTTCGTAAAAAAAATATTGTTGCATTCGTGTTCAAATAACATTTGATTTTATTTCAAAAATCATTTTAATATAACTTGACTGATAAATTAATAACATATTCAATAGTAAGCAATTTATTTTCAAACTGATTATATATCGTAGTTTCGATTCTCGTGAGTAATATATATTTCTTATAATAATAACATATCTTCAGTCGCATTTACTACAAACAAAAAGGAAAAATACAGAAATCGTAAAGATAAAAATAGATACGTAATTGAAAAAAGAAATAAACGAAAATGACCAAACTCTAACGATAAGCTTACAGTCTAATAAAACATCAATACAAATACATTTGCAATATATCTATGATAAAAAATCAATTCAGTAAAATAAAATACATATGTTGTAAAATACAACCCATAGATGTCCGAACTATATCGTATCAAATAAGTTATTTGAAATTTAATTTAAACAAGAATCAAATACGACGCAACTGCATCATAACAGTCAAAATTCTATAACAGATATTCCTTGCTATGACGTAACAGTGTGTATGTAGTATAAGTTATGGTTCAATGATATTTATTACACATCAAAAATAGTTGTAATTTCTACTAAGCCATGTGTATAAAAATATTAATTCCTTAGTTGTTGTTATCATGTCTGTACGAAACAATGTTTAAAGATATTATAACAGTCTTCGAAAATTAAAGTTTTTCTCTTATCTGTCCAAAATAGTCTCAAAAAAAGTCAAAACGACTTTTGTTTTTTTAGATAGGACACAACAGGAAATATTTGTCTCAAAATCTGAAGCAGCCTGACTAGGAAAGTTAACACTTGTGATGCTCCTGGTGTTGTAGGAGTGTACAAGCTACGCTAACTGATTACCATTAGGCGGGTTGTACACTTGTTTATCAAGAATGATGCATTTGTAGAAAAAACACAGTAGATCGGAAAAAAACACATTATGAACTCAAATTCAACCACATGTTTCAGGAAACTAAATTTCTCAATACACTAGTATAACGGATATTTCCGAACAAAGCGACCCTGTTTTGTTCTGCCACAAAGTAAGACAATATCATGTGCGTGATGAACAGAAACCCAAGTGGCTTAACATTTACTTGGAAGGCAGCTTCATAGTGTTAAAAAAATTCACATGGCAAAAATTATTCGTTTCTTGAATTCAAATCAATACCATATGATTCTTAGTCTAGAATTTGAATTCTTTGTCTTGTTCGTATTCGGAATGTGTTGATTAGGGCTGCTTAGCACAGGTGTTTAATTAAAGGCAAATGTAATATTTGCCGTGACCGTGACCGGAATGATTTCGTCTAGAACAAAACAACCCAAGCGTAGTAGGAAATTCATTAAATTAAATTTTATTTTGTTTAGGACTTGGCACCAACTTCAGACTTATCAGTAGATAGCACATGCAAATAATAGTATTATTTTTTTTTGTTTTTCTTTTTACTTAGCCTTTGACTCACATGCTTGGGATGGAAATTGTTCTTAAGTTAACTCATTCATTCCAGTTCTTTCAATTATACTTCTCGTATTTTCATTATTTATACTGTGTCTTTCTTTCATTCATCATCGTTCATTCTCTGGGTGAGTTCACAATTACTCTAAGCTTTATTATTGTATTATATTTCTATGTATTACTAAAATTAACTACAACTGGCTAGAGAAACCTAAGGGAAGACTATTTTTCACACAATTGTTCCATGAAGCGTGATTTGAGAGCTTTGCGAGCAGTCTGTTAGTTCTAACGCACGAAAGGTTAATCAAATATGTGATACAAAGATGTCATGAATTGTAGTAATATAATGATTATACACTTCGTTAACCGTTATTTGTAAATATTCTACGCTATCAATTTCTACGCGAACGAAGCCGTGGGCAACTGTAAGTAACTTATATACAAGAGCCAATGTTTTTACACTAATCTTATATCAACATATTTGCAATCCTATATCTTATCCTTACTATTGTTTTATAAAAATAAAATTATTCTATACAACAATATGCTGTATAATATAAATGTGCTGTGTGGCTACGGCACTAAAGAATTTAGCCACCCCCTCTCTTCCCGTGGGTGTCGTAAGAGGCGACTAAGTGATAACAAGGTTCCACAACCACCTTGGAACTTAAGAAGCCGACCGATGGCGGGATAACCATCCAACTGCTGGCTTTGAAATACACAGGCCGAAGACGGGCAGCAGCGTCTTCGGTGCGACAAAGCCAGTACTGCGGTCACCAACCCGCCTGCCCAGCGTGGTAATTATGGGCAAAACACATGAGTTCACGTTATTTTTGGCGTAAACTTGTGGAGGCCTATGTCCAGCAGTGGACTGTATAGGCTGTAATGATTGATTGATTGATGATTTATACAACAATATTATTAGCTAACTTAACTTACGTTCATAATTTCTTACATTGGTACATGTGTTATTACTAAATATATTATTAAATCTTAAAAATATCAAATAAAATAGTTTTTATATCTTATTTCTATTATTTACCAATTTGCACAGTTTCTGTTAGTACTCCAGGAACATATCTCTCGTAATATTAATTATACATCAAAGCGCACTTTTTCCGTTTTTACACCCATCTCTGCAACTTTTACATCTCATACGCAGGGGACGAGCAGTCTAGAAGACAGGAAAATTAACAGTTACAAACACTAATAAATAATCGAAATTTAATACCAATCACAAGGCATATCCAGTCCAAAGTAACTTTCTGAAATGCTCTTAAAGGATATTTAAGTTCGATGTACGCTCCGGCAGCGACGCAAACCATCACGAAACCTCACAAAGACCTTGATGCAAGGATACGGAGCGAGCTAAAGGCAGGTGTAATATCAGCGCACAAAAGAGCCAAGTGACTTCGGTTCATATTTAATGACGTCATTAACTGTAAGACACGGAATCTCGCTGGCGCATATAGCTTACCATATATCGCTTTGTCACGTGAAGGATACAGACTTGAGTAAGTACTTTATGTTTTGTGTTTGTAACTTGTTCTAGGAAATTTTTGTGTTGGCCCATATTACATTTACAGACTAGCCCGTTGGCGCAGTTTGTAGTGACCCTGCTTTCTGCTCCGAGGGTTGTGGGTTCGATTCCCACCCCGAGTCTGGGTGTAATATAAATATTTATTTATATATTTATATATGTATTATTTATAAGTATGTTTATCGAAAACAAAAATATGTAGCTATATACCAGTCGGCTGTTACCTATAACACAAGCATTAAGTTGCTTACTTTAGGAACAGACGACCGTGTGTGTATTGTGTAAATATTTATTTATTTATTATTTATTTATTTATTATAATATTATTATTTTTTTGTATAACCTGATTAAAATAAACTGAAAATAAGGCTTAGTTTATGTATTAAATTTTTCATAACTTTTATTTTAAAATATGTTTATTGATAGCATAACAAATTTTTATCGTTCCTTAAAATATTGTCACTCAACACATTTATATATGATATTAAAACGTGATTTAAAAATAATAATTATTGAGATATATAAATAACAATATAATGGAAAATCAACTATTTACACAATCAACCGTTGAAATATAACATATTAAAAAATAAAAAATAACGATTATAATTTTAACGCACGTGCTCTCTGCCCCCTCCTAGGAATTGCTAAGTCAATGAACGTATGGGACGTTACACATCGTAACCTTAAGCTTGCCTTAAAGCTAACATCTGCCTAGTCTTACCTTATTTATATTACACAACTAAAAATACAGACCTCAGTTATCGGTTCTTTTGTATTCAATTAGCCTTGCATTTAGGAGGGTGATGCCTTTCACGACAACAGTGGTAACGAGAGTGGTCAGCTGTCAAAACGTCCAAATAATCAGCTATGAACCTTCATCTTCTTATACGTTTCTAACAATTTGACCAAATTTTACGATTACATTGCGAGTTGAAAATAGACTGAGTATTTTCTTTTGTATTCTAAGACAGCAATAGATGCCATATTTCAAATACAGTCTATCATTTCAACATCCTAATTCGGATGATAGCCGAGCTGCATTGTACGATCTATTTAAACTCTTTTAGAGGTAGGTCAATTTGGGCAGTGCGTGATCAAATTTCGTAATGTAACTATCCATATATTTGTGGATTACAGCGCATTGTAATAATTGTGATGTGAATGCATTCATAACAAGAATTTAAATGACAATTGGTTAACAATGTACGCTGACCATAAGCTGTTATTGTGTAAGCACCGCAATTGATAGTATATAAAATAAAAGGAAAATTGAACTGAAGCGAATTATAACGGCATGAATAAAAATTATTTATTTAAATATCAAATGAGAACTATGTCCAATAAATCGTCGATTGTTGTAATAAAATATGCTATGAATAGTCCAGCGACAGCATTAAATAAAAATTATTGCTTTGCTTAATTGCAATAATTTATTTAAATTAATAAAACTCAAAATATGTTTAATTAAAGCAACAACACTATAGAACATGTATGGCTTAAACAACATGACAAGTAAAGCATTGTTGCTTATAACATGAAACCTCTTAGAAAAACATCACACATCATCACTTCAGCCTATCGCAGTCCACTGCTGGACATAGGCCTCCGCAAGTTCGCGCCAAACATCCCGGTTTTCCACAATGCTCATCCAGAAAAACCTTATCAATTTTTTTTTTTTTTATATATTTTTTAACAACACATAAAGCTTATTTATTATGTATTTTACGGCACGGTATATAAACGTTATTTTGTTGTATCGAAAGGCTTAATATTATCGTCTTTTGTATATTGTTACGCCCACGCGGTATTTGGCAGAATAATTGATGAGTAATATCTTTATTAAGTACATTTATCTTTCGAGACCACAGCTACTCATTAACTGTATACCAAACTTGAGTTTGATATTTGATTTTATAAGATTAGATACTTCCTGCTCTCGGCATCTATTACAAACAGGCGAAATATATATTTCATATATAAAAAAAAACAAGTCGCTTAAATTTTTTTACGTGCATAACTTATAAGTTCGTCGTTTACACCAAATAATAGCAGAACTAAATGAGATAATTCTTTTTTAACCGACTTCCAAAAAAGGAGGAGGTTCTCAATTCGAATGTTTTTTTTTTTTTTTTTATGTTTCATCAGAACTTTTGACCGGGTAGACCGATTTCGACAAATTTTGTTTTAATCGAAAGGTGGTGTGTGCCGATTGGTCCCATTTAAATTTATTTGAGATCTAACAACTACTTTTCGAGTTATATCTAATAATGCGTTTTTACTTGACGCTTTTTTCGTCGACCTACGTTGTATTATACCGCATAACTTTCTACTGGATGTACCGATTTTGATAATTCTTTTTTTGTTATAAAGGGGATATTCCTAGTTTGGTACCATGATAAGGAAACCAGGATCTGATGATGGGATCCCAGAGAAATCGAGGGAAACTCTCGAAAATCCGCAATAACTTTTTAATGGGTGCACCGATTTTGATAATTTTTAATTTAATCGAAAGCTGATATTTATCATGTGGTCACATATAAATTTTATCGAGATCTGATAACTACTTTTTGAGTAATTTTTGATAACGCGTAGTTGCTTGACTATTTTTTCGTCGATCTACGTTGTATTACTTGTCGATGTAATTGAAGTCGGTTTTTTTTTCGTTTGCGAGCAAACACAATTATTTTTTACTAAAATAACTATGGTGATACGTAGTTTGCCGGTTCAACGTGTTGTTGTGTTCACAGTATAAAAATATAATGTTGGATATAATTTTATATTATGTACTAACAAATTATCTATTTATTAAATCAACCATGTATTGCAACAGTACCTACATTCAAATATATTATTTTCAAATTACAATTTTAAATAAAGTTTATCATAAGCCGATATGATCTTTCGATCTTGTTCCATCACAGCGGTTACAATTTAACAAAATACGATTTTAATCTAAGATTTAAATCATACGTTAAAAGGAAACTATTGATTCAAACCGATTTTCACATCATCGCATTCGCAGACAAGTTGTATCCGTTGCTCAACATGAATACGTAATGCATTACAACCAAATGATCCGTTGATTCGACAGCAAGAAAGATAGATACCTATCTTTCGTACATTGCAACAGAACATGGTATAAAGTAGATATGCCTGACTATTGAGTAAATACAATAAACGCCGTTAGATCGAAGGCTCACAAACCTTCGGAACAAGTAAGCCGATTTGAATTTCCATTGATTCTCATTATTGAACCGAATTCTAGATTTATTTCAACACTTTTAATGTGTTCTCGTGAGATAAACCGCCTCGTCGCCGTCCGAAGAATACTAAACGATATTTACGAGTGTTTCCGTTTGTACTGTACTTTGATACTTACTTTGATTATTTTAATGAGTCTCTATCTTAAGATTTTTTTTTACTTCTTTATTAAGTCACAGTAGAATATTGCAAAAAAAAAATTGAAGAGTATACTTTTACTTTGCGTTACCGCAGTGGTCACAACTACACTGAATGTTACGCTATCGATCACATGATCGATCCCCGCACGGGACAAATTTTAGTATAAACGTTTGTTTACTATTTTAACTATGTAAATTGCAAACTAAAACTTTGTTTCGATTCAAAACAATTAATATAAAGAATTTTAACTATAATTCTGTCGTTTTCCCCCATTAAAATAACGCTTTATAAAATTTTAAATAACATGTTTCGCATTAAAAATTAACTAGACATATAAATGACACTATAGATGAACATTAGCCACTTTTCACGCTCCGTAGTTTCCGCTGAGCAATACTCGGACATACAAACACAATTGAATCAAGTAATCAATGCGCCGTGTTTATATCGATTCAACAACATCGCCGGGATATCTTCTGTACGATCGATATTTGTTACGTTTCGATTTACAAACTTCTAAATTCGATTCAATATCGATTTTCAAGAATCGATCACTCAATTCTCGTGCTTAAGTCAAAGGACTTAAGATTTTTAGATGGGTATATTCTTGTTTCTTCTTAACGTATTTATTTTGTACGAAGGTGCCTTTCGAATTGATTCACTGTCAAAATCGACACAGTCGATAAGACGTCAAAGACTTGTGATCGTATACGATTCTTTTATTTAACTAATCTTTTTATCTGACAATTTTTTTACATTCCTTATACATAAACGCCAATAATAATTAACTATATTTCGTTACCAGGCTATTTATTATTATCTAAGTAAATATTCCGATTAAAAGATTTGACAAATTTAAATAATTTATTTTCGATGTATATTGGATGGTTATTGGTGAATACTACTCTGTAGTATGTATTAATATATATTTATTTTGACCATAATAGAGTTAAGTTTGCAAGAATATTCTGCAGTACCTATATAAGTATATAGTTATAAGCTTTTCGCGTGTTTCTTAATATATCTTATCTATACTGCTTCACTTCCTGTTTAACATTTATTGGATCTAACAGCTAAAGTTATATAAAAAAGACACTCTTGACATATTGAAATAAGAACGTAAAAATGTTGTAAAGTTTTTCCCTAGATATATTTCATAAATATACGTGTATACACGTTTTCATTAATAATTTACTTCTCGTACACATTTCACAAAGCTAGAAGGCCTTGTACAGACTTCCCACCGTCATGTTATCGCTCTAGCACTTCATACCTAAAACCTTCCTAAGCCTCATCTCGACGCAATCTAAAAGCGAAATAAAATCCGAAATAAGGTCACGTGCTCCGAACATGTAAATCTACTTACGCCCGTGCTCCGCTTACTAAACATATTTACTAAAAGTTACACTACACTATCGTTAAAACGTTCACTTATTCGTAACACTGCTATGACGCTGACGTTTTGATTTCCCTAAACATGCATATTGTGATAATAGTTAAGAATAAGTAGTTAATGTTACACATATAGGACTATTTTTCTCGTGACTTCATATAAATCGACATTTACTGATAATCTTTTATTACTATAGGTTTGTATGATGTTTTACAGCTTTACCAACCGTATAATGTAGCTTTATAAAAATGACACAATTATATGTATATGTTGAATCATTTTTATAATATTAAAAAATACTTGACTCTCAACGTCCACTACGACTAAAATCATAATTTATGGGTCTAAAAACATACACCAAAATACAAAAGGCGACAAACAAATGTATGGCTTGTACATATATTTATCATGAGTGAAATTGTATATTGAAAGCTTCAGGGAACATACAAAACATTTCTCTATTTAATGTTAACTTAAAATAGATGTCCTATATGTCCACTACTACAGTCTTATAAGTCAAGGTATAGCCTCGTAGTCTCTTTTAAAAATAACAGGGCATATGAATCAAACGAAACAGATTTTTTTTTTTTTTTTAATACGAACCAAAATGCTTCACCTTTATTAATACTCGTATGTAATGTACTATTTTGACTTCCTACTGGACCAAGCATTAACATATTTTAAAAGGCCTCGTGTCTTAACAGAATATTTAAACAGAATCTTAAAAGACAAATAACTCACAAAAATCTATTTGTATTATTTTTAATCACTTATATCAATACACATAAATACCATTTCAAACCTACGATTACTGTTATAATAGAATGAATAACATACCGTATGTAAATGACTCTAAAATTCATTTGCGTGTTTTCAACATCTCGTAAATAACCATTTAACCTAAGGCAGATAATTTTAAAATACTTTATATTTGGTTCTGGGATAATAAATTGATTTATATTTTTACTTCATAAAAGAAACATGAAATTAAATAAGCCCAACAGCGAGACGTTGGTTTCGTTAAAAACACGTTTTTACTGTTTAACAATAAATTCAAATTAGTGAGATAATAGACGTAAGAGTATAAATAAAAAAGTCGCAAAAATATGGTAACTTAGTTATTGAATAAATCAATTAAACATTAAAAAGGCATTATTCAAAAAAACGAGTGTGCTTTAGACCACACGACTGAAGTAAAATTTCTCAACAATAACCCTGCACTGTGTCTTAGATATACGAAACATAACTGGCTATGAGAGAAAGAGAGAAAGAAAATGTGTGCTCACACCTCTTTCTTTTGCTCCGTTTGCCTCTTCCGATCACACTTTTTGTAGCCCTCTCGTCAGGCATTTACCAGCTTACTTACCAAGTCAAGCGTCAACTTTAGTCTTACTTTTGGAGAAGCTTATCAATTTATTCTATTGTATTTCTCATGCATTCTCGTAAGTACAATTCATTATTTATCTTATAACAATACGAAAAATCTTGCAGAAAACTAGATAGAAAATATTTTTATTCTCGCGTTTATTCCCATGAACTGACACGCAGCAAAAAATAAGTTGGACAATAATATTTATGGCGTGTAGTATTAATATTCATAGGCAGCCATTTGTTAATACACTCACAGTTGACAGCTCAATTTCACGTTCTTACTTCTTCACGTATGCAACCGAAATAAGACAAATTTGTCTTAAGACAAACACATTAATATAACACAATATTTTTTGTTTTTAATTTAGCAAAGCGTACAAATCCCACAAGTCATATAAAAATTTAAATTAACTTTCGTTAGATAGCTACTTATTAAACTCATATCATCTATGTAACTCATAAAAACAAAGTAAAAGTACTGAACGTCAAGTAATTGTTAAGTATTAATATAAAGGTACAATATAGAACCTTCTTTTTAATTTACTTTAACACTGTATATTAAATTGGAATGTTTTAAATAAATAGACCAAAAACTCTAGTTTCCACTTCCTGAAGACTGTCTTGCCGTATATATACAAACTCTACCGTAATGAAGTTACTACAAATAGACTTCCGAACCGAAAGATCTCATCCAATTTAAACTGAAATATTGCGCCAAGGGGTATCTCTCTGAGAAGTCTTGTAAGAATTCTATTTTCGGATAAGTAATTACACACATCGTATCTATTTTGTTCGGTAATCTTTTCGACAGGCTAACGCTTTGAAATACCAAATGTAATGCAGACGAGTCGTCCCCGATTAATGGAATGTGTACTTTTGTGTCCAAAATACACTTTAACTAAATGAAACAGCTCAAGTAACCTGAAAACTTGATCGAAATTAAATTTTAATAAACAGTTATTTTATTTTTTGTTCTTATTACTCTTTAATACTCCGAATAAATATAATAAAATAAAATTTAAATTGTAAAATAACAAAACCTGTCCTTTGTTTATTTTTTACATTACAATAACCATTAATCATTTTTAAATATACATTTTTTTAAATATTAATATCATTAACGTTCTTTTTTTTTCGACGAATGATAAGTTTAATCTAAAGCTTAAAATATATTTCAAAAATATTCTTACATAATGATTTTTTATCATTTCTTACAAAATTGATTGACCTGACTAGATTACCTACCATTTTATTTCACTATCTCAGACGTATAGCGTTTCAGAATATAATCTCACGAATTCACTTTCAATTCTCACAACTTTCACACTCCGTTTAAAATCTATCGATATCAATTACTCCAAGAAAAAACTTATCTGTATCAGATCGGAAGCTTACGTCTATCATAAATATTTTGTTCTCACGACCACATCCTTAATTTGAAAGCGATAGTAATTAATACTTATGTTAATATATTAATATATTATGACTATTTACTTATCTCAGTACTTAAAAGTCATAATTATCTAATTGACTGTGTGAATCGACACTAGGTGGCCGCAGTTTGTGGGTCAAACACCACTGCGATTTATCATAGCATTCTCTATTATTATCTCTTCCAAATTCATCTCGTGCTAGTCGTTGATGATGATGATGATGATGATGATATCATAAAAGAATTTGTAAGCTTCTGGAAATAATGTAAAATATGATGGACTCGAAAAGGAGCATCTTATCAAACGAGTTCTAAGTCTGCTCCATACATATGATCAGTCTGCTAAACAGTGGGAAAATTTCAAACTGTTACATTATTACTTTCTACTATTTACATTATATTTACTTAAAAACGTAATTGAATCAAAGAAAGTCATTAGTTCCTGTACAACTTTTTTTCTACTATTGTAAAAAATAAATACTAAATGCAAGCAATTTGCAATTAATGTCGCTTCTTAATGAGTTCCTTTTTCCCACCAAAATGTTCTCACCAATGTGATTAGGTTCTTAGACCTATTCTTTGAAAAAAATAATTTTAGAATCCGTTAGCAAATGAAGCAAATGACAACTATTTATATTGTGTAACAAATCCAAAATATGTCAATTGAGGACTTCCTTCTGAATTCAAGTAAGTTAATAAAAGGAAGGCGATAGCATTAGTGAGGTTCCAGGTGCACACAATTATACATGTGAGTTAGCACACATTCCCGTCTACCGTCTAATTAAATGTACGGATTCCCTCACAATCTGAGCCAATCTTCGGCCAGTACGTTTTTAATTGCTTTTTTGGACACAACAATCGTCAAAACTCGCCGCGGACAGCGGGTGGCCGCCGGCTCCTTTGGACTCCCATAATTATAATTATTCCATTAACTTCTACCAACCAACGCAATTATTCGTAAAATATTTTCTCATTCCGTCTTGTAGCCATTTAATTTGTAATTTTCGTGCCTCAATATAATTTGTGTATTAAGTAATCTTTTTACCTAATTATCGTTTTAATTCGAAAGACAAATTGAATTAATCTCTTGGAATGTATAAAATAGAACATAAAAAATTGGATTCGTATTAAGAGACGAAATGAAAGAATTAATGAAACGAAAATTTATTTTGCCTTTGATAAAACTTTGGAGGTGAATATTTATTTCTCTTTGAAAGTAAAAAGCTAATTTAAATTAATTACTTATTTGCGATATAAATCAAATGAACGTAATTTTCTAAATTTAATTTAAAAATGAAAATATGTTTGTACATTAATATTTAATTGATAATAATAAATTTAAACTATTTAAAAAAAGTTGTTTAAAAATGATAACCAACTAAGTTATAGAACATTAGCTCTCAACTCATTAAAAAAATTACAAAAAGCAAACTAATAGTAAAGAAAATTATAGACATTATTATCTCCTAAACTTAAGCAAAAGTTATATTTTTAGAATTAATTGTGCAAAAACTAGACTGTATTTTAACAATCAAAAGAACAAAGAAAGATTCGTAATGATCTCCATATGACGTCTATAACTTGCCCGCCCTTACATAAGATTTATGTTGTTTATTGAAATTATCATGTACATTGCTTTTTTATTAAGACCATGAATTTGATATTGTAAGCAAATGCGGCAATGGAATTAATTAACCTTCGAGTCAGGAAATTTATGGACAGGTTATGGATCACAAACCTGCTGTGCAGTTTTTTGGTTACAACGATCGCTAGAAACAGGAGTTGTGAACAGTTTTATTTTAATCTTCAATTTATTTTAATCTTCAATTTAATTTTTAATTCTTTGACGATTAGCAGGAAAGTGGACATAGGGTGCCAATCAAACCACCAATTGCAAATTCATGCGACGTTTCGATCCTTTATTGGACCATCATCAGGCATCTACAAAATACAAACAATGAAGAAAGTTGTATACCCAATTAATCCACAACAACAACAAAACAAAAAGAACCACATCATCAGTACCTTTACATATAGTAGTCAATAGACATCTCCTTGTCAAAGTTCTTTCATTATGTAAGATTCTAAATCCAAATACATTATATATTATTTTTAAGTTATGTTTTAAGCTGTAATCTATGAATTTTGAAAATTTAAACTAAAACATTTGAATTTGATAGGTAACAATATGCACAATTTTAAGTTATTAAGTTTAAGTAAGTAAGTTTAAAATTGTGCATATTGTTACCTATCAAATTCAAATGTTTTAGTTTAAATTTTCAAAATTCATAGATTACAGCTTAAAACATAACTTAAAAATAATATATAATGTATTTGGATTTAGAATCTTACATAATGAAAGAACTTTGACAAGGAGATGTCTATTGACTACTATATGTAAAGGTACTGATGATGTGGTTCTTTTTGTTTTGTTGTTGTTGTGGATTAATTGGGTATAAAACTTTCTTCATTGTTTGTATTTTGTAGATGCCTGATGATGGTCCAATAAAGGATCGAAACGTCGCATGAATATGCAATTGGTGGTTTGATTGGCACCCTATGTCCACTTTCCTGCTAATCGTCAAAGAATACTTATAACAAATGGACACAACGATAAATAATTAATTTTTAATCTTCGGATGAGTTATATTTTATTTAAAATTTTCCTTTGTAGTCTAGAGTATTGATATCTTGTGACAATGTTTGATTTTATTTACATTAATTTTAGTTTTAATATTAATTACCTTTAAATTGCTCGGCCACGATTAAATTAATGATGAGAATATAAATAAATTTCATTATTAAAATCCAATTATCGTATGTTAATGTTTACTTCGCTATAGTTTTTGTTACAAAATTTCCACCAATTTATTTATTATACAAACATTCAATTAATTTTACTCTGATTTTATGAACAGAATTATAAAAAGAAAATATCAGTATCACCACTGACATGTTTTATTATGTGATGATAAAAGCATCAAATAAATATCAATAACATAATTTGCTGTGTGGCTCTTCCCGTGGGTGTCGTAGGAGGCGACTAAGATACTTAAGGTATTTTCTGAGGTCGCCTCTTACAACAACAAGGTATAAGAAAGTTCCTTTATCAACGCGGTACTAAAGAATCCGACTGATGGCGGAATAACCATTCAACTGCTGACTTTCAAAACACAGACCGAAGACGGGCAACAGCGTCTTCGTTGCGACAAAGCCAGCTCAGTGGTCACCAACCCGCCTGCCCAGCGTGGTGGCTATGGGCAAAACCTATGAGTTCGCGGCAAAGGCACAAATTTTGCAAGGCCTATGTCTAGCAGTAGACTGCTATTGCAGCCTATTGGCTGAGGAGGAAATCATCAAAAATAACAAACAGTTGGTAATCTCTAACTTTTTTTAAACGCTACACAAAAACAATGTTTGCGGTGAGCATCAATTTTTTTTTTTTTCCATAAATCGAAATTCCGAAAATCGTACGCACGCCAGGTAGCAATCGAATTTTAAATTTATTTGTATTTCCGAAAAAAAACATCGAACAATAGAGAACATAGGTTTACCTGACACTGATTATAACAAGGTACGAGAAATATGACGACATCCACATGTTGTTTTATTATCTGTGGTAAAAAAAAATGTTCAAATCTCTTTGTAGCGCCGTTGCTTGGTGAGCGAATTACGTTATTAGTTGTTTAGGCGGTTAATCACAAACATGGTAACAATTTGAGGATGTGGCTTTTTGTTGCTCCGTCATGTGTAAGAGGAGTTTCTACATCGGTTGGCTACTTGAAACGGATTTAGCACAATTAGAAGCTCATATTAGACTGCATTGCATTTGAAATCGATGAAGTGTAACATAGGGGCTCAAACATTAAAGATTTCGTTTGAATAAAATATAAAATTGAAGATGGAACGCAACATCGTTTGATTTTAATTTTATATAAATTGATATTATCCATTTAAGAAATAAATGAAGTATAAAATGCTAATAAGTATGCTAATGGTTGACGAGGAGAGGCCACTGCGGTAAAAAATCAATCGATTTACATGCGACGCCTTTTGAATGTTTAAAATGCAATGGTCGCATTGTAACGTCCACATTATTCTACAAGGTATGCTCATTAGTCCTTGAAGGGCTGTTCCCTTCGTTAATGATTATAACGAATTGTTGGAACTTCAGGCGAAACAAACGTTGATTAGGGATTATAAAAAATCATTATGTATTTAAAAAAACTTTAAGACAGTATTACGCTACTTTTCAATATAGAACTTACTAATTTTGATTATCTTAAAATTTTAATAATTATTTTCTTTTAAATAGGTACAACCTAAAAGTATTTTTATAAAATAACTATTAAATTACATTATTATCCCTACTATTATTATTACCAGTACAAAAGTAACGTATCCAAATAAATATTGTGCACACAATATGAAATTAAAAAAACATTTTTATTTAATTAGATAATAATAGCAAAATTCGGTTGTTAAATTAATTAGTATACAGTGAATGCACTAGTTAACATCGCCATACAATTTATACTTTTTTGACAGATATTTACTTTATGTTGACTGATGGGTTTGGTTCCCCTAATTATCACCTACACAGCTACACTCGGGATATAATTATTATTTTTTCTTTCATTTCCGCTTAAAAAACACAAAAATGAACCTTATTATCTCCAAACAATCATTAAGTATTCAGTTACACTTGTAATTAAAGAGTGAAATGTTTTATTTCTGTTTACATTACGTGATTTTATACTAATCATATCAAGTAAGGGGATACTTTACATACTTTTATAATGAATTCAAATAATGAGCGCGTAGATAATTACAAATGTTATAACTAGTATAGCAGATTTTTAATAAAAAGACTAGCTGACCCAGCAAACGTTGTTTTGCCATATATATTATGAAAATTTAGGGCTGTATGTATTTTTTGATGCTAAATCATAATAAAATAAAAATAAAATAAATTATCAAAATATATAAAAAAAATAGGGGTGAACTACCCTTAACATTTAGAGGGATGAAAAATAGATGTTATTCGATTCTCAGACCTACCCAATATGCACGCAAAATTTCATGAGAATCGGTCAAGCCGTTTCGGAGAAGTTTAACTACAAACACCGCGACACGAGAATTTTATATATTAGATAACTAAGAAGTTGTAAATATACCTATAGTCATTAAAAAAATTAACGTGAATTTTTCTTTGCAAGTTTCATACTTACACAAAACTATAATCATTACATAGTGTAATCATTACATAGTATAAGAGAAAGACGCTTCCCGCTGTCTATATGCTAAGATGTTTGAAACTACGCAACGGATTTTAATGCGATTTTCTTTAATAAATAGTGTGATTCCAGAGGAAAGTTTATATGTATAATACATGCATAATATAGTAGAAGAACACTGATAGTTTTTGCAACCGTGCGAAACCGGGGCGGGTCGCTAGTTATAAATAAATAAAACAAATATGTTTTTGCTTTGTTAAACATACACTCAGGTAACACAGTCGTTCGTTTCTAAGACTTAATGCTAGTGTTTTTATGTATTTATCAGCCGGCTGATATAGCATAATGCTCAATGAATTTAGATGTGTATATATATATATATTGTATGTGTGTGTTAGATACACCCAGAACCAGGGCGAGGGACCACAACCGGAACAAAAAACAGACTCGTTGGAAACTGCGCCAAAAACGGGCTAGTTAAAAATTAAATTTTATTTATTAAATTGTCACATCAGCTGTGGCATAAAAACAAGGATATAACGTAAGCAAACTGGTGTATTTCGTTTTAGTTCTCACGGCGACTACAAGATAGAGGGAAAGTATAATTAAAAACAAGGTTGCCTAGATTTTATGAGATTACGACTACGTACAGACTCATCAAGTCGTAGATGAAGGCACGAACTTGTGTTACATGATTTTGCATTGCAAACAAATTGCGTACACGTATCATTCAGAACCTACTATACTACTATATACTACTATATAGTATTGTTGTCGGGCAAGGATTCTCATATAGGCATACATAATAAAACTGCACAAATAATTTAACAGTTACCATAATAAGTAAAGTACCTGGGTGACCGAGCTTAGCTCGGTATTTTTGTAAATCATGTTTTTTGGAATTCATATTTAAATTCGAATTACATATTTATAAAATATGAATAATATTTTTTTTTAAATAACGAGTGCAATTAAAAAAAGGAAAAAAATAGTTGATCAGGGACATTGGGATTTGAACCATGATCTCCTCGGTTGATCCCGACCGGCCGATTTCCCACCGAGCTATTACAACTTTAATGACAATTGCGAAATTTACCTTCGTATTCTAACGATATTGTAGCTATTTTTTCACTCCCTAAAAACAGGGATAAAACGTCATTTTCTAAAAATGAATCCTAGTTAGATGGATTTATCTCCCCCGAAACCTCCTATATACTAAATTTTATGGAAATCGTTGGAGCCGTTTCCGAGATTCAGATTATATATATATATATATATACAAGAATTGCTCGTTTAATAGTATAAGATATAATTTCAATTTTTTGTTTGATGTAAGGTTTTTTTGATAAGTTTTGTGTAAATTCTCGATAAAATTTATAATCATGCAAACAATCATATATTTTTTAAGGACCAATACTATTATAATTTCTAAAATGATGATTCGATCATACTTTTGAATTATTTCAGTATATTTATATCAACCATTTCGTGACAATTCCTTTTTGTAAAGATGCAAATTTTAGATTTTAATGTAAGAGACTTGAAGGCCTAAGCTTGAGACAAAATTAACAAACTTATTAATTTCTTCTTGTAAGCATTGTGCACCTTTTTGTAGACTTTTGCATGTAATAATATAAAATAAAGTCGTCTGCGTATTGAGACACGTGTGTTTGATTTTGATTAAAATTCCGACACCGATCAGAAGTTGCGACGTAAAATAATAAGGAAGAAAATAGATCACCTTGAGTTGATAAAGACATTTTTGATTTGATTTGTCTTGTCAAAATAAACAAGTGACTGTTTAATACTTCGTGAAATCTAGTGTTGTTCACTTTTCGGTGCTTCCTTGCGTGTGAACTGTGATCAAAATGTCCATATCCGGTGTTGGCATTCCTACGTGCGTAAGCAGCTTAATGATACTACATACAGCAAAGTCGTGAATGTAAGAATTATTAAGCAATTCAAATAAAATAACGATCACCTTTAGACACGTGATCAGTTGAATAATATGTTTATAGCATACTTAGATTTCTCTTTGATACAAAAACTAAGAAAGAATTCAAAGAAAATCTCTAACCAAGTGCGAGGCTGGTTGAAATGTTCCATATTAAATTAAAATTTGCTTATAAACATTTTATCTTTGTGGGTTGCACTAAATTTTAAATTCTTGATAATTTGTTTAGGCTAAGTTACAACCTATACCATGGTACACCTATACCTATATAATGGTAATTTCTTCGTTTTCATAACATACTTAATTATTCATTATCAATTTTTCTAAAACTTTACTAATACCTACACTATGTTTACCTGTAAGTAGGTCATAGAATTTTATACGGGTATCAAGTTTGAAAGGACTGTATTTAATGTAGCGCTTCTTTTTAGCGTTTCTTGATAAAGAACTACTTACTAAAAATTCTGTATAAACATCTATAGAGTTATTTTATCTTAATTTCTCCGTCGAAGTTATCAAACACAGTGAGACAGCCGAGGACACAGCTTATTCACCCTGCTCAAAATTTCGGAGCAGTAGATGGGCGAAGACCTTACATAAGATTACAGTCAAATTATACTGTTCACAAATAGCGATATGTAACCGTGGTTAGTGAGCTTCTGAGGAGGGTAAGTACAGTCGACAACTCGCTTGCAATGCTTTGGTGTCCATAGACTACAGTCTCTGCTTACCATCTGGCGAACCGTGAGCTTCTTTGCCACCTTAGTGGTATAAAAAATACAATTTCTGATTTTCGATAACCTTTATTTGCAAACTTTTTATAGTACAGTAATGAATCATCATTATGATCCTTTAAAAACTTTGCAATAAAAGGTTATCAAACATCGATAAACCCTTTTTTCGATGATCGAAATTAACAGCATTAATCACATCATCACATTTACACCGTGCCACGATCGCACCTGATTAATAAATTTATGATTGGATCGTGGCGAAATCACGATTATATGATTAATTGTCATCACATGATCGCGTGGAGCCGCGAATGTAATGAGCAGCATTCCATTGTTCGAGACTAGGTCATGTCGGTTCGTCTTTATATACAAGATAAATAACGTGATTTTATCTGCAATTTATTTAATAATTAGTAACAATATTGTAATTATAATAATATTCTTTATTGTGGACTAGAAACGATAAAAATACATAATAGCGTGTATTAGGCATTCTAATCACAGATTCTTCAAACCAAACCATAAATTGCACAGTTTCTGGAAAAGAGCAATGTAGTCGGCATAGTAGAATAAAAATATTCTACTTGAAAAAACTTAAAAACGATAAAGTTAGTTAATTCATCGTATCTTAAAGGCAAACATGGAAAATTTACAATTAGATAAAATAGTTACACATTAAACTTAATATAACAATATTTATTATGAAAACACACTTTTTGATGTTAAAATATCATATTCATATACATTAGTACCTCAATATACTATCGATAAAGTTGAATTAGTCTCACGGAAATAATATTAAAAAAGAAAAGAAAATTACGATGATTACTCAAATTATTACCTAATCTAAGTTACCAAACAAACTTCAAGTTCTCATTTCAATAATTGTAATCATTAATAAAAACTTTTCAAGATTACCACGCTTTCGTTTCGCTTCTCAAAATGCAAAGCGTAAGAGGCAACAGACCTTGATTGAGTTATGCAATTGTTATCAGTTATAGTATTGCCACCTTATACGGTGAATATTTTTTTTCTCGTAAAACTTATTTTTATTTTTGTAAAACCAAACAAAAATTCAAACAGGATATTAGAAGAATGTTTATTATTTTTTATTTATACTGTAACACACATTCTTAAAGTAATAACCAATTTTTAATACGAGTGTATGACGACGTGTTGATGTAATAACTGCACATTGAGGTCGCTGGCTCTATTCCCGTTCACGACAAACCTTTGTATAGAGCCTATACTATAGACCATTGGATTTTTGTTGAGAAGTTTCTGTACCTATGATATCTACCGTAGCGTAAAACTATTTATTTAAAAACAGTATTATTTTCTATTATAATAAATAGGTTGGTAATTTTCTATTATCGATGCTATGCCAGTACTAGAAACAACCAAAGTCAAGGTTCGTATGTGAGCAGCATACTTTGACTGTATTTCATATTATAAACAACACCTACGTAAAATGAGAACAATATTATATTTTAGATTGCGGGTGGCAACCCTAATTAGCTACGTAGCGCCGCTTACAGGGAGATAATTTTGTTTATTAAGAAAGAGAAGCTATGATTATATAAAGTGTATATCAAACGCAATCGAATAAAAATATAAAACAAGATACAAGGCATTATTTCATTTTAGATTAGAATGTTTGAATCTTTTTAAATAACGTGTATAAAGTTTAGAAGTATGTTAAATTTATGTTCTGGCAAAATTGTATGTTACACTTTGTTATAAATACAACAAAACACTATAATACTAACGACCATACGTAAATATTATATATTTTACGTGGGACCTATAACAATCGAATTGAAACGTCCCAGACGTACGATATACTAGAAATTATTATTCTCACAAAATATATCACATGACAATTTTTACCAGAAATAAAACAATAACATTATCATACACGTGTTTGAATAACCTCCTTGGTGTAGTGGTGCATAAGTCGTGTAAAACACCGACGGTATGCGGGTTTAATTCTCGCTCGGATTGGATATTTTTATTTTGACAAATATTTCTTTCCGGGTTGGATGTCTCTTGTTGTGTGTCTCCCCACTGTGCCTCGGAGAGCAAGTTTAGCCGTCGGTCCCGGTTGTTATCATAAGTACCTGATAGCGATCGTTACTCATAGTAGGGAAGATATCCTCCAACTTGCAAGTTGCAGTGGAGCAGCGTGGTGAATTAAGCTCTAATCTTTCTCCTACATGGAAAAAGAGGCCTATGCCCAGCAGTAGGATGTTCAAGCTGAATCATGTGCTTGAATAAAATAACGTTGCAAAATTTTGTATTCTTTATACAATCGACTCATCGCTGCTCACATATTATGTTTTATATATGATTTCATCAAATATAAAACTAACAAACGTACGAGCATTGTGTAATCCGTCAAGCTCTTGCTGTCCATGAATAAACGTGGCATTATCGAAACACAATCGTAATTCAATATTTGATTACCGTGTTCATAGTATAAGTTCAAATGTTACCCAACAATGCGTGTAAGTAATAGTGTTCTAAAAATCAGATAAGATGACGACCACTCAAACAATTAAATGCTGGAGTACTCTCGATTGATCAAATATGTCAGTCACGACTTGTTTTCAATTATAATTATTGTCTTCTGGATTGTACTTAGCTGAAACAAATTATAGGCATCTTGCAAACAGACTAGACAGAAAATCCTATACGGAAAAATGGTTGAAGCCATTCAGGCTTAATCTAAACTAAAGCGAGAGTCGAACCGAGGTCAAAGTTATTATACTATAGTGGTCATTTATTTAAATATTTTACCATGCATCAGTAACACTCACAACCAATTATTTGAACTATATTACGAGTATTATTCATAATTTGATTAATACACCAATCCATCTCCAATCGATAATATTGTTAGAAATATCATATGTACACCTAATGTAATATAATAATAAATAAAATAAAGTCATCACAACCGATAACTACGAGTATATCCTCAGTTCTTATCCGTACAACGAATAATCTTCACGATATTAAAGATCAATAAAAAAAAACTATCAAGTCAAGTTGTGTTTATACGACAACTTTATTAGAAATACATAAACGTACATGTTTGATTACACATCATATTTTATACCTTTCTATATCCCATCGGGATCTCCTGCTGATACGGAGACAAGATTTTAGACGGTTTTAGTAACACTTAGTCGTTCATACTCAAAGGAGAGGTTTAATAGTTGAAAAAAGATCAACACGTTTTATGAAACTATAAATTAAATGGGCGCAATAACGGATAAAAGAGGTTTTAGTACTAATACACATAATTTTAACCTCGGTTTAGTTGATTGTCATTATTACTAATCGTTCATTCATCGTCACTTAAGAAGCTTATTAAGTTATAGTTTATGTTACTGCATTTCTAAACTTAAAATAACAGACTTGCGATTTATAAAAAAACTGGCCAAGTGCGAGTTGGACTCGCGCACCGAGGGTTCCGAACAAACAAAATTATTAAAAATATTTTTATGATATGATGTAACAAAAAATTTATGCTTTTCGCAATTTTTCCTTTATCTGTGCTATAAGACGTTGCTTCGTACCAAATTTCAAGATTCTGAGTTCACGGGAAGTACTCTGTAGGTTTTGATTCCCTTGCGAGTGTGGAAAGTGTGTAGCATAAACGGCTGTATCTTTGATTGCGTTGGCTTAAAAGTTAAATTTTGTCACTGCTCTAACAGACAATAAACTTGAGTATTTGATATGGATTTCAGCTTGATACCTCAACGTGTTCCACAGAAAAGGGGTCTTGACAGACAGACGGACACAGTTTTGGGGTACGAAATGCTAAAATTACGCGTAAATTATTATTATTATTTATTAAATTGCTTTTTGTTTTTGTAAGAGCGAGTGTTAGTGCTGTGATTGTATGTATTTTGAGTACTAATGGTACCGGTTTTAAAAAAAGAGTTTATCTGAGATTCTTGCTTCTCACCAACATACTTAACATAATTTATTTATTAAAGATTAATATTATTATAATTCGTAAATTACACTTTTGACGTCTATTTTTTATTATTATTATTATGGTTTTTATTTACTGCAGCTAGTTTTAAGCACTCTATATCAATTGACGCAAATTAATATTATTTTACAAATTAATACCTACTTTAATTATTTTTAAACGTGAAGCTATCGCCGGTTCAAGACCGAAGAAAACTCTTAAAAAACAATATATATACCTATATAATGTGTTTTTGTTTAATTTTAGAGGATAAACTCGCTTACTTATCCCAAGATAAGCGTCTTGTTGCTGGTTACAAAAAATAAACAGTCATACTACATATTCTCATCTACTATTTATTTGTCCGCGATGGTCGCTAACCCGCAATTAGATTGCATATAATATCTATGGTACAAAAAAAAATTAATCGTTCATATCCGGACTTATATAATAAACAGACCCTAGCAAAAAACTGATCAAATTGCCTTTTCAATAAACGGGTCAAGAATTCGAGCTTACACGCAAACATTTTAAAGCATCGGTTTTACCGTTGATCTTACAACGCTAAAATATTTCTTGTTACCTAATCATAATTCCTTTAAATTAAACGTTACTTACTATTGGCTACATCATATTTCTATTATAGTCTATAGAACAAACAAACGGATACACATACATGTACATCTTCAGTTATTAAGTTATATGGTTTCATTGGCGCCCTTTAGGAATCTAACCTTATAATAACGTTATTAATATTATAATAACGTTTCTATTCTATATTTTTTATTATTATTATCATTATTATCATGAATCATCATGAAACGAAATAATTACAAGTTTATATTAATTATTACTCAGAAAATTGTTCTTAGACATATTGACCAAAAGACTATAAAGGACATGGAAGGAAAAATATTTTCTTAAAAAAAAAAATTTCAATCACGTTTTATACTCTGAAATTTTTTGTTATTTTAATCTGTATTTTTTTTTTGTATTAATTTTGTACAGATTTATCACATAAAATTTACATGCGCATTATTAAGTAAATACCTACATCTCATTTATAAATTACATAGACAAATTACACAGGGATCAAGAATTCGTTTTTAATAATGTGTGGGCGATACTTAACGAGGATTGATGCGAGAAAAAAGATTTAGATTAAGTGTAACCGCAGACGACAAAACATCTTGTTTGCCGTCTTAAAATTATATATTAATAATTTCAACACGTAGATCAGTAACTCCACGAATGCTCATTAGGATTATAGACGGTAAAACCTTTGACGGAAAATATATTATAGCATGCACTGTATTGAAATATTATGAAAGCTACTCATTACAACTTATCATCTGAGTAATATATCTGTGGTGTTATTATACACATTATAGGACATTAGTAAATAAATAAAGCTATTTGTAGGTACCATAATGTAGCTTCTGTAGCTTTACGACCTGAAGTATTAGGAATAAATATAAAAACATATGTTTGACTATTATAATATATAATTAAAAATATTAAAGCTATCAGGGTACTGCTAATTCCCAAAACCATAACTCATCCGAAAATCTAAACCTCAATTAATTAGAAAAAAAATTCGTCCGTTTGGCCACCGACTGTTAAGACAATAATTAATAAATAAATAAAAAACGTCCCGCCAGTGTTTCAATTCATTCTGGGGGCGGAGTCGTTTTACATTCACGGGGTGGGTATCTTTCGAAATCATTAGTCGTGGAATGCCTCGGAAAGTGAACACAGTCCATAATTTCGGTTCCCTTCGTCGGCACCGTGGGCGGATATAGCCTTTGTCTTAGTTACAAAAGGACAAAAAATAATTCGAATGTCAGTTAATAATATTTATTTGCGCCGTCGTCGCATTAAGCACGTGTAGTGTAATTTCGTTCACATTGTCCAAGCCGTGTCGTGTCCGCGAGTGATGGATAAAGACAATAGTTTCATTATTTCGTATCGTTTATCCTCAGATAATATATGGCGATCTGATTCGTCGGCTGATAAAACGAAAAACATAATAACGAACACGACTCTAAGTGCTCGTTTGAGGCACACCGAATATTGATTATACATATTATTTTACTGGCAATAAAAATTTTACGGAAATATCTGCGTATATAAATTATACGCAATTTCATCTATAACCTATTAAAATTCACCGTTTCGAATTAAGAATGATGATTTACGAAATAGCATGCAAAATACATTGTGTAACATTTACAGTGTAATAAGCGAAAGGTTAACATCATCGTCGTAAAAATATAATCTCCCTATTCTTGTTACAACTTATTACTAAATATATTTCTATAACACAGACACACACGGTCTTTTGTTCCTTACATAAACATTTTTTTGCCTGTGTTATACGTAATAGTAGACGGGAACAGCTATTTAAATATATTTTTTTCGATAAATATACATGATACATATATATATATAAAACACAACCCCTGGAGCAGAAAGCAGGGTACAAGAAGCAGGGCACGTATTTCGCGAACGGGTCAGTCTAAATATATGCTAATTTTTTTTTAAGTATTTAAGTCTAATATAAATGTTTATTTAAAGCCATCCTTTCAACACTACATCTTTGTATTCTTACGCAAACGGTCATAAGAAAAAATTTTTACTCAAATTGAATCCGATAACATCTTTGAATAAACTGTTTACGATCATAAACTTCGGTATCCAAATAAAAAACGAATGAACTGACCAATTAGTTCGTTTACGATTCTTTAATAATCCCAATATTTTGGTACATTAAGGAAGTATACATATAAATAATAATTTCTTGCAAGAAATACGAAATATATAAAAATTCAATTAAACCGTGCTTAAGCAATAGACAGTAAACTATAAAAATCGGAACTCTAGAAAATTTAGTTCAAAGCTTTCAATTAGTTTAATACTACAGTTAATAATAAATGTCATTTTAGTAATACTCGTGGTCACCCAGAGGTCGAAATTCGACCACAATTAAAAGTTTGAATAAAAGAAAACCAAAAAATTATGAAAATAATACCTTTTTTAAAACGATTCAATTTTACTACAGACTTTGACAATCAACAAAAGAGTATAATATGTGTGTGTGTGTGTCAAATAGGTACATGGTAGTGTGTGTAATGATTTTTTATTGATTTAGTATATTTTTATGAATAATTTAAAAAAAATATTGGCATTCTGCACTCCTTCTCTATATAAACTATAAGTATGCGAAATTTCGTACTCCTCCGTCCGCGCAATTTTCGTAAAAGGGGTACAAAGTTTTTGCTTTAGGTATTAATATATAGATAATAGTATAACTATATTTTGCAATAGAACAACATAAAAGAAGTGAAACGCCGTCAAAATAGAAAATAAAAGTATTTACAGTATTCTATCTCTTAAGATCTCAGTTAGGTTTGTATATGATGTAGGTTGTAATAAAACGCAGTATCGATACATTTTGTCGATAGTGAATACGAAATTACTAAACACTAAAATGGGCGATTATATTGTAACTTGTATACATACCGCTCAGTTAACCGACAACTATAAACCGTTGTTTGTATATTAACGTCATAATATCATTAGAACTTTTATGGGTGTTATATTCATAAACATGTATGCGTACGGCATTTAAGTGCATCATTATAGATAGAGCCTTTGTCGAGGATAAGATAAAAGGTAAATTTACACTCGGCTTCCTATTTTTAAAATACTTAAAGGCTTTCACGTTAATAGTTTTTAAGTACTTTAAAAATATAAATTGTACTACAATGTTTAAATAGGCAGACACGCGGTGAATTTGAAATAAACAAAAAATATATATATATAATGTCAAATTAATAGGAAATATTTCTTTTGATATTGGTTTGCTTTATTGAAATACGTTACACTAAAAATAAAATTAATTTAATATATTATACAAAAACTGGACGTTAATTTTATTCATTAGTAGCACATTTTAATGTCTAATATAAAAACACAAAAGCAATCAAATCAATATCATTCTTATATAATAGTAGTGTTATTATACATAATAAATTAAAAAATTATATAATTTTAAAAATAAGTGTTACATAATGTATACATCTTTATTACTGTTGTAAAAAGATATGGAATTTGGTTGTTTATTTATTCATTCTCATCTCAAAGCCAAACAGATGATTCGAAAAATTGCTTTCGTATCAAATTGTCTTCTTATACCCTTTCTCAGACTGTAATATAAATGTATAATAAGTAATAAAGTTCCCAAAGGTTATTTATTTGTTTTTGTTTATTTTAAAAGTTACAAACCTGAATTAAAATAACTAATAAGTCGATTCATCGACGAACGGTCACGTTCTAATTGTAAGAAAGTGCTAGTATGTAAACATATCAAATAATCTGACATTTATCGAAACAGTTCATATGTTTGAGCATCAAGTCTTTAAACATTTTTTTTTTTTTAGTAATCAACCTGTGAAAGAATAGTATATCTAAAAGAAATCGGTCTGACGAATAAAAGACTCTCCATATTTGTGAGGAGTTACAGTTTCACCAGTCTGCTAAACTGCTGGTTGATTGATAACCTACCTGTTATGTATATGATCGCTACCAGGTGCTTATGGCTGGGTTTAACCGGGTTTGACCGGGACCTACAAAAATATACATTCAGATCAGAGAGCAATATTTGGACAAATATAAATATCCGCTAATAACCACTCTGGCGTAGTGGTGTATGGTGTCGGCGCCTACACGCCGGCGTTATGTGGGTTTGATTCCCGCTCAGATCAGATATTTATATATACAAATATTTTTTTCCGGTTTGGATATCTGTCCTTGTGGGTCTCCCCACTGTGCCTCGGAAAGCACGTTAAGCTGTCGGTCCCGTTTGTTATCATAGAAGTGTATATATCCGCAGTGGAGCAACGTGGTGGACTATTCTAATCCTTCCCCTACATGGAGAAAGAGGTCTACCCAGCAATGGGATATTATAGTCTTGATCAAAATATCCGCTTCATGCGGAAACTAAACGGACGGCTACGGGACGACTACTTGCATTACTACACAGAAACGATTATTTGTAACACATCATTTATTATATTAAGAAAACTATTATAACTTTGTATATACGACATTATGACAAAACTTAAATTCTAATAGATGACATCATCGATGATTGAATCATTATCATGTTCATGAATCAATGTTCATTGAAATAGTTGTAATCCTTTATTTACGCAATGCAACTCAACAACTTATTGGAATTAAAGTTACGACACTATGATTACCTATTATTTTTACACAAAGAATAATAAATAATAAATAATATTAAAATAAATATGACGCTTCATAGAAAAGAATATCGACTTTATATTTATTTTACAAAGAATTTATTTTTTCAAACAGCAATAACTTGAAATAAGTTGAATAAATAAGTCAATAAATAAAATAAATTTCTATGTACTTTTATATATCGACGGTGAAGTGCGAATATCTTCTATCCAACAAAAACAAAATTTTACAGGAGGCGAAAAAAATGATTCATTATTTTAATATAGTTTATCAATAAATGTTAAATATTGGTATTGGTATAAAATTATATGACAATTTCAATGAAGTTAGTCACATTAGCCTATGATAGGTTATTTTTGAAATAATGTCAGTTAGAAGTTATTGGTATCAATATTATAAATACAATAGTTAGTGATTCGTACTTCGAAGATATTTATAAATAAAAGACATACAATAAGTAACGAAAAAAATGTTTATTAATGTCATCATCTAGTTATTCTTTTCTTTATTAATAATTAGTAATCACAATAAAAGTAACTGTTTTTTTAAGATCAACATAATATGCTAAACTAATCAATAAATTTTTTAAAATCTAACAGATAGACTCAATATAAAAACAATTTTAATTATTTAATTCAGCAGTACCTAGCTGCAGTTATTTCGTACTCCTATGTTATATAGTAATACCAGGTAAAAAATTTAGAAAAAAAAAAGACTCAAAAATTGTAAAATTTTTAAATTAGCTACCTAAAAAAATACCCTTATCAAATGTAGCAACACAATATTACACATTTAGAAATAAAAGTATAAAGAATAAACAACTATTACCTACTCGTTCTCAAAAATCAAAAACAGTCTACCAGCTGTACACAGTCTATCAAATAAACTATGCAATTATAGGAACACAAGATTAAACATTTAGAAATTAAGAAAAGATGGACAAAAAAAAAGGAACTACGAATTGGGTATTAAGCAATCATTTACTGTAAATTACTCAGAATATTCATGTATTTTTTGGTATATTATCATAAAATAAGTGACAATCTTTAGGTATGACTAATTTAAGTTGTTGTAAATGTTCGTATTTAGTAGATGTTATTGGTAATCGATCGGAATGAAGCTGTTGGTATGGTTCCTCATATTGAACTTTTGGCCTCTGAGGCAAGTCAATCCAGTCATTATTAAAGTCTAATTTAACTTGTATGGGAGAATCTGGTGCGTATTTAATTGCTCGAATGTCAACTACTTGCGGGTCACCCGCTTTACGCCCAGGCCTGATGCTCTTGTAAACCCAATGCTTGGGATCAGCATAGTTTTTGACAAAGTCGTAATCAATTTCCAACACCTCGTATGGATTTCTTTTACATGCCTCTTTTGTGATAGTACAATATTCACTCGGTAAATGTATTTCTCTGTTTTTGAGTTTTCTTTCAACAGCGCTATGCACGGAGTCACACTCCATCTGTGTATGGCCGGGCACTAAAAACTTTTGGATTATAGTAATTCCATGCAATTTGCTTAATCTCAGTAAAGCATTTGCCAATGTCACATTTCTGTTTTGGTATGTGCAACCATCAGAAAATATTATTATGGGCAGTTTCAGCAGCAAGCAATGTCGCTCTATGTAGTCAATCAAAAATGACGCAAATGTATTGGAGGTCATATCAGCTGCTGTTTCATTGAACCAATAGCAAGTGCAATGGTGAGTAGTGACATTATAGACTGTGAAATTATGACACGTTAGTTTTGTTTTAAAGTAGAGTGAGCTTGCTGTCAGATACGGGCATACCTTCACAGCTTCTAAATCCATTGTAAGAAGAACACATTCCTTATTTGCGGCTTTCTGTTTATCAATGGATTTTTCTTCTCGTGCCCGGTTTTTCTTTATAACGTGTACTTGATAGTCTGCTTCGTCCATATTTCCTGCTATGTAAGACGAACACACGTCACACATGTCTTTTTTTAATGTCATTAAAGAAAGGTTTTTATCGTGGAATTGTTTTTCAAAAGTACATCTGCTTACTGAAGGCATGTTCTCAGAAGCACAATATTCCTGATAGACTTTGAACAGACAGGAGAGGTTTCTGTAAATTGGTTCAAGAAATAACTTATTTGTATCTTTACGTGCATAATGTGAGGGCAATTTCGGAAGTTTATTGAAAAAATCATCTAAGCTCCGCATCTTTGCTTTCACCTCTTTACTCAGCGTTAAAGTTCGAGAAGAATTTAATAATTCCTGGTGAGCGCTCATCCCAAATTCTGCTTTCTTAACCCAACTCTGGACAGTAAATGCTCCTAGAGACAAGGTATTTAAGAACATATCCCTACAAACTTGGACCTTTTCATCTCCGGTTACAGTGAGTGGTAAAAAATATTGTAATGTCCCTGTTCGTGTTGATTCATTCTTTACGGTTTTACGATTCGTAGTAGATCGAGTCACTAAGTTGGTGACAAAGATTTTTCGCTGATCCCAGTTTAACTTTTTCCAGAAATTACTATGAATTTGTTTTCGAGTGTCTTCAGTGAATTGAAAGCAACCCCTTAGTTTACTTTTCCTACAAAAATCGGAATTACACGCTGCCCCTAGTTCTCTTGCAGATCTGATAGTATCATGTTTTACTGATTCTCCACGAGGTCTTCGGTATCCTAAATACTCTTCTCCTTTCATCCTCTTTTCCTTCGCTTTATTTTTAGCCCATTCACTAGGTTTAGCGTTTTTGCGTCGTTTTCTGCCTTCATCAAGATCTCCGTAGAATATTTCTTGGCTATCTTTATCAGTAAAAGAATCATCACTTGGGGGTACGTATTTAGAAACAGATTCTCTAACTGACCACTCATTTTCAAAGGAACTATGTGAAACTACAAGAGAGATAGACTCTGTCATTGATTTGCAACGGCGATTATAACCTAATAATGGAATATCCTTTGTTAAATCAGACATTGAGAGTGATTTAGGACGATCAACCTTGGATAAAAAAATGTTTGAGTCATTAGTAAATGTTGTTGCTTTAAAATCTGCAAAATATTGTTGATTTTCATAGGCATCTTTTAGGTCTGCACTGAACAGTATCAGAGTATGAAAAAAGTTGTTATGAAAGTAAGAAAGATCTGTAGAATTAATGCATGAGTCGGACTTGTGCATTTGTAATTTATGATAGAATTCATTGTCTTGTGTCAAATCAGAAAGTGACAGAGACTTTACTTTAGACAACTTGGCACTCAAATTAAAAGTCTCGGAATGCGCAATTCTACAGTCAGAGGGAAGATATTTTTGTTTCTCTTTTAAATCTACAATTCCGTGACGATTGCTTTGTAAATCAGGAGATTCATTATCTACTGCGACAACAAATGATTTTATCGACTCATTTTTTTTATGTTTCGCAATCAATGAGCTTTGAAATTCATCATCCTCTTCTTCAAGGTGACGATTTTCATTTTCCCTATTTTCCTTTTCGTCATCACTGTCGGGAGCTTTACCTTAAAATTAAAAATAAATTAAACAAGCATTCCAGATAGGTATGTACCTATTACTTACTGTAAACTTGCGCATAATATCAATTAAATATTATTATGTGTACCTAAAGAAATTTAACTACTCACGTTTTGTACCAGTAACATCTACATTCAGCATGTTGAACATCTGATCTGCTCTTAATCTTTGAATACGTTTTGCCCATCCTGACATTATTCTGAAATACAATAAAAGATGTACTACTTGTAATGTATCAATAACTTCTATTTTACAAAAGTATAGGTAAAAATTTAAATTAAAAACAGAAATACCTCCTATCTCAATCTCAATAATTAAGATAGGAGAAAATAGTTGCATTAAAAAACAAAAATTGATGGAAAAATCTTCTATCTTCACTTTAGTTGGATATCAAAGTTATACCAAATATGGTTATACCAAAGTTAATCAAAATTATATAAGTTTTCTTACCAGTTTTGCTAAGAATCTAGCTTATCCAAACAGCTGCAGCTGAATATTACTTTAAAATGTTAATTAACCAAACACAAAATTTATTTTTAAATCGTAAAGGTCACAAAATTGTCGTATGTCAAACTACTTGCCGGTAACTGAGCTACAGAACGACTGAACGACGCGACGCAACGCGCAGTGCGCACCAAACGAAACACATGTCCTGTCTCTTTCACGCGTAGGCCGCCTCATTCACTCCAGTCTTATTCAAAATAGTGCTTTCATCAAGTTAGAAAATGTTTCAATAAAGTTAGGAGGTATTCGCACAAAAAACTATACATAATTAACTTAGGAGATATTTCTAAGAGTAAGTTAGAATTAGTTAGCAGCAATTATTTGCGTCTAAATTTTCGTGATAATTTAGGAGGTATTACAATAATCATTTTAACACGTTATTTTTAATCCAATTACTTAGGAGTTTTGCCAGTACATGCAAAATTGAACTTTAAATCCAGTGGCATACAAAACTCATTTTCACTTAAAATGTTAGATAGAAGATATTCGCACTTCACCGTCGATATGTGAAATTATGTCATCGATGACATAATTAAAATCATAAAAATTATGTCATCCTATCTGTTCACAACTGGTGTTTTTACATATTTATGCATATTTTGATATTTATTCACAATCGACATAATCATACACATTTTGATTTTTGTTTTCGACTCCTACATATACCCAGTTCTTTCATTGTATTTTAAGGTATTCTAAAATCGATACAAACATAACATCAAAATTAATATTAATCGCTACATATCTTAGTTTTATTTATTATTTAATACTTTATTGACAATTTGAAATTTCATAAATAAATACAATATTATAACTTAAAAAGGTGTTAAAGTGGCCTTATCACTAATTAATAGTGATCTCGTACAGACAACCTCATATATAGAAAAAAAATTGTTAAAATAAACAATAAAGTAAAGAAATTAATTATTTAAACTACATATTATATACAGTACTCATAAATAAAATAAATTAAATTTAAATACATGTCGCAAACACATAAGAAAAATAACTTAATACACTACAAAAAGATCTTGACATATACCTTAAATATAAAAAAGAAATAATCTATATAAATAAAAATGAATGTTGCTAAGCACATAACCCGACTAGAAAAAAGATCAGGCTCAACCAGATCATGTATCTGGACCGGATCAGGATAGAATGAGGCATGCCAGGTCCTGCAAGCTCTATCAGGACCAGGTCTGATCCAGACAAGAATAGCCTGATGTAAAATATAATCAAGTATAGTAAGGCACACTAGACCAGGACCCGGTCCGGTCCAGATCAGGATAGCCTGAAAGAAATTACGCGAACTGAGCCTGAATTGCGCTATTAATGTTTCTTAGGATATATGTATACAGTTATCAGGACAGTATAGCAGGGAGTCCATTTCTTCACAGTGGAGCAATCGTAAGTAATAGGAAACAGTTAATTAGTAGTTAATTATTAGAAGTTAATAAATAAAATTTAATTTATAACAATAATTAATTAATAGCATAAAAATAATTAATATTTAAAGTAAAAACATAAATAAATAATACTATGGAAAAAATAAACGGAAATAAATATCATAATAATTATGTTAAGTAACATATTTATAATATCAATTCGCTTGTTTTTGTCAAACAATTTTTTCAAAAATATACATTCGTGTTTTTTAAAAGAACCGGACCGAACCGGCTGATCAGGATGAGATGAGATTTCCTGATCTGGACCCGATCAGGAAATCTCATCTCATCCTGCTCAGGTTCAGACCAATCATCTGCATTACATGCCTTATCTAGTCCAGATCAAGCATGCCTGGTCCGGTCCTTCTAAGGAAGACAAAAAAAATTCTACTCGGAAACTCGAGAATGGCTCGACCAATTCGGCTAATTTATTTTTTGTATGTTCCGTAAGGCCCACGGAAGGTTTAAATACTAAAAAAAGTTAAAAAACAAATTAATTTTTAATATTTACTTATGACAGAACGAAGTCTGTCTGGGCAGCTTAGTTAGTTATATAATAGTAGTATAGTTAGTTATATAATAAAATAAAGTCAAAAGTAGTAAGAAGTAAACTCATCGTACACAGTTTGTGTATGCACAAAAACTGTGTACGAAAAGTTTACTTCAGACATAAGTTTACCTATGCGTGTGTGTGAGGCTTATAACAAAATAAAATTGCAAAGATATTAGCGTAAAACTATTTCTGTGTGGGTTTATATGAAACTAATATAGTCTTGATAATATTATAAATCTAACACAAATGTATCTTAGACTTCTATTATTATTAAGATGTACTTCATTAGTGTCGATTCGTATGATTATTACGAGGACATTATCGAAAAAATGATTTTATTCTTCAAAATAGAAGCAAGCTTTAAACAAAATCAGGTAGCTAATGCGTTTTAATTTGCATCAATATACTATAACCTTTATAATAATGTATTGAATTCCACCATTTAACTTCGAATATCAGAATTATTTATTATTATCGATATATGTGCTGGTCTATAAAAAACATTTTCAAAAATATATAAAAATAAAGGTAAATTCGAAGTCCTACTCTATTACGCAATGACGGATATATAAAAATTTCTTCAATAGTATCCCCGTTTTAAATGCATAACAATTTTATGTCATTATTATGAGAACGGGATTTTAAGACTAAAAAAAACGATATATGTATTGACGAAAAAAAAATTGACAGGATGAAGGTCGCTCAATCAGATACTATTAAATATTAAATTCACTTAGACATCTCTTCAATCTCTTCAACTCTTTTCAATATCTCAATCTCTTTTCACTCTTTTCAATATTTTCACTAAACCATTTTATGACGACGATCAATGAACCTAGCAGTACACCATTGATACTATAATGAAGCTTATAAAGTGCGATAGATAAAGCTTCTATAGCTATCAATAACATGAGATTGCACGTTCTGATTACTAACGCATAAGTGAGGCTGGTGAGGCGGTCGCCAACCCGCCTGCCCAGCGTGGTGACTATGGGTAATACACATGAGTTCACGCCATTTTTGGTGCGAACTTGTGAAGGCTTAGGTCCAGCAGTGGACTGCGATAGACTGAAGTGATGATGTGAGGCTAATCTAGTCTTCTACTTTCTTTCAAATTCAATAAGCATACAGTCAAATTGAGACCCTCCTCCTTATCCGAAAGTCGGTTAAATATTAAAGTATGTATATGTAAATATTAAAGCATGTATATTATAATTTAAATATAAATATTAATTTTATATATTATATTATAATATGTTATAAATTTTTAAAATATAACCATCAATATAGTATTTTAGCAAACTCCCAAAATCGCCAATTTCTAACTTACTCGTAATAGCAACTATTTGTAAAGAAAATACCCAATAATAAAAACCTAATAAATTATTATCAATATTACGTATTTTCTTTTATGATTGTGTTTATAGTTTTATACAGACGAGCTTAACAAATATCATAAAGATTTACCTTAATGAAGGTAACCTGTGATGGCTATTAACACTTACATTTAGCAAGTTAGGGACATGAATATGTGAAGGAACGTTGTAATACAAGATAATTTTAAACTTAATGAAAAGTATATAGATAAATAAATATATTTTTAGTATGTAAACTTAACCTTATTATGCAAATATAAAAAATATAAAAAATTTACAACTGTTAAATTCGGCAGTCCATTTCACTATATGAAATATTCATTTAAATCAAGCTGGCTGCAACACCAACAGGAGCATTTCAAGCGAATTAACAACTCTATACTAACGGAGAAGCTGTAACTACTTTAAGCAAAAAAGAATACAACACTACTTAAAATATATATATTATTTGCCTGTAATTTGTGTAGTGTAATCTGTAAGGTTAAGGCACTCTCCACTCGATCTTTTTCAAATTTAGAACTCTACATTTCTTGCAACCTCAATAAGACTTAGCACAAGAATTAAAATCGTCCGATTGGAAATAGGCAAAATAACTGGAAAGAGCGTAACCAATATACAGCAGACAAAAGCTCATTAAAATTAAAACGTATAACCGTAATAAATCTAACAATTTACACAATGACAAATTTATAGCACAGTCGAATTTATTTCAGTCCAATAACTTATCGTGTCACAGAACAAACAATGGCTTGATGAACAATGACTTGAACTCAACATAAATACTCCTACTCGAAAACGAGAACAAGGGTCAATTTTCACCTACATTTCAAATCGAGGCTTTGCAAAACAAATCCTTTTAAAATAATTCACGCTCTAATAATATGTGTAACTTAAATAAATACAACCTAACAAGATAAATTTATTATTTTCTCTCAATGTCTCGTTCTATTATGCTTTTAAATATATAATGGAACTCAAACTGTAAATAGCTAAATAAAATCTAGCATTTTTCTTCAACTTTCATGGTTGAATTTACCTTTTTTTTGAAGCAAGATATACTTGGGTTATAATATAAAATAAATAAAACTATTCCATAAGAACTAAAATTAAAAAATAATTTAGACGTAAAAAGAAACTAATAAAATTTGCTTTCATTTATATTAAATCAAAAGTTGACCTATAGTTAGTCGAATAGGTTTTAAAGGGAAACGTTACACACGCCCCGAGCGGACACGACACGACAGTCCGTCCCGTACTTTATGATCTCATAAAACGAACGATTCAATGGAATTCATGGTACGACTGTGACTTGTTGGCGACTAATGACAACATTGTAACTACGGTGTAACTGTAGGCCATTTCTATTTGTCGTAACAGCGTTGAGGTCCAATTAAAATATTCTTGCAAAGATTTTTATTCATATCAACGGCAGAACAAGAGTACGTAGTAAACAGGTTACGTTTAACAACAGCAACAAATAAAGAGAAATTAAATAATAATGAAAAATAAAGCGAGATATTCAAGTTATCAAACCTCCAAAGAAAGTTGCTGGCATTTTATGCAATTTTAAGAAATAAACATCTAAACGACTGATTATAATTGAGGTTAAAGAAAATACATAATAATGTTATTTAAACCAACTAGATAGTTATTATTATAAAATTTACAGAATATAGATATAATTATGCTAACAAAACATAGAGAACGTTACACAAGAGTGACAACTGATAATGTTAAGAATCAAAATAATACTATTGAATATTTAACGACCAAAACTTTTACAGCCTGTGGTAAATATAATTGCGGTGAACAGAATGAACAAATGAATGACTCTTCATTGAAAGCTCACAAATTTAACCGAGCAAGATTAAATCCGTGGCTGCGATCTCTGTACCAACATAAATCAATATTTAAACATTTTAATGATCTATCGTAAAACATATACGAGTATGTTGGAGCCGCTTTCCATTATGGATTATAATGTTCGGTCTTGACCCACAATGCTTCGTGTGGAGGGCGCATAATGCTGCTAACCTCAAAAGAAAGCTGTTTACTTTTTCTTCGAAACATTGATTCGAAAATATTAAAAAAACCAAAGCGTAAACAAATTTTTACCACGAACAACTTCTAGCTGTATAAAATTTAAAAATGTTACAGTTATTGTTTATGTTAAGCATTTGTTTAACTCGATGGTTTAAATTAATAAGATATGTACACGGGTCAAGTTTTAATGTATTTCGTAATAAAAAAATATTGTCAGTTTTTTGCTCGGCACAATGAGGTGCACAATAAAAATGCCAATGTTCTTACAAACAAGAATTTATGTTCGATATATGCAAATCAACGGACCTCAAACGCAAAGATCGTAGAGTAAGAATACCAGTTGAATAAATTAATTAAATATTTCTTATTTTTAATATATATATAATAGTCTATAAAAACTTATAATTGAAAATATGATTTTATATTTATAACATTTATTGAATATATTATAACAAATTACAATTATTTAAATGTGGAATTAAAACTACTCATTAAAAGTTAAATAAAATTTTGATTTTAATTGCAGCAATAACGAGTTAAATCTACACTAGTATTATTAATGGAGAGAGAAAAAGCCTAACATAGAAAATTGTCTGAATTTGTGTGTGTATGTATTGTATGTGTGTGTACTTATTTGAAATATTTTTACTCCATATGATCACAATCTAAATACGTATATGCCTAATTATTGAAACTCGAAACAAGTAAAATCACACTGAATAATTTTTAAAGCCAATAATAATTACATTTATTATAAACATACTGTTACATTTAGTCTGCTCACCAACGCACCGTGGTGGTAAAGATAATCCCGTCGATACGTTACGTGGCGTGTCAAATGCTTAATGATATTGAACAGAAATTATACCAGTTTTGTTTTCTGTAAATAAAACGTTACGAACATATTTCTTTACTTTTTCATACCGATCGTTTCTATCACGCTCAATGACTTTATAGCGATTATTGAGTTAAATTACACATTTATAGGTAACGGTTAAATACAAATTGTGTCACGTGACACTAAAATCCAAAGATAAATATTCTTAATGTACACACTGATATAAGTTCGCAAACTAATGTCTTTGTATTAGAAACTCCGTCGTTTATGAACCGATTTTGATAATTCTCTCGAAAATCCGCATAACTTTTTACTGGGTGTACCAATTTTGATGATTTGTAATTTAATCGAAAGCCGATGTTTATCATGTGGTCACATTTAAATTTCATCTAGATCTGATTACAACTTTTGGAGTAATCTTTGATAATGCGTATTTACTTGACTATTTTTTCGTCTACCTACGTTGTATTACTTGTCGATATAATTGAAGTCGGTTTTTCTTCGTTTGCCTGCAAACACAATTATTCTAATAATCTAAATTATAAGTAAGTAATACATTAAATAAATAAATACATTTTATATCCAGACTCGGAGCGGAAATGAAGCCATCAGCCCCATAATAATATAAAGCACAACGCCAACTGCGCAAAAGAAGTCAGTAAAATCATATTACAAAAAAAAATCAAAAACAGATAAAATATAATCAACTTGCAACCTACTTTAATCGATGTTTAAAACTATTTCTACGAATTCAAATACAGCAGTTCTTATTGTAAAAGCGTAAACAACGGATATAAAACAGAGTTATCTCTCATTTACAAAATTAGTATGGGAATATATTTAAACAAGTAAGAGAACATAATGATGTAATTATAAAAATACCCGCACATAAACTACCGTCATAAACTATTTTATGAATGAAAATGAAATGTTTCACTTATTATTTAGTAATAAATTTCTAAGAGTACAGCGTTAGTATAGAGCGTAGTGAAGAGTAATCCTGTACGATATTTCTTATTTATACCCATCAATACTCTTCAATTTAGAAAAATATTTGCATTAAGCTTTTCTACTTATGAGTAATAAATATTTTTAGTATCTAAAATGAAATAATTACGAAGCTGATATAATTGTTCATTACTTCATCGACAACTGATCAAGTTGGTTATTACAGAAAATGGCAGTTGTGCTCGACTGCGCGGATTCAATCTCCATGCAAGACAAATATCTATATAGTCCATACAATGTGACTCTGTTTTTATGTTGTGTCATCCTACTGAGGTGTCTCTACTACTCATCATTTAAAAATACATGTTCAAATTGTATTCACTATTAATGAGTTTACCATCACAATGCCATTTTTTTAAAGTTATTCTGTGTTCACTTCCTAATCTGCTTTTACTTACTTCATAATCCGCTTTTGTTATGACGTATTTTATACCCAAAGGTTGTCTGCATCTTTATTCATATTTTTTTTTTGTTTCTCACTATCTATTGTTAACAACTCAATGGTGACAAAAATTATTATTACCTAAAAAATATTTATGATAAACAACTGTAAATATAGTTATTATTATTAAAAAAATCAAGTAACACTTTTCTAGAAAATCCTCAGGTCTTTATCAATATTGCAGGTATGAAATTATTATCATTTCGCTGTGGGAACACTTAGACCGCATAAAAATATCTTAATCTGCTCCGGCGAAGAAAATCCGCTTGGAATGCGGACAATTGTCTATCAGCTATTGCAACAGTGATTCATCATACCTTCAGATAGTGAGATATACAAAGACAGTGTAAATTCATTTTATGTTTTTTTATTGTTATCTATGAGAATAGACAGATACATAATCTGTCTTCTGTTTTGAGTTTTACAGAATGAAAGTAAGTTCAATAAACTCTACGAAAATAAATGGACCTAGATATTTGATACTCAATCACTCACAATAATCTTTATAATATGTTAACGAATTTTCTATAGAAAGCCAAATTGTTAGCCAGCAATATGTAGAATACGACTTAAGCGGAATGGCCAGAAAAGGCGAAGAGTTAGGTTAACATATAGCAACGTGTTTGTCGCTTTAACTTTGTTTGTTCTACATCGAATAAATAAATAAAAAAGTAATCTAATCTAATTTAATCTAACTCGGGCCGGGAATCAATCCTACAACCATAAAGTTATATACCAACGGTCTAGTGTTGACACTTTTAGGACTTACAAGCTGAACCTTGCTGTTCTACTTTTGGTGATATTTACTGTTTCGCTCCAATAGTCATGTTTCACTGTGTAAATACCACGTATATAAGCTACGATTGTGATAAATTTCATCAAAATAAGTGTAGCGCTTTTAGAGATAACCGTATTTTCCATACCAAACTTGTTTATTATTATAAACATTAAAAAACATTATTTGATACATTGCAGGAAACATATATACTAATTACTGTAGTATATACTATCTCTTTAATAAAGAAAAACAAATCAATAAGTACCGTAACAATAAATATATCGAATAAAACGTCCTTACGATATATACGATTATAAACGAAGTGTTTCAAAATGTTAATTAATTACGGAAACTACTATACATGGTTCTACAAGACAATAGTACTAATTAATAGCATGTATATGATTAAAATGCCGTGTGGTGTCGGCCGAGTAGAATAGCACCACCCCTTTCTTCCCGTAGGGGACGTAAAAGGCAACCAAGGGATAAACCTGGCTCAAAATCATCAGGGTCTTGGAGAAGGAAAACTTCATTTGAAACCCGGAATGGGGTTGCGTGCGTGGTATAGCTCTAAAATGCGAAACACTCCTGCAGCCGAAGTGACTCCACACGTATCGACTCTTCATTCCTGTGGGCTTAGCCAGTGAGGTCAAGAGAGTGACGCAGAGCTTAGGCAACTCTGCGTTTTTCTGAAGAGTGTCGTAGACGACACAGTTTCTGTCTGACACTGTCTAAATCGTCTGTAATAGACGGACTAAGGCCAATGATATGAATAAAAATACTACTATAACATAGTATTGAGTACTATCGATCTTATGATAGCACATTTTACATAAATATTTAGTAGTATATCATGTGTATTCAATAACAAAAAGGTATCAAAGGCAATTATTTATATTATATGATAATATATATTTTGTAATATTCCAATGTTTACACTCAATACGTTTTCAAATACATATCATATATAAAATTTAAATCAACAAACACATGATAGTTTTCTTTTCCAATTTAGTTATAAAAGGAAATAAAAATAATAATCAGATGTTACCGAGATGTGCAATTTCGTCCGCAAATTGTATGAAGGCAATTCAAAAATGCTCTCTAGCTTTGTCGTTTACTTATTGTTCAATCACTAAAAGAACCTTGTTTAATGGATTTTCAACATTACTGAGCAAATAATCGTACGAGACTTATAAGGCCTACATTATTACAATATTATATTTTAACTTTGCGTATTTTTTAGCTACGGCGTTTATTGTTTATATACATAAGGATACATTATTATTTTTTTAATCAATAAAACATTACGAAAATTAGCACTCTGTCATAGACAACATCTAATTTACGAGTATAACCAAGCATTTATCTAAGAGTGCAAAAAACATTAATATTGTTATAAAAAAGCTTAAGGTAATAGATTAATATGCTAGCTCAATATGTTTTCTTTTAATCTTTTAATTAAGAGAAATAATGTTTTTTTCTTTGAAACCTAGTATAAATATGTTTTCTTTATATATTTTTATAATTAATAAATCAACATAATTGCAAAATCCTACATTGAAGTTTAATCTTAATTTTTATGTTATATTTATAATTTTTACATATTTTTAAACATGAATTACAATACAAATACAATATTATACAGTTAACTTGTACAATAAAATAAGAATTATTAATATTTTCAGTTCTAATTTATGCATAGAAACTCGCTACCTCTTCCACTAATCGCTCCGCCCGTCGCGTCTCTTGTATTCCATGGCCACTTCGCCCTCGGCGCGGACCCAGTCACGACATGCCAGTCAGAAACCTCCAATTTGTGGCCGCCGTGTTGGTTTTGTTGAAGCTAGCGTCTTCATACCTCCTTTTACACTTTTTGCCAACACGAATAAATCTTATAAGGTCATTTTTGCAAATTCCTTTGACGTTTCATTGTATTGTATCGTTCTTTGTTGTTAGATACATAAATGTATATAAAGTGTTGCAATTTTTATGTAATGATCGAAAAAAGTTACATGCGCTATCATTTTGTTACTTCTATAACGGTCAACATTGTCTTTAACTATTTCCTACTAGTAAAATACACCATTACTGAAATAAAATACCTTAAGCTGTTAGTAAAAATATAAAAAAACCTTAAGTCTATTAGAAAAATTATGATTACACTTATTTCAAATATAATAACGTACCTTTTGTTAAGCTCATTTAGAGGCTCTAGTTATAAAAATTGGCGGAAGCCTTTATTATTTTGTTCATATATTAAACCATTAAAACCAGTTCATCAAATATAATGCGAATAACTAACAGCAGTGCATCACGAGTAATGTCTGTCTGCTCTTGCGCAATTTGCACTAATACCCTGTTTCTTGTTCTAATCGACGCAGATCGTTTCAATGCGTTGGTGCAATGAACGTCAGTACTCTCTATATTTCTATAATAACCGTAAAAAATGTAACTTGTTTTGTGATCTGACATTCTCTTAATAGAGTCTAATACCGTACTAAGCTAACTTGTTTAAGGTTTATAACTTTTTAATCCATCTCAAGATCATCTTCTTTGTACGTCATCTTTGTACTCAGTCAAAATGAATTTCATTTTTAGATAAATATATAATTGTTATTTAATTTTTAAAAATACTAATTCAAGACAATTTATAAGTAATACTTGCCTTAAGTAACTAATCACGTTTAACGTAATGCGTATAAAATTAAATCACAGTAAGAAAATCGCTACTAAAATTGAAGGAGGTACAAAACTATTTCTAATGTAAGTAAATCCACGATAGTTTCCCTTTTACAAACAACATCATGTTTCAAATAATTTTCTCCTCTCACGATGTACACACAAAGTTTATTTACAAATACGCTTGAAGCAACGTTTTAGCTTGACATTTGTATAAAATAGCTCTACAAAGAGGCATCTTAAAGAAGACTACGGTTCAAGATAAGATGGCCGCCCTCATAATGACGGGGCCGTCACTCTGTCCGTCAGCGAGACTCCTAAGAATGAGTTCATTTCCTTCGACCATAAGATACGATTTTTAATTAAGTTTTTGTTAAAAATTCATTATACAGTACGACGGACCTCCGCGGCTATTCCAACTACATGCATAAATGACTACGTAATTAATGAGCGTAGAATGTAGACGCTTTACTCGTTATAATGTCGAATTTTTGATGATTACGCAGACGTTGTGTACACGTTTAATTTTGATTTAATTAAAATTCTTCTAAATTTAATTACGCGCCATACGATCGACGAAAACATTTACGAAGTTTTCTTAAACATAAAAATTATTTAACGCTACATGCTAACGAAAATAAAATTAGATTAACTTTGATACTGGTAAGAAAAAAAACTACGGTAGGTACATTAGGTATTTAATTTCGTCACATTCGAAGTTGAAATTTATGCAAACTCATAAAAACGAATTAATTATTCTTATCAAGGATTTCAAGAACCTTCGTAACTACCTACTTTACGTGTATCGGTTTAATTTACTGTTGCATATTAGTCAATCTATGGCAATAAGAGCTTCAAACTTTCATTTCATCTCATTATAATTGTTGCTTCTGGCTGTCAAGCTGGTTGACTGTCAATTTATTTTTTATTCATGAAAATTATTCTTTTTGTCAGCAATTCTCAAAGAGATGATCCAGTTGTGAATATTATATTCAAAACTATGTACTTATATTTTATTTGTTAAAAAATATTTTTTTATACAACTATCTGCCCGGACAGACTTCGTTCTATCATTATTTAATAGTAAAATAAATGTAACGTTTTCCGAGTGATGACTAATTTTTAATTTTTTTTATTTATTTTTTCAAACCTTTCATGGGCCTTAAAGAATATACAAAAAAAAAAATAGCCGAATTGGTCGAGCTATTCTCGAGTTACGCGCTTAGCAACATGATGACCTGATGGTAAGCGACTAGCTACGGTAAACGCCTTCAACACTAGAAGTATCGAAAGCGCAATGCTGATCCTACCTCCAATCCCCCCCCCCCCGAGGTCTGGTTCCCTTACTGGTAAATGTTACAGGAACACAACACTGCTTAAAAGCATATTATTTGATTGCGATCATCTATAAAATCGAGGTACTTCCCCAGTCAGGCTGCTTCAGTTTTTGAGTAGAATATTTCCCATGTTATGTTATATGTTATTTAAAAATCCAGTCAGCAGTAGCCAAGGACTAGTCGTTTAAGCCTGTAGGAGAGTTCGGTACGTGTCCTGCATGTTGCATGTTAACTCGTAGCCTTGCAGTGCCACCGTATCTTCAAAAATGTGCAATAATCCCCCAACTTAGGTACTCAGACACATTTATACTAGCTTAGTCTTGACGTGACCGCAAAAATCTCTACCATAACTTAAGCGACTATAGTGTAAAGGTTGACAGAGTTTAGTTTTTTGTTTTTACATAAAAATAATATTTTATAAAGTTCTTACATTTCTAAAAAATTACGATATATTTATAAGTGTCATCGAATACTACTTTTGCACTCGAAATCCAAAAATTCTTTAAAGAACATGAAAGATACATATCCGAACGAGATTACATAGTATAAAACAAAGTCACTTCCCGCTGTCTGTATGCTTAAGTCTTTAAACTAGGCAATGGATTTTGATGCGGTTTTGTTTAGTAAATAGAGTGATTAAAGAGGAAAGTTTATATATATAACACATGCGTACTAAAAAATATTGTTACATCCTATAGTAGGTATATTGATTGTATCTCATTATAAGTAACTTAACTGAGGTAGGGCACAGCAGGAATTTCCTGCTCAAAATATGGAGCAGCCCGACTGGGGTAGTACCTCGACCTTACAGAAGACCACAGCTAAATAATACTGTTTTCAAGCAGTATTGTGTTCCTGTTGGTGAGTAAGGTGACCAGAGCTCCTGGGGGGGGTTGGGGATTGGGTCGGCAACGCGCTTGCGATGCTTCTGGTGTTGCAGGCGTCTATAAGCTACGGTAATCGCTTACCATCAGGTGAGCCGTACGCTTGTTTGCCGACCTAGTGACATAAAAAAAAAAAAAAGTGAACGTTATGTTTTTATAAGAAATAAATTCTAAAAACCCATAATATAGTAGAGAAACACTGATAGATTTAGAGGTTTTCAATGTGATGTCGTAAATAAACACAGTTTTTTGCGCTTAGATTGCGCAAATATTCATTTTTTAGCAGACTTCAAAAAAGGAGAAGGTTACTCAATTCGAGCGTATATTTTTTTATGTATGTTCGAGGATAACTTCGTCGTTTATGAAACGATTTTGATAATTCTTTTTTTGTTGGAAAGAAGATAACCCAAGAGTGGTACTTTGATAATAAAACCAGAATCTGATGATGGAATCCCAGAGAAATCGAGGGAAACTCTCGAAAATCGTAGTGACGACTAGTGCGTTCTTAATTTTTTTCGTCTACTTACGTTGTATTGCACCTGTACGAAGCCGGGGAGGGTCGCTAGTTTTTTTCATAAACTTCCTTTTAAATTAGTTTATTTATATCATCGATAAATACAATGTTGTGCAAATTGCTTTCCGACTAAAAATACATTAGATTTCGTATTTTGTGATTTATTAATCGATTATAAAATCATAATTATTTTGTAATCAAACATAAACTTAATAGTTACCTCAATAAAATTTTCCATTAATAAGATAACAACGCAGCTAAAAGATTCGACAAGTCTCCGTTTAATTTGATTTGAGTTAAAAGCTAACATTATTATTCATAATTTAACGTTGTCAAGAACTTAGAGTGTGTCATAGAATATATTTTCATTAACCCAATCAACTTAACCTATTATATATGTTATGCCACTGTAATACATATATATACAAATGCTTTTTAAACGACATAAATATAATATATTTATGTCGTTTAAAAAGCATTTGTGTGACTTAAGCCAGTAAAATAAAATGTCGATGATCGTTGCCAGTTTTTATATATTTTTAAAGTAGACAAACAATTCGAGATATTTCGTCCGGGACACTAAACAGCCATTAAAAAGCATCTTATTTCGGTGACAAACGTATGTGATGTTGCGTTTCATATAAAGAGCGATGCGTTAGAGACGAGACTCGCTTTGAAGATGAGTTTACAAATGAGCGAGACGCATCGCGGTGACGGTATGGATGTATTGTCGCAGCTGTATTCGTCACTAAATTTAAGTCACTTTTGAAATATCTGTATATAAGTGTCTCAAAACGTTTTAAGAAAACAAAAATTTTAATGGAAATCAATCGTTTATGTGCATATTTCATTTGAAAATTATTTACACTGTAATAGTTGAATCAAACATACTTTTCTTTCAGGCCTTTACTAGTATTCTATTTACTTACTGCAAAAAAGCTATAGTTTTACTTTTTTTTAAACATAAAATTAGCTTTATGATATTATAAGGCAAGGCATTTATTGTACACAAAGAGTAATTAGTAGTTAGAATATCAATCTTAGGTCATTATTATTACTACCAAATCATCATAACTATGTAGAGCCACAGATATAAGATATCACAGGTACCACACAGTCAGTCGCAGCTAAATAGGTACTACAATAAAGTATGCCTTAATGCAATTTTTTTTTTATTAAAACTTTTATACTCCAATTTAAAATAGACACGATACATGAAAATTTAAAACCTTACCTCTTATCATAGTTTGTGTGTTAGTCCTCTGTCCAAAGGACTATAACACAAAAACTATAATAAGAGCGCAAAATTCTATAAAAACCTGGAAAATCAATGTATAAAATAAAGTAAATAGTAGGAATTTGAGCTAAAATACATTTTGAATCACGTTTAAACTACGCAAAACTTCTGTAATAATAAATAACTAACAAAAACAAAATATTCTAACGTAAAACCTTTATCTCTTTTTATCTATATCCGTCACAATTTTATAAAGTAAAAGGAGCCTCAGTAGCAAATGTTTATCAGTACAATACGGAGTGTAAGATATAAATATTTTAGGATATGAGTGTGAATGGAAGCCACACTTTTTATTTTTTTAAAGTTGACCGGCTTTATGGCTGCGATATTGCTTCTGATCGTACCCTTGCGTAGGACGACTATGACTTAAGAGACAGTTCGCTTTTTCGATATGACATGTTTATTAATTTTTCTAAAATTACGTTCAGAAATCTTTTCAAAGTTAATTCAAGTATTTGCGTGTAATGACGTTATTGTTATAAATGGCGCCTATAACTTTAGATTTTACTTGAAATTACGCATTTTCTAAAGTTTATTATTATGACTTGTTTATAAAATCTTGTTTTTAAGTTCGTTTTATTAAAAAAAAAAACAAGACACAGGTGTCATGGATCTTTAAATTATAATATTCCGATTTAATTACTTACTGGACTTTGTTAATTGTGTCTTAAATAATTAAAATTTACACATAATTTATTATTGGATATGCATTAATTATCATAACAATACTTTTTACAATAGATATTGTAAAATATCATTATTATTATTATAACTATTATTGATTATTTTAATTATTATTCATTAAAAAAACTTAAACAAAAACCACATTAATTTAAATTTAAATACAGTACACCCAACAAAATCTTAAATTTTCAGTAACAAAAGATCCAATATATATAAAAATAAATTAAAATGTTAAATTTCATTTAATACTTCATGTGTTTAAAATTATAATAATAGTAATATACAAAAAGTATTGTACACTTTCTACGAGCTTAGTATGGTAACCCTACAATTGGGAACAATTCTATCATTTAGCATGTTTATGCAAGAAGCGCTACCACAAAGGAGGGAGACCGAACGTTAAAAAAACCAGGAAACAAAAGAATTTATCAACTTTCAATAATTAACAGTCATGATCAAATTCAAAATATTCGTATTACGATATTCAAGTATGTTTATGTAGGCACGTTTGAATCGCCATTTTATAAAAATAAGTTAATCTTTCGGCAAAATCGAATTCATTTTAATTAAAAAAAAATCACATATTTTTTTTATTATTTAGAGAATCAGACTGTATAAACGGGCTATTATACGAGATAATTATGACGAAATATTATATACATCAGTAAATTTACATGTTTAAATAACACTTGATTTTTAAATCTCTGTCAAAACGAGCGTACGATCCGTCCGGTGGTAAGCGGATACGCGCAGCCAATGGACGCCTGCAACACCAGGAGCATTGTTAGCGCGTTGACCACCCTGTCAACCCTCACCAGAAGCTCTGGTTACCTTACTCACCACAGGAACGCAACTCTACTTAACAGCTATGTGATCATCTGAAAGTTCGAGTAACTTTCCCATTCAGGCTACTCCCGTATTTCGACCATATTTCCTGCTGTTTGGATAATTTTCTTTTTTATATGGTTTTTGTTACCAATACATAAAATAATTATATCGTATATGTATGTCAGTCATAAATTATTGTAGTTTAAAAGAAAAGTAATTTCTATAAAACAAAATAGTTTATATAATTTTTGTATATAAATACATTGATAAAACCGTTACTGTACCGTATATTAACGACTACATACTTGTTCGTAATACCGGTTCATCATCAAGAAAATCAGTTTTTCTTTGGTCACATTAAAAAATGTTTACCGAGATAATGAATTCTTAATTGTGATATAAATCTCTCGCTTTGCTTTTTTGCAAATATGATTAATGATGAAATAACTTTTGTAAATCGTATATATGAGTATTCGTACTAATGAACAAATAAGTTAATTAAATAATTCTATATATGTTTTTTAGTGTTTTTTTTTTTAATTAATCACTGATTAACTATCTATATTCTTCGCTTAAGATCTTAGATTTTCGGGTTATTTCTGTTACCATAGATTAGTCGCTTTGAATAGATATTAAGATTATTTTTTGTCCTGGGAAATAAAAAGGGTTTAAGGAGATACAAAAAAAAACAGTCTTTGTAAAGCGTAAGAAGTCACGGAGTCAACAATTCATGAGTCAATATAGGCATAAAAAGTGTACCCACGCTTTACTTTACTTTTGTGTTATCCCCTGACATATTTTAGTTTTAATAACTTCAGACACAAAAACTAATTAGTCAGTAGCTAATAACACTAAGAAGATAATTGAAAAACACAAGCAATCCATTTGTGACTACCGTTCTATACAAATAAGCGGATGGCTTTTGTTGTTTCGAAAATTAATACGCTATCAATTTTCTATTGGAGGCCGACATCGGCCTCATTGTCGGCGTCTATCAAAACTGAGGTCAAATTTAAACAACGCATTATAATAGAGAGGCATAATGCGGCGGTGATACCACGGCACTCGCGCCTTAATTCCAATAACGATAACTGTACACAATGTTCTTGTTTTCTAAACGCATTTTTCTCCGAAGCAAAGAACTAATATTTGCTCTCCCGTGAGCAGCACAAAGCCTAATGTTTGTCCCGGCGTTGCACTTCGGGTCCTGAGTAAACTTCGCTTAACAAATTGAATACGACTCCAAAAAGGGACATGTATTATTCGCAATCGTACCGCAGTGGTTTTAAAGTTTAGATTGTATTAAAAGATTGAGATGTTGTTACAACACAAAAAGTATTATATTTCAGTCTGTAGTAGCATTTAGTAGCCTAGAGCGTTTCTGCGGTAACTTTGTAAAGAAACCATAAGAAAAGACAATATCGCCTCGAGAAGTTTGCGAGATAAATTACGTTTGAACATCAGCATGTGTAATTACATTGATTTAAATAAGACCTTACGCGACTGTGAGGCCAATAGAATGGATGAGTATCTAATAATTATTTTTTCATTTGACGTTTAGAAAATTCATTATAGCCTTTATAGAGTTCAAAAAATTGTAGAAATTATACTTTTGGAATGTTAACTGGTGCTAAATTGGTTTATATATTACGATAAAATATTAAAATTAAAAAAAAAAACATTTATTTTCACTAGTTTTTTAGACGAATGGCTAGTCTGTTTTTATATAATTATGTCGGCAAACAAACGTACGGCTCACCTGATGGTATGCGATTATCGTAGCTTGTAGATGTGTGCAACACTAGAAGAACAATTCCCCCCAGGAGCTCTCATCGTCACTACGTCACCTTACTCGCCAACAGAACGCAACACTGCTTGAAAACAGTATTATTTAACTTTCATCTTCTGTAAGGTCGAGGTACTGCCCTAGTTGGACTGCTCCATATTTTGAGCAGGAAAGTTCTTACTGTACCCTACCTCAGATAAAATGTGTACCTAAAACAGAACTTTCCCTTATACCAATCTATGTGGGAAAGAAACGTAAACCACCAATCACATCGCTTTTTTACGGTTTTACTTATCATAGAGTTTTTTTACAACAAGAAGTATCCTAACTACATTTTATTTCAACCTGAATACGTGATTAATCAGAATATTTGGCGTTGCTGAGCCTGCGTGGTTGAGCCATCAATAATTGCTGTAAACCCAAGAACTAAACAATACGTCATTATAGCTCTCTGACATCCTTATGTTAGTCACTCTTTAGTCATTTACATAGTTATAAAAATGTATATTATTATAACACTAATTATATGAAAGAAAATTAAAAGTTACACGTGTAATAATATAATTCATACCGCAACATAAATGGTAAAAAATTAAATAACATGTTATTTACATTTGAGAGGTTAAAATTGTTTAAAATATCTCACTCAATCTTCATAATTTGTACAGTTCTATAAACAAAAAAAAAACTGGTTTCCGTAAATTATTATCTTTTAAAGTAATAAACATTAAAAGAACGTTAAAGAAAATAAAATGTTTTATCGCTTCTCCAGCTATACATTCCGCAATGACAGTAATTGCCATTTTTTAACCCAACTTACGCATTTTACTCCCATAATTTCTTTTTTAACAGTGCAATAATAATAAACAGTCAAAATGGCGTTGTATTACACAAACAACAAAGGGTTGTCTTTTGGTAAACAATATAGGAACAACATAAATAAAATTCGCTCTTCCAATGTCTTTGTTTGTTAAAACCCGTTGAGCATTTTCGCAATGAAAGATGACTCAACCTTTAAGGGATTGTCTATTATAAATGATGTAGTCTTAATGATTATTTTAAAGCAGCATACCTATTTCTTAGTCATTCAAGGTCCATATATAATGATAAATTATGGATCACGATTAAGTGTAACTAATGTACGAATACAAGCCTCATGTTAATAATTCAATAGAATTATAGTATTATCAGTATCTGTACGTTTTTCTTTTAGAAATAAGGACAGTACAAACGTTTAAAATGAATATGAAATTATGTAAAACATAACCAAATAATAGGTATCTATCTATATAAAATCTATGAAATATCTATAAATTTCCCTTTTTGATGAAATTAGTTAACGCACTTTTTTCTTTATTTTTTATTTTTATTATTTAAAGTAAATTACCCATGGAATCAATTCATTTTTGCCAACGTAGTGGTAACTTATTGATGCCTTTCTTGAAAAACTCTGCTGAACGGGAGGCAACAAACTCTTCAAAGGCATTTTGTACTGCCTCTCGGGTATTGAAGTTTTTTCCGCCAAAAAGTTATCCAAATTCTGGAAAAAGTGAAAGTCTGTAGGGGCAAAATCTGGTGAGTACGGTGGATGACGGAGAACTTCCAACCCCAGCTCTTGTAACTTGGAGACCGTCTGCTGTGCAGTATGATGTCGCGCTTTGTCGTGCAGGAGCAGCTGAGCTGAGCGATTGACCAAAACTGGTTGGAGACGTACGAGCTTCCCCATTATTGTGTTTAGTTCTTTACAGTACACATCTACAGTAATTCTCATGCCGTTTGGTAAGAAGCTGTGATGAATTACACGGGCGCTAGACCACCAAACAGTTACCGTCACTTTCTTAGGGGTCATTTTTCGTTTACGATTTGTTGTTGTTTAGGTGTTGAACCAGGATCTAACCAACTAGCTGAGCGCTTGCGATTGTCGAGTTGAATCCATTTTTCGTCACAAGTAACAATGCGATTCAATATGCCTTCGTTTTTGTGTCTGTTGAATAGTGCCAGAAACGTATCGACGCGTATTTCGCGCTGGCGTTCATTCAATTCGTGAGGCACCCATTTGTCGAGCTTCTTTACCTTGCCAATTTAACGCAAATGGACCTATATTGTTTTAGTGCTAACTTCGAAAGCTGCTACTAATTCATCTGTAGTTTGAGAATCATCAGCCTCCACAATTGCCTTTAATTCGTCGTTGTCGACCAACATTTTCTTTCCGGAACGAAAGCGAACAAACTAATAACGGGTGGTACGGTCATTAGAAGTGTTCACATCGTAAACGTCGTTGATGTTGTTACTCCATAATCACTCGAATTTTTAACATATCCATGATGACGAAAAACGTACAAATGCGATGTAAACAGAACGCTAACCATTAAACAAATGACTAATTATAAAAAAAGAATTCGATATTTTAAAAATAAAAATAATTTGAAATTGGAGCTCTTAGCGATTTTTTTTTTTTTTTTTTTAGTTTTGATATAGCCAGTACGACGAAACGGCAATTTCATAGGTAAAGACCCAATATTAATACAAATTTGAAATTCGGCTAGAAAAACTATGAAATTGTAATAAATCACTTAAATATATATTATTAATTTTAATCCTTGTTTGCATCACTTCACTTCAGTCTTTCGCAGTCCGCTGCTGAACATAGCGCTCAAGTTCGCGCCAGACATCCCGGATTTCCGTAATTCTCATCCAGCCTACACCGGTAATCTTACGTAGATCGTCTATTAATAAAATTAAAATTTAATATTTACTAAAATTAAAATTTATATTTCGACAATCGACGAGTCGAAATTCATATTTTAACGATTTCCGTTCACTCCGGATGACTAGTCTCTGCGAGTTTAAAAAAAAACTCAGGTATCTGAAATTGTACTTGCGCCTTCGATTAATTAGCTACTGAAGCTTAAACTTTTTTTGTTGAAGCAGAAGGAGAACTCTTTCTCCATCTCCTACTTGTAATTTATAATGTAGGGACAAAACAGACAGGTACCTAATGGGTTGACCAAATCTTTTAGTGCGACCAATGTTAAACAAAAAAAAATGTTTATTGTCCTTTTGTTGAACAAAAACCTTTTTTCTTGTCCGTTTTTGTTCTTTTTTGTAGTTTATTCTTAATAAATCATTAAAAGTTTTACCCTTTTACTGTTTTTACAAAATCTTAACCGTTAAATTCATATATATTCAAAAACAGTACTTTGTGTAGTAGTAGTATTACGGGTTGTTACTATTTAAACATAAATTTCTTATACACACATTTACTTCAATAAATATATGTCGTTAATCATATGATTAATTAGAAAAACATTATCCTTAATACTCCATTATATCACACACAATACCGTTGACGTATATAAAACTAAACAATGATTTCTGAGTCGTTTCTTTTCAAGTTTTATTTTTATAATTAATTAATAAACAGCTTATTCTATTACAATTATCGTGTAATAAATACTTCTTGGATTTTCAATTTCTTGAAACTAGTTTATTTGCTTAGCTCTATTCAAATAAATCACAGAAGATTATCACTACATATTTCACAAGTCCATTACAAAGCATTCTCCACGTGGATCGTGCGGTATTTTTGTAGAGCGCAGTAATCTTGGAGTTTCTAAACATGACAATCCTGCTTAATTCTGGGATACATTCGACTTTTGAATGAATATATTTTACATTTTATGACGCAATCATTTCTAAAAACATGTGATGTTTAGAAAAAAGTCACATAAAATGAAAACTAAACACGATTCATTTAGGAGCTTTATACGTTTTAATTTATTACAAGTGTTGTCATAAACGAACTTTCTTCCACGTGGGGATAGAGGCCTATGCCCAGCAGTGGGATATTACACGCTAAAGCGAAAATCATAAACGTAATTAACATGTAAAATAACATTTTGAATTAAAGACAATTATACAAATAAATAAAATAGGAGCGTCTGTTTGTAATATTAAAATAACTGCTTTTTACTAAATTCATATGGATGTATAACAGGTACATATACCAAAATTACATTTTTTACAATTTTTATACATCTAAAATATTCTGAATTAGTTTCCTTACCTTTATGCTTGCATACCTCAGGATTATAAGGATCACTCGATACAGCTTTAATCTGACAGTTGAGTCCAAAGACATAATGAAAGTTGAAAGATGCCGACTATAAACATATTAACCCAATCGGATCAGGGGCAGGGACAAAGATGTGACGCATTTACTAAATCCCTAAATCATGATTACTAACAAATATGGTTCGATTGATTTTAATATTCACTTATTATTATTAACTTTATATGTTTCATATTAAAATTAAATAGAGGAAGGATTCCAGGAAGATTTTTATTTAAATACCTACCTGTGTTATATAAATTTCTATATACTAGCTGTCTACTGTTAGTACATACAATTGTAGCTTATAGACGCCTGCAGCATCAGAATCATCGCAAGCGCTTTGCCGACCCTACCCCCAATCCCCCCAGGAACCCACCTTACTCGCCACAGGAATACAAAACTAATTCAAAGCAGTATTATTTACCTGTAATCAACTGTAAAGTCGAGGTACTTTACCAGTCGGGCTGCTCCATAAATTATATAACTATATCATATACTAATATCCAAAAAGGTAGTTTTAGTCTTTTAGTTTAAATTTATATCTTTGTTATGACAAAAACTTACAAAAATAAACTACTGGCTTACTTTTTCTAACTCTGGACATATCAGCTGTACAATCAAAAATCTGTCACTCAATGCTTATATAGGTACATAAAAGTTAATGGTGTTATAATTTTTTATTAAAGAGTATCATCCTAAAATACAGGTTATAAGTCACTGGAGCTCTAATTTAAAAACAATCCAAACTCAAATGAAGTAGATATTTTAAATGCGTAAAAATTTAATTTAAATATATTAATAAAACATCGATAACAATATTCATGAATACATCAATAAATTTCGATAGCGAACGACCACGCGACATTTCGTTTTGTATTTTTTTTTTTTAATAATTCAATCCCTCCGTTTAAATAACATTATCTAAATGTCGTAAATATCGGCCATTACCGAGAGCCCTTCAGAATTCCACGCGGCGTTTTTGAGCGCGAGAGAATGACGCGTCAACTCCATCCACTAAGAAAAATATTGAGACAACAGACCCGCGGAGAGCTCTCCACCGACATAATGGCTTTTCATTGAATTCCTCTTGCTTTCTTTTGTTTATATCCCATAATGTTTCGATTGGAGCATGATGGAGGGCAGTCGTGATTACTTTAATAACAATGACGACCGGCACAAAGGACGAGAACACTAAAATTATGTGCGGGGTCGTTACGGTACGGTATGGTTCTCATGCCCCTCACGTAGTATACAAATAGCCACCGAGATACTTATTACGTGTATCAAAACCTATAAAGCATTTTAAACTTTTTGACTCATTTAAATAAAGGGTAGTATTGTGTGAAATTCGTAGGAATATGTCGAAATATGTGCTGACGAGAGATCCGTACGCCAAAGCACGCCCATTCGGTGACGTTTACCTGTTAAATGTGACGTTTAAACATTATCTTATTTAAAATAACAAGCCTTTCATAGTATAATACATGGACTATTAAAACTATGGTTGATGCTACTCAGATATTTCGACGACGTGCATGGATCATAAAAATGATAATTTAAAAGATGCATCGTCAGACTAAGTACGCCACTATAGTCTCTTCAGTAGACTTTAGCACCTATAAACTGAAACGCGTAAATTTTAGTTTCTGTCATAGTCTTCTAACACGTACGTACCTATAATCGACAATAATAACTTAACCTTATTTCTTAGAGGTGCATATATTAATATTTTTATGTACACATCAGAGTAACTTCGTTAATTAACATTGCTTCACGAGACCTAGATTTTGTGCCCTTTGTTCTTCATCGATCATTGTGACGTTGAATCATTAATATCTATAAGTTCTGACTGAATAAGCATCCAGCTCAATTATAGTTAAGTTTACACATACTTACACTGATTGAAAACAATAAGGTATAAAATTTATAAATAGATCCCTCTCTTTAATTATTAGAAAGTGCTAGATAATTACAACTAGAATGTACACATAATAATGAATTGTAATATGAAAAGTAAATGAGGTTATAGAAATATTTAAGACTTTTGTCTTTTTATCAGCTACTTTAATTTTTCAACCGTTAAATCAGTTTTATAAATAAATGACAAATAAATATCTCACACACAAGCTCCCAGTAGGATGTACCTTGTAGTTTGTTAAACGACTTCAAAAAAGGAGGAGGTTCTGTCATCATTACAGCCTATACAGTCCACTGCTGGACATAGGCCTCCAAAGTTTACGCCAAAAATAACGTGAACTCATGTGTTTTGCCCATAGTCACCACGCTGGGCAGGCGGGTTGGTGACCGGGTGGAGGTTCTGTATTCGACTGTATTTTTTTATATACATATATGTTACCTCTGAACTTTTGACTGGGTTAACCGATTTTGTTTTTTTTAAATCGAAAGTGGTGCGTAACATGTGGGGCCCATTTAAGTTTAATTGAGATCTAAAAAGTACTTTTTGAGTTATCGCTAATAATGCGCGTCGCCCTACGTTGTATTACTTGTCTATGTAATCGAAGTCGGTTTTTATACAATTATTATTCTAGTATAGTGATGAAGAAAGTTACATAAACGATAATGTTTACGAATATGATTCTCTACTCAGAGAGGAAATTGTACCAAAATTTATTTCTGGCCAAGGTATATTGAAGAGCATGCAAAATCGGCTATTCAGTTTACTATTGTAACACATAATACCGCTTGTTTGTAACTTGTGGTTGGTTACTGGCAGTAAAGTAGCGAGAATTACACTATAACCATTCTTCTATATATAATAAATCCTACATTCGCATTCGCATACATCCTGTAATATCCCACTACTGGGCATAGGCCTCTATCTCCATGTAGGAGAAGGATTGAAGCTTAATCCACCACACTTCTACACTGCGGGTTGGGTATGTTCCCTTTTATGAGTAACGATCGCTATCAGGTATTTATGATAACAACCGCGACCGATGGCTTAACGTGCTCTGCGAGGCACGTTGGGGAGACCCACAAGTATAGACATCCAAACTGGAAAGAAATATTTGTACAAATACAAATATCATATATAAAAGAGCGGTTATTGAGAACCCCACATAGCAACAATTTCAGTCTCTTCCAGAAACCGTTGTGTAACAGAAGTAGAAAAAAATTTCACCAAATAATAAGAAATAAAATTTGTATTAACCTATTAAAAGTCTATGCGACTGGAGTCACAGGCAGTACAGCAGGCAAGTTCTAATAACATTTTTATTTACCGCGGCTTTTATCTGTCACTTACAGCACTCGAGCCGAGTCCGGTATTCAAGAGCCGTACGGTATTAGGTATGGCAGTCCTGAGCTCTCGGAAACAAAGTAACATTCTTTATTTTAAATAAAATACAATAAAGGCATCTACTCACTTCAACGCGATATGTATGCAACGCGGCAAAGGGACACGCTGTTTGATATGGTTATTACGTCCTTTGTGGAAAGGATAGAGTCGGTGAGACCGAGATACCTCGAGATTTGTCTTCTTGATACGCTAAAACTTAGAAATATCTCTTTGTGAAGTATGAATGGGCGGTCTCCTTGGAAATGGTAATATTTCGAAGGAACCTGTTTCTTTTAAAATATTAATTCGGTGTGACTCTACTGGGCGACGTGTTCCGATGATCTATGAGACGAATATACGTGAATACATTTAATTTTTCGTACAGTTTAGTCTAACAATAAGCTACTGGTCCCATAAATGACGATGTAAAAAAACTGGTTACTTTGTGTGGAATATATTTTTTATTCTAAATTTTTTACTTCAAGACAAAGCCGATTAAATAACGCGATGACGGTGCATGTCCTATCAGATAAAATTATAATACCTATATTAAAAGACCTACATTAATGGTCAGAAAAGTCTAAACAAATACCTGGAAGTCCATTATGATTGCGGACGGACATACTTCTACCCTGCAAAGATCTATTCTTAACTGACATCGGACTTTACTGGAAGTTATAAAAAAATTAATGCATGGAAACCTGTAGTCCCGTACATAATTTGAATAGAATGAAAGAATTCGAAGGTGGTGCGCAAACGCTATCTAGCAATCGCTTGCTCGATGTGCTGCGATAACCACAATGCAGGACGTCTTGACATTTCTTTTCCCAAGGCAGTAAATAAAGCAGCTCGGACATCAGTGCTCTCTTGACATCGCTATTATAGTGTTTGTGTAATTACACACTACTTACTGGAACAATCCACCCTTTGAAACGCAAATACATGCGAACCTCTCAGGAATTAATGATTGTTATAAAAGAATACACAATGGTGAGTACGCCGATTGATTTCAGTTCTTATTTCTATTAGAACCTTTGCTAATTCTACCGCTTAACAATAAATAAGTAAAATACAATACTAAGAAGTATATACAAAAATATCGTTCGTATCGATTGTTTGATTCGATCGTTATTACTTGTCATTTATTTATTTTTTTGGCTAATGAGAATTACTATTAATTTGATAATTCATTCTACAATTATACAATACTAAGAATGATACGTAATAAAAACTCTAATACTGAAACTACTTCATTATCGATCGACAATTATTTGTTTACATACAATCAATCCTGTCATAAAAAATGACGATTCCCATGCGAAGCGATGCGGACAATTAGTTTTACAAAAAAAAATGAAAATATCTCCATGGTTCAATTAGACATGTGTTACGCATTTTTAATTTGAAATTATGTAACTTTTTATGTAAATTACGTTCGATATCGAGTAAATCATATCGACACAAACGCGAAACGGAAATCAACATACTACGCATTTTAAAATTGATATTCATAGATTATAAAATGGCATCTAAGTTGTCATAAATAAGTAAAACAAAAGCTTAAAAGATTATTTATTCATAATATTTAAGTATTTGAGCTCTAAAATCAATACGAGTTCGTTTAAGAGATGGCGTGTCATCACCATATGCAAACACAAGTTTGATATGAATTCAATGAAGCGTTAAAAGTAAACGGGTAAAGTAAACGCTCTTTCAGAAATATTTGAGAAACAGTTCTATGATAATACATCCTCTTTTTTCCTATTTTTCTAACCGAATTTTATGTTTAAAGAGACGAAATGTAAATGTTAGAGTAAATATGTGAAACACGAAAATACTATAAATCAATTCTGTCTATATTAATATTTGTGTGGGCATTTAGTATTTATATTGTTTTATATCAACCTAATGATTAACTGGCTTAAGCCCGCGGCTACAATGATGTAGATTTCGGACAAACAAACATTTATCTTAAGTTTAATATACATATGAAATCGTTAGGTCATTGACTCATCACGAAATCTTAAAACCGCTATACGCATAAAGATGAAATTTGCCAGTGAGGTAGTTTATAGTTAGTAGACGTCCTTGATGAACGGATTTTTTGATAGGATCAGATTAAAGTGATCTTAGGGGTAACGCAAGTTTATATGAAATTCCTTAATTTTTTGGGATACAAACTTGAAATTGGCAGGGAAATTAATAGATAATAGACGTTCGCAAAAAAACAAATTTGCGACAGAGCCGGATTAAAAAGGTCTAAAGGCTTTTGCAATCGTCATTACAACCTATACAGTCCACTGCTGGACATAGGCCTCCACAAGTTCGCGCCAAAAATAACGTGAACTCATGTGTTTTGCCCATAGTCACCACGCTGGGCAGGCGGGTTGGTGACCGCAGTACTGGCTTTGTCGCACCGAAGACGCTGCTGCCCGTCTTCGGCCTGTGTATTTCAAAGCCAGCAGTTGGATGGTTATCCCGCCATCGGTCGGCTTCTTAAGTTCCAAGGTGGTTGTGGAACCTTGTTATCCCTTAGTCGCCTCTTACGACAACTTCACGCGCCTCATGTGCAAAGTAATGTTTCCATGCAGTAGCTGCGATCCAGGGACGTCTTTGAGGAAACTGAAGCTTTGTATGTGTAATTACAAGATCACGTAGTTAAGACGAACAACTAGCGAAAGCATATCCTAAAGGATGGCACTCCCGAATTCTGTCGAGCCTATCGTCACCCCGGTAAATCACTCAGGTATGTGCTTTTGGGTTTTTCCGCGCTTGCTAGCACTGAGTGCTTGCACATACATAACCAGGCTAAGATTCTCCACCAAGAGCTTGCTTTTATGTTACTCGAAAGATGATGGAATCCGTCTCTACTGGGACTTGCCTTCCGTCACGGACAAGACACTTCTGGCGAACAAGCCTGATATCGTGGTGATGGACAGGGTACAGTCGAGGGTGTTTTAGTTGACAATTAAGCGGGAACTTTAAGGAGTTAGCAAAGGGAAAATCTGATTTTTTGTAGATGGGATTTTTGTAAAAAAGTCCAGATTTAATGCATTGAGATTTAAGTTTAAGATACATAGATACTTTATCTTATTATTTTCAAGTACATTACAAATCATACAATACAATGAACTTCATTTCTCGGTGTCTTCTATTAAATCATCATTTACACACAACGAATATCAGATAACCATAATAAGTATGTTTAGCAATTAACTAACAGAATTCACGCAATATTCGTGCTGTGTATGAGATAACGGCGCTTTAAGAGGTAACTTTAAAACAAAATAATAAAAAACCGGTGACGTTGGAATTACAAAGGGTATTAAAATAGCATAAATATAACCCCGCAACCGGCTATCACTGCTCGTTGCGAGTATCGTCGCAGATCTAATCTCTCATCTGCGCTTGTTTTATAGATATCAGCATAACTTTTAATAACCACAGACTACATAATACAAGTGATTTAAATTTTAAATACCCTCATTGTTGTCTTACTTTCAGGGTTATATTATACTTACTAATGTCAAAATAAAATACACAAAAAAGAACATTAATAATTGGAGTGATTGCCACACTAGGATTCAATGTGTTGTGGAAATCACTTTCTTCCTAATTGAGTCACTGAAGATATTTAACAATGTAAGTACTTAAGTTAACTAACAAAAAAAAGAAAATAAAACAAGCAATATCTCTGATGGTGCATAAATAATTAATAAATAAATATCTTATAACATATACACACGGTCATCTGTTCCTATGGTAAGCAACTTAATGCTTGTGTTACAGATAACAGCCGACTATTATAATGATATTTTTTTTATAAATATACATAGAGATAGTACATATATAAATATATAAATGCAAATATTACACCCAGACTCAGGTGGAAATCGAATCCGCAACCCGCGGAATAAATAGCAGGGCCACTACAAACTGCGCCAACGGGCGAGTCAATATTAGAAATCAACATTATAAACTGTGTGAATTTTAATGGTGTGAAATGTTTCATTATTTCTTTGACATCTTTAATTAAAATTTCTAGTTCCATTGTTGAAGACCACGAAAATCTCTATTATATTATATGTTTTTTTATTTATTGTACTAAAGATCTATCTCACTGCTAAACAACGTTTTTTTTTCTCCTTTAATAAAATATTACCAGCGATGCTATAGTTTTAGAACAGTGAATTGTTCCATTTGTTCATCTTTATTACTACTAAAAATATACAACTATTAAAAATAAATACAAACGCCCTTAAGCTCCTCTTTTATATTTACACCTGTGGAAGTGAATATTCATTTATGTGGGAAATTATAAGTAAAAAACGATTTTATAAGCCTTTTATTACATAGCTGATATGTCTAGGCTGTGTCTTAAAAGGGCAGGACGCTCAAACCGCAATAAATCTCTCAGCGGTACGCGTGAAACTTCGCTTATCAGATAGATGGCGCATTCTTGATCGAGGACGTATGTATACATCGATATTCAATAAGTTATCTATTTCATACGAATTATATTTAATTTTAATGAAAATAATCGTCGATAAAAGATATGTAACTTGATTGCAGGTATGAATACAAAAAACTATCAAAAATATTACTTGAGTATCAATTTTTGTTTGTTAGTAAAATTTATCTCGATTGTCAAGAAATAATAAATATAATTGCTCTTTTAAATTACCTTAAGACTTTTTTAACAAAAATGGTAGCCTTTGGTGACATTTTAATTTATTGCACTTCCTTTTCCAAAACTTTCTAAAACGACTATTTATAAACATATCTGTACAATTAAACAGTGAATAGTTAACAATAAAACAAATAAAGTCCTTTGTGCTTGTCGTTGAGTCATAAACTAGATGAATCGAGCCTAAAGGAGGCTAAAGAGTTGCAAAACTCAGAACAAAAGGTGAAACAAAGAAGTGCTATTTTTTGCGAACTTAATGTTAAGCTCTTCACTATTTAAGGGCTGTCAGTCATTTATATCCTATACAAACAATGAACTATTTATAAAAGAAAGTCTTTCACGCTTGAAAAAAAAATCGCAAAAAAAATTAACGGGACCCTGCCGTAAACTTTGGCAAATAGACAATTAAACTGAAAGAGTTATTCATTTACATATTAAAAAGGTATCAGCATGGTATCAGTAACATTATCTTCACACAACTTTTTATATGGCACACATTTATCAGCAGGCTACTTTTGAAAATATAAAAGAAAAGGGCTATTTCTATTGTCACTAATTTTTAAAATCAATAGCTAATTGTTTTTAATACACTAGTATAAAGCTATTTGTTCTTTCGAGAAGCAAACATTTCGAAAGTAAAAAAAACTACACAAATGACTTTAGAATATGTTAATTGATACAAAAAGCGTGCAGATTGATTTGCTCGTAAAAGTAATTTGTAATGATGTAGCGATTTTTGCCAATTTATAAGATTGATTTGAATGAATATTTGATGTAGAAAGAATAGAGAATATATTCAAATAATTTTTTGAATATCCAAACATGTACATGTTATGTATCGTTTAACACGATTATATTTTTTTATCTGTTTGCATTTTTCATCTGTTTTTAAAATTAGAATAAAATATAAAATCACTCAAGAAAAGATTAAAGCCTCTATAATTGAGACTATTTGTCTAATTCAGATCATTCTCTTTCAGATAAAAGTATTTTTAAATAATTATATTTATTTATATAACTATATAATCGATTATAACTTCAAAATAAATAATAATGAATCACTGAAACGTATGTACAGTCATAACTTCGGATCGACTGCATCAAATTAGATAAGTCCATTTTGTTGCATTTATTATCGTCAGGGCAAGGTTTTTATAAAAAGTATATAAAACATATCGAAGTATTCACATAAAACGAAGTCCACCGGGTGAGATAGTTGATAATAATTCATTTGTGTATAAATAATATAAATATATATTTTTAATGTAATAAATTTCTCATTTCTGGACATGGAAAATTATACACGTTGGTTTATTCGATAATTACCTTCTAGCCATTCGAAGCAGACACATAACGACAAGCTACATTTTATGACATCTGTTTTATTACCGTCCAGCGAATATCAGATATAGAGAATTATGGAGGAAAATTGACTTAAATCGTTTTATAACTGTAGAGTGGTAAAATGTTTGAATCGCACAAACGAAACGTTCTCATGAAATATACAAAGTATATTGTAGCTATATTTAATTTAATTTTATTTAATCCTCAATTGTAACGTATTGCTGTAACATTCTATATAACACGTCGAAATACAAAACAAATTACTGTAAACGCTTTGGTCACCGGTAGGGACACGGTATCGAGTACAAAGTATCGAGGCTGTACTCATGAGTAGTATCGAAAAAAAGTATCATACTCACAAAAGTATCGGTATTTCTAGGTATCGAGTGCAAACACTAAAGTACACGATACCTAGACGGATTGATCTACAACTTCCAAAAAAAGTCGTCACTTCAAATTATCGTAGAAAAACTGAAGAACTATCTTCCAATTTCAGTCGACGACCAAAAAAATAAGTTGGTGCTTCAAATTATCGTAAAAATTTCAGTCAACTAAAACAAATAATTGTGTTTGCTCGCAAACGAAAAAAAAAAACCTTCTTCAATTACATCGACAGGTATATGTATATATATATACAATAATTGATTCAATAGTATTAGATAAGCTAGAACATTAATAATATAATGTGTAAAAAAAATATTTAAAAAAAATACCATTCCGCATCGAAATACTAAACAGACTAATCTATAATTATTCTCGTTTATGTGATGTAAAATAACGTAAAACATTACAAAAAAATAAAGTTTTACGCATGACAACGGAATTTACTCTTCCAAAGGTTAGTAAAGCCTCTTACAAAGCGCTACATTGTCGCGCCTTTAACGCATACATACGTCGGAGCAGTCTTTGAGTGACGGATAAATAAAAGTACACGGAGACGCACGCCGAAGACATAAGGTAAGGCCGCAAATTCTCACACTTTCCCTAATCAAACCGAGTCGACAACATGAAGCGAAACAGCTCCTTTAAGTGACCAATAAATTTTACCTCGGCTTTATAACAGCTATATGTATGTAGGTGTTTTGTTTTCGTTTATTTTTGCAGCCGATAAATATTTAAAGCTTTATTTAAGAAAACATTTACCGAATAGCGCTTCGAAAGTATGTTCAATTTCAGGTTTCTTATGTTATGTTATTTAAATAGTGACTTTGTCATATTATTATAACATATTTAAAAGATAAAATTAATATTTAAACAACAAAACATAAATCACTCTAGACTAATATTACATTACTAAACTATTTTTTCCAATGGAACGATAGAGCCTAATGACAGTACTTTATCTTAAAATACACGAGTTAAGCCTCGGGGTAGAGCAAGTTTTATACTTATTTTTAAGTCAATTTTATCTCAATGCCGTTGGAAGGTTGCTGATACGCGCATGTGCCAATCAGCTGAGAGTAAAAGCTGTGATAAGCGAATGAGTCGAACACGTGAAATCATTCAGTGTCGCGACTGCGATATCACCACAATATCTCGGGTATATTTTAACTTTCGTTATCCATTTGACGTATTACACTTTTGTAATGCGATTTTATTTTCTAAAACATTCAGAAAGCAACTAATCATTTGATAAAGTATATATTGTACTAATAATGTTAACAATCAAATATAGCTCTTCACATATTTAACAAATTGTTCGTAACTTGTATGTAATGATATTGACAAAATAATAAAAGCAATTTAAACGTAAGTCCTTATATATGATAGATAGGAACAAATAGGTTTAAAAGATAACACATCCGTAGCAAACGCGATGTCCATCGAGAGTTCCGAAGCTTTCCTCGGCGCGGTGGGGGGAGGGCAGACCACCAGCGCTGCGCCCGCGCCGTCGATCCGCCGCATAATTACTATGTACACACACACGCGCACTCACACTAGCAAGAATTCATCGATAGAACATTAAATTAAATTTTATCTGCCTTGTAAATTTCATGGGCATTGATTGAGTCTTCGAAGTAGACACAGACGATCCGACAAAAGTACATACATATAGTTACCGGTAGCGATATTCTAATTTGCTTCGGTCGCTTTCTTCGCCGTTTTACGATCGAATCACTCTTTGTACATTGATTAAAACATATTAAAACATTTTTATATCCTCTGAACATTATACAGCTAAATTCAAAAGGCAGCTGCTATACACATAAACGGTATAAACTGTACCAACCAAACGGTTAGAATTAATTAGTACCAGTACACGACTTTCTCGTATGTGCTGCTATTAATTTGATTTTGATAATCAATCAAAGCTGTAAATTACCTAATGGGATGTAAATATTGCTTTGATGGAGATAATAGTGTATATATTAACCTGACATAGAATACGGCATTATTATACAATATTTTAGTATTTTGACAAAGTATTTGTTAACTGAGTTATTTAATTTAAAATTAATAAATACTATGAGAATACGATTATTTATTAATATCCGCTCATTCCAATATACACAGTTAATAACTACTAATTAACGAAATAAAAGAAAAAACAAATAGTAAAATCCCAGATAAGTATTAAAAGTAATAAATACTCAAAAACTAAATATGAAAAGCGATAAGCTGACGCGCATATTCGGAGCCAAAACAAAAATGGCTTCTATACATGTTCAGTGAAATATCAGATTGTCGTGAGAACGTCAGGATGATCAGATCGCGGCAGTCACGCAAGCAACACTTGTTCCTATGCCATAGCGCGGGTAATAAGAATTTCAGATTAAGGATGTTGTGACTTCTCCCTTTGTTTTTGTAGGATCTTTACTTGTACTCCGCGAAGCAGAATATAATAATGGCTTATAAACATACATATTTCATATTATTTTTAGGTATATAATATAAAAAGTAAATAGGTAAAGCTTAGGAATAATACAAGAGCATATAAAGATAAAACCTCTTATTTTTATTTATTTATTTATTCTTTATTGTACACCAAACAAGAAACAAAATAAATAAGCAACATTTATCTTTATCTTCTTTATATATAAAAAATTATAATAAGTAAGAAAAATGTACAAAAGGCAGCCTTATTGCTTAAAAGTAATCTCTTCCGGGCTTTCGTTTCCTTGTAAAAAAGAAAGAGTTAATATTATCACTATTTAATTTCGTATATTTGAAACAGATCAAACATCTCATACGTCAGCTTATTCATGGTTCCTCCTAACTATCCAGAACAGCTAATATTATAAAAAAAATTATAAACGTCATAAACGTCAATTTCAATCAAATTATAAACATCATAAACGTCAGCTAATTTTAAGCCACGAACAAGTCGTTTAGAAATTATTTCACGACTGAAAATCTCGCACAGAGACGATAATCAATGATTAATAATTAAGACTTTACTAAATGAATGACTAAGAAACATGATCTTATAATTATTATCTATGTTGGCTTTGAAAGTAACAAAGCGATCGGAGTATGAGCGACATAATTCAACAAATCCATATCGGTGGGGACGTAATAACGCTCAACTAAATCATTAACTGTAATCACAGTCATGATTTTAAGCATAGGTCACGAAGCACTCCCGATGGACAATATTTATGATCGCAAAATGCCTCGACCCCAACGAAAAGCATTTGTTAATCACAACTAAATATTTATTTATAGCATTGTCGCTTACATCGAAAAGTTCCGTTTGTCGTTTTGTTATCAAAGCAGCAAGGATTTACGACGCAAGCATAACCAAATTTTTACAACTGGAAAAAAAACGCAATCATTATAGGTGTTTCGAAGTTTCGTATCTATATGACATGTCCCCTAACACATTAGAAGATAACTGTGACGGTGTTTCAGAAATAAATTGTATATCACTGCGGCCCGGCTTACGTTCGTACTACAAATGACTGCGTATCCTTATCAGGTAGCGTCGATCCCCGCGGTGAAATATTTTTATGGCACTTAGAAGCAGCTTCCGTCTCTTTCATAGTGTCCCAGCGGATCCAGTTACTCCATAGTTAGGATATCATAACACACATTATGGACGTAATACGTCCACAATCTTGATAAACTGTTTTACACGACGCCCTTAAAACTTCTTCGAGATATGAAAATATTTATAGTTTACAAACTAATAAAACCACATTGGTTCTTTCTATTTTACTCGTACTTTCTAAAAGTGTATAAACATTTTACATTATTAAATGAGTGAACGAATCCTATAAACGAAACTTATGGAATGCCCGGGAATGACTTACATAATTGCGTGTCTTATTTCAATAAAGTCGATTGTAATCGCTTTTCCTATTTAATCTGTGCAGTAAAATTTTAGGCGGCATACCAGAGTCGTAATAAATCGGTGGTCATTACCAAAATCGCCGTAAAATGCCTGAGCGATCGGACATCGATGTGCGCGCACGCCATGCCGCGCGCTCGCCTAAGAGCGAGCGGTCGGGTGTGTGTGTGTAGCCGTGAACAGGTAGTGTTGTGTATAAACAAATAACACAATCGAGTTGTCTTACGGAGCCTCAAGGTCGGCTCGAGTCCGCCGAACCGCCTCCGAGCCAGCGCCCGGGCTGCGGCCGCCTGACATTCACGATCCACGCTCTTAAACTTTTTTCTAAGTTTTTTTTTAATGTGATGGCTGAGTATTTGGGCGCACAGTTTGTATAAGCAATCAATTTTATTCATTTAGACGAAACGAGTTCCCTTGTACAAATAAATGAGTAAATATAAAATATTGTAGGATGAGAAAGGGATTTTCAACTAAGCTATTGAATGTTATGGTTCATAATGTTATGTAATAAAATAAGATGTCTCGCTGAAAAGCGTTGGTACTAAAAACTTATCGTTAGCAATTCAGTTACGTTGCCTTCAAATGTGGAAAAAACATCAAAAGAAAAACGGAAGGTAGAATCAAATAAACATAATGAGATATTGTATTAAAAAATAATAGCTAACATAATTAATTTCTACGTTTTCTAACGTGTTTTCTATAAAGTGTCTTTATGAGCATACAATGAACTTAAGAGTAACGTTTTCAACTATACTATAAGTTAACAAAATGAACAAAAGAAAAAGTGATTCTCATGTTGAATCGGTTGTATAATTTATCATTATAAACGTTATTTAAAGACGTAAAAGACTAAGAAGAAAATTTTAGTTGTAGATAATTGAAAAAAAACCAACACACACAATTGTCCCGGTCACACTGTCTATTAAAGATTTTTGTTAGGCCCTAAATATTTAACCCAAATACATAGATGTCTATGGCACAATACAGTTTGAAAAAATGCGTGTAATCGATACCTTGGCTATTCGATCCTCGATCGATTTCGTGATGAATGGAGGGCGGAAGTCCCGATGTTCCCGCGACCAAGCCAAGGTCGCATGTAGGGCTAGCGATGTGACAAACTTGAGTAATGAAAGAATAATTGATTATTCGCATACACTTGAACGGATTCACGAGTACCCTCCGTTGGATATAATTACAAGTCGATTCTATGAAAATTTGCACGTCATCGGTTAAACACAATGTTCCCTAATTTTAAAGACTTCAAACAATTCGAATTATTCAAATATCTCATATCCGTTAATGTATTCAATGAATGATTTTTTAATAATCGGTTATTTGTAATGTCTGCAAAGGTCTTAGCGTTAATTAAATTATCCTGACAGAAATATATCTTATATGTATTAAATTATATTAAGTTTATTTACAGAACTTAAATTTCTTGAACTAGAACTCAAGTATCTTTTCAAGTACGCATAAATGGAATTAAAATTAAACTAGTCATTATCAAAAATAAAAAATGTCAGAAACAAGGATATCTGTCATCTCTAGTTGCTTGTAAGTCACGTCGGCCACGAACTAATTCTGTGACGAATCTCTGCGTGCGACAATCGTTCTGCTTGCTTCCACAATCATCTCGATTTATCTAATTAACCCACCACTGCACTCGTGTGAACTAAATCTAAAGAATTTTTAAGATTTCATACAAAACTTTCAAACGAAGAAACAACAATGGTACAATTAATTAGTTTTTTTATAATTTCTATATTATTAAAATACCATACAAGAAGAAGAAAGAATGTATTCTTTACATTTTTCTGGAAAAATCGTTTAGCTCCCAAGCATAAAAATATATTAAAAGTACGATTAACCCCTGAATTCTAATTAAGAATTTCATAAGCTGTTGTTACAAGAAACAAAACAAAAACATCTAATATTTTTTTTTAATAATATTCCTTACTCATTCTAAAAGAGAACCGTAAAACGTAAAAAAATGTATTTATTAAAGCCATCGACAAAATGTTGCCAGAATTTTGATTACTATTACTATGAAACTGCACATTATTATGGTTATAGAAATTGTTTACAATAATTTACAATTTGAAATTATCTTTATATATTCTCAACTAAAGGTCTTATACAACTTTAATTAAACTTAATTAACCTGTGACTGGAAACAGGTGCACCTTCGCCGAAAACTCAATAAATTAAACCTACAAATGTAAATTGAATTGTGCAAAGCCAATCGACTGTATCTACTCGAAGTCTTGTTAGTGATTTCGACAAAATTAACTTGTTAGTACTATAACGTTGACAGTCTTGTTTTGTAAGAATATTAGTGCTTTAATCGACTAATTCTTGTATGTATACCATAAATTCCTTTGGATTGGTTAGTTTTTGTCTCACTGTCAAGTCTAAATTTAATGTGAAGTAAGAAGTTTTAAAGCCGTCCTATAACTGAACAACCGCTCTGGTGTAGGGGTGTGTGTGCCATGTACGCGTCTACCTACCGGCTAGCGGCAGTTTGCTGGTTCGATTTCCGCTCGGGATCGATATTTGTATTTGTACAAATATTTCTTTCTGCTTTGGATGTCAGTCCAAACTGCTTTGGGTCTCCCCACCGTGCCTCTGAGAGAACGTTAGGCTGTCGGTTCCGGTTGTAATTATAAACACCTCACTATCGTTACTCTTTGTATATACTCAAGTTAATACGCAATATCAGAGATAACTCAAAAACTACATGACATATCTCATTTAACCTCCTCCTACCATGTGAAAAGCACCAGCTATTGATTGGAAAATCATCAAAATCGGTCTATCCAGTAAAAAATTATGAGGTTATAAAATTAAATTAAAATTATGAGGGTATACAAAAAACAAATACGAGTTGAAAGCCTTTTTTGAAGTCAGTTAAAAATGAATATAATTCGTTAGTTCTTTACACAAGTCCATACGGAACCCGGGGTATAGGAGCTCATACTTGTTTGTTACCTCATTATAACTGATCGCCTTTATGGAATACCAGGCATATATTACAATATTTACGCCGTACTTTTTTTCTTGACTGACTTTTTACTACTCGATTTGGTTCCAAAGCTGATGATGTCCATGAATTTAATCAATTTTAAATACCCAACAAAAAATTTATTGAATGAGAATCATTAAAATAGATTCATAATCGACAAAATACTGTGTAAATATAATTAAAAGAACCAAAAATGCATAATATCCATCCTATAAAAACTAAACAAAATAAACATAATCTTTTATATTATTTTTAAATCTTATTCACTAACATAATCTTAATCATTCGTTTTGGCTACACTTCATATTAAATTTATGTAACAATACTGATACAATATAAATCGTTATATCATAAAAAAACGGCTTTTCCGAAACTGCTTTCACACTAACAATTCTTTATACTCTGAAGCGGTGACAAGGAGATAGTGTTACATAAACATCGTTCGAAAACTGACAGTCAGATTTTCCCATACCTTTTACGAGATTATTGTGTGATCTAGGAACGGCATTGTCTATTGCTTAAATTATTCGGACTATGTGAAACCGTACAATACATTTTATAAAACTGGAAAGAAAAGGTCGGAAAGAGTCGTTTCTAAAAAATTTAGAAACTTATACAACAATTTTATTTTTCATAGCTCGTTATTAATTCATTAAAAATTTTATGAAATTTAATGTATACATCATTCAACATTCTAAAAGTATGAGAATCAGACAACAAAAAAACATACAAAACTGAACAGCGTCCAAATTACGTTCCGCAAGATCGCCTATGGGATTAAATCATAATTAACTAACCAGTCAAAATTGCTCCCAAAAAAACAAAAGCGATATAAAACTGGAGGAAATTATTCAAATCATAAAGAATACATCTGGGATCCATCAAGTTATTAGAGTCATTAGTATAAAAACTCTCCACGAATAACAAGACAGTAGCTATGTGTAACAGGGAACATGTAAATCGATCCCTGGCACGCAACACTCGGTAGCAACGTGAAACTGTATCAATATTTTTTATGCACCACAATCGGAAGTTATACGTTAATATTACGTCTCGTAACACAATCTAACTAGGTGTTGAAACAAATATATCATTATTTAGCATTCTATCAATCTTAATTTGAATACATTGACCTCAATAATTCTCGATATTGCTTAGATACAATTCTATTAAGAGATTTAATTACACAAAAAATATTTACTGTTACATTGTCTAAAAAGAAATTTCCAATGCTCTACGAATTATTATTTTTAACTTTAAACTAATTTAAAATATCAAGGCACAACAAAATAAAAGCAAAATCTAACCATAATATTTAAACAGAGTAACCCACTAAGTAACAGGTTAAATCTTGACATAAATTATATTCTCTTTAGATTTTCGCTAATTCGTTACGCTTTCCATCTACAAACCGATTATTTGCACGGCTCTATTAGAACTATTATATATATTAGAGCTTACTTTGTGATATTAATATTTCTGTTGACACGAATTCAGAAACAGTGTGCAAAAAGGAAATCGCTATAAAAAGCGACGTCAATTACTGTGTTGCGTATCGCTGACTCAATCGAGCGAATAACGTACGCTTATGAGTAGACAATTACGTTCCTTTATGTTGGTGCCTTTTACGGACTGGCTAGAGAGCGAACCCCGAGCCTGCAAGACGTAGCAGCAACGAGTGTGTAGTGAATCGGCCGCCACAGCATTATGTCCAGAACAGCTCATTGTTTGTCACTCAGACGGACTTCACGGCGACAAATGGCCTAAGATCGGGAATAAACAGCATTTGAAGTTAAAAATAGTTCTTTAGTCAAATCAGAAATTCTCGAGTACCTACATAGATCGCCGTCGACGTTATACTCATATACTAGAACATGGAATGTTTAGACGTATATGATGTTGTAAAAACTACTAATAACTATATTTTAAAATAAAATCATAAGCTATATACATTAATATTTAAATCTGCGAACTCAAAGACGAGATATTAATTAAATATAAGTATGAAAATTGCCTCCCTGTGGTGATATGTGTGTGTGATTTACTCAAATCTACTTTAATTTATACATAATTAATTTAAAATAATGGTGCAAGTATCGCCTCATTAGTAATTTGTTTAATTTTATATTTTATTTATATAAATATTTATATCTTAATAAAGGAATAGCAAACGTTTTTAACAGTAAACGTTATCACACCATTCCATTTTATATCGAGCCTTTTTTCAAGTTAAATTATGAATACATTTTGCTTAACGACTGCTAAAGGCAATTTTATCGCTACGGTAACAGCACACATTATTTGTTCTTGTGTTGTAAAGGCAATAAGTGACAAGAGCGAAGTCAAGCGTGAATGTAAAAGTGTATCGAATCCGTAGCACTTATCATTGCGAGTAATACGTAGTGCGCACGCTAAGCTTGTTCTTATATTATATATAAGAAGCGCTTTTTAGTGCAAAATAAAGATGCAATGTTATATTTTGTTCTGATATAGTTATAGAATATTGAAACAACCAACTGAACTATACAACACAGCACAAATACAAAAACCTCTCATTAGTTAGTAGAGTTCTATAAAGAGTTTATAAATACCTTCTACCACTTCGGATCGGTAAATAAGATCCCTGATATTTTCCTTTATATTTTATCCACTACAGAGAACGTCATGGAATTTAATTATATTGATAACATGAAAATTCTACATAGGCAATCCGGGTTGAAACTGTCTGAATTCGACTCTAACATGATTACAACAAGCTTTATTAAACGTTTTTACTATAGTATAGCAAAATACAATAAAAACATGTTGTTTTGAAATAATATTTAGGACTACAGCCAAACCATTTGGTTATCCTACATATTTTGTCACCCTACACTCATTACACAATATACAACGATTTGCCACCTAAAGGGCGAACGAGTGCGTACGAAATTGCGTCCAATTTTCCTCACACAATTGTGGGATTAGAGCAAAATTTATACGTCTGGCTTTTTCAAATTAGACGGTGTTGGTGGGCTTAATTCCGTCTAAGGACAGTACGTTTCATTTGTTGAAACCGCGCTCGATACAATTGGCTCTCGTATGTCTGGGTACAGTATATCTGAATGCATTAATGTGTTAAAGTGTATGGGATTTCGTTTAGCTTGCATATTTCTTAAGCTCTTAGAAACATATTTGGCTACTATTTTTTATTAAATATTTAAAAACAAAAAAAATTAAATACAAATATAAGTAGGTACATATTATCTATTTACTGCAGCCGTTAGACCGTGAGAAATTAACTTAATAATTTTTAAAATTAATTAAAATTATTGAAAAATACATACAAACATTGATATCGCATACTACAACTTCCCATCATATAATTAATTCACCATTTTAAACAAATAATGCAAATTAAATACTTCGCAAATTCTATAAAAGGTTAAATTCGTTTAGTTTTAATAATGAAATAGTGCAGATTCTTCTAGATAAGGAAGGCATAAAATATATTATGAGGCTGATAACCTCTCTCTCAACCGTGTAATTATTGGAGGTACTATTTGCCAAGACGACGGACTTCATTGAGGTCGATCAAGGGATTTTGAACTTTACTACATTGTGTTAAAGACGCAAAACATTGGAAACCCTACGCGAGCATCACATCAACTGTTCTGGCACGAACCTCGCGACGCCGCTATGAATCGGTCTATAATTAAGAAATAAGTTTTAGATACGGTTTCTGCCAAGTTTTTACAAAGCACGATGGGCAAGATGCAATTAGCCCGCCTCGTAAATTGAATGTTTGCTTTATAGTGATTAGTAATTATGCTCAAGATTTTAAAGTAACCGCCACGACTCCATTGATCGTGAGTTGTTTGTTTGTTGATGCCACACAAGTTAATAATGTACGGTAAACGTTAATTAAAATTTCATCGTATTTATTGGACGTAAATTTAAACAAAGTGCACTAGATCGCTTTAGAGCAGAATATAGCAGAAGCAAATTTGCTGTGAGCAAACAGCACGAAGGTCAAGACTATTTAAATACTCGAGTAATTAAATTTCTCTTTTTTATTACATTAGTAGACATTACACTTTCTAAAGAACTTTAAATTTATTTTTTTAATTTTACAGAACATAACGAAGTAAGTTTACTGAATATTATAATAATTGAAACATAAATGTATGTAATTTGTTTATTTTTACGCTAATTATTAGATTTTACGCAGTTTTTAGAATGTTTAATTAAATAGACAATAAAATTAACTAGTGGGCGAACGCCCAGAGGGCGAAATTCGACCATAATTAAAAATTTAAATTAAACAAAACCAAAAAATTATGAAAAAAAACCTTTTTTTAAATTTTTCAGACTTGACAATCAACAAAAAAGTATAAAATGCATGTGTGTGTCAAATATATGGTAGTGTATGTAATGTTTTTAATGATATATATATATATATATATATATATATATATATATATATATATATATATATATATATATATATATATATGTATATATATATATAATAATACTTTTTAAAGATAAACTATTAGTGTGCGAAATTTCATAGTCCTCCGTCCGCGCAATTTTCGTAAAAAGGGGTACAAAGTTTTTTATTCACATGAATGAAAAACTTTGACATATATATATTTTAAATATATAATAAATAACAATAAGCACTACTACAAAAACAATAAGGCAAAATGTAATAAGGTAGAAAAAATATTAATAAACTTTTACATAAGCCATGTACGGTACGTAATAAGATCATAATTTATATAAAAATAATTTCTTATCTTTTTTTATATTTTCTTTTTTTGTAATATTCTAGTCAAAATACATATAAAAAGATATCTGCGAAGGTAAGACAAAGTACGGAACTTTGCATTTAAAATTTCAAGCTAGGTAAATGGACGCGAAAGAATACCTTATATAATGAAATATTGATAATGACCTAGCTATTGTACTTGTATATAATAGTAAAAACTCAAAATATATTATAATTAAAATCAAATTTGTTCAAAATATCGCTGCCGCTGTGAAAACTGTATTATATGCTTTACTAAAGCAGGAACGACGCAAATACTTAACGTAATAATTTTATTATCTAATAGTAATACAAAACAATTCTGTTTCGAAAGTTAAAATATTTTCATTAATTATTTAAAAAACGATGGCAACCTGCTGCTAACGTATAAAATAAAAATGATCTTTCTGCTACAGCTTTTCAGCTCTAGGTACTCATAAAAATTGCCGCTATACACGTTAGTGCCCATGTCCATTCATCTGTTACAAATATTATGGTGATATATAATAGATTTTGTTATTTTTTTTTTATAATTAATTCGCATTACAAACTTTATTGCTTTTAATTAATAAATAAGCACCTTTCCGGAACCTTAGTTTCTTTTGCAAGCAAAGAAATGCGGAGAGTTTAGATGCTTACTAAGTTAAGTTTCCGCAGACGTTGGAGTTCTTCTCTTCACTCACACATACACGTGTGACTCGTGTTCTAATACTAATCGGGAATTCGAGATAGTTAATTTTTTTTTTTTCATTTAATATAATATACCTTTTTTGTTTTTATGATTTTTCATGGCTTTAAAAGACAATGATAGCGTAAAACATAAGAAAATATGAATGACTTTTTTATCATTTTTTTTTTTTTTTTTTTTTATCTTTAGAGTGTGCGTCATTGGGTTTATGAGTAACAATATATATTTCTGAAATCAGCTAATCAAACCCTTTAATATGATAATTCACACGCTAAATTAAGTACTTTTTTAATTATGTCATCCAATATACGACCATTTTGAATTTTTATTTATTTTTACGTACCCAGTGTCGCTCTTCATCAAGACAAATCTAACGATACCTCAAACGTTAATCCTTCAAGCCGTATAGGCTGTAGTGGAAAACATAGAAATCTGCATACATACGTAGTACATACATAGGTACATACATACATACACTCGAAAAATATTACCCTCCTTCTGCAGTCCGGTAAAAACCACAATATACATACGTGTCTTAATAATTATTATTACTTGTATGTAAAAATTAAGGTTAATTACTATTTAAAAAAACACTTTTAGTATATTTTCTCAAGTCTAAAACTTGCCGCATATCGTTGCTGCATTCGATATTCAATCAATTACCAATAAACTAATTCATTGCTGGGCGATGACCATCGTGCATAAATTCAATTATCCCACCCATTCCCCCTACCCACTATTGCTACTAAGAGACAGAACTTTATGGAATAATTGATCGTTGATCAAACCCTTTAGGAATAATCCCTTTCAAATAAATTATTAATATATGAAATAGAAGACTTCTATGTGTTGTATAATAATTTCATACATTTATAATAACTCACATTTTAACGTTATTTTTCCCTAGTTCCGATTAATTGCATTAACTTTTAACAAAATTTATACATTACTTGCATTCTGAAATTGCTATCATATCTCAAATTATACATTTTATCACACCTTTGTTATGTAATATTTGTTTTAAGACATTTAACTCTTCGTAGGATATATTTTTATTTCTATTGTTCTAGGGACGACACGAATATTTATTCTTCACCGCCACTAACTTAGTTTTAAAACTGTTAGAACAAATTGATAATGTACGCGATGTGTGAAAATGATATGAGAAATTAGTGGAACAATATTTACATGGGAATCAGTGATCAGTCAATATTGTCAAACAGCGCAATAGTTGTAGCGACGCTCGCACGAGTGACATTGAAGGACACTCGACGTGACGCGACTCTTGACGGACGTGCGTGCGCGCCATCATTTCTCAGCGCATGTGCCGTGACTGCATTGTTGTCTTCGTTTTGTACTGCTCTGCTAATATATATCCACAATATAAGTTTTGTTATTCCTACGTTTTACTTTCCTTTAGTGAGTACCTTTAAACTACATTCATTTGAACTAATTACAACCAGTATATCTACAAGGTGGTATTTGTTTTGTACAAGCAAATCCTTTTAGACAATATTTTGTAATTCAATCTTATCTGTATTACGATTACATAAAATATAATCTATTTTTAAACAAAAAGTCAGCTGAAAATTTTACAATGTCTATTGATATTCACAAATAAGCCGTAGAAACTATAATGTGCCGTTATCATAAATTCCAACGAACAATTTAATAGAGCATTCAGGTAAAATGATTACAACATCTTTAAAGAAAGAGTGTGCGGAACAATCCCGCCCAGTGCGCAGCTTGCTGAGCCATTTATTTATTTATGTAGATTATTATCGTGCGTAATAATTCACTAAGTTTCAATTGCATAATGACGGCGGACAGCTACCAACTCGCTCAGGGCGGACGCTGCAGATAATCTGCGGAGAACTATTATTAAATAGAGGGCTGTCAGTGCAGCTTCAGCCGCCTAGCACGGAGCCGGGTTCCCAGACTCGCTTGTACCACCAGGTTAAGCAAACATCACTTTTATTATAACCTCTCTGTCCAGAAGCTTAAGAGCGCCTATATTATGAACCGCCGATTTAAGCAAATATATGTTCTAACACCATGGTTCAAAGTTTATTATAACGAGTTAAATATTCGTTTATGTCGATCAAAGAGTATCCATTCTTGATTTTATTTAACGGAACCGAGAATGGCTTTGGTTATGAAATTTAATAACCTAACAAAATTCAATATTTCTTATAACAGTTCTATCAAAATATAAACTCATTTCTGTAATATTAACCTCTCTCGTGTTTCGAATCTCATTATTGTGATATAATTAAATTTTTTCACATTTAAATTAATTTATATTGTAAAAAGTCTGAAAACGTTGTTATTGTATAAACAATGTTGATTTATACTCCTTTATCGGTCAGACAAATATAAAATTGATAACACAATGAAAAATATACTACACGAGAATTACTAGATCAAATGTGTTTATCATCTCTTATCGATGTTGCATCTGGTATCAAATCTAAAATCGACATTTCACAAACAATCGAAGTTTACAAAATAAAGTACTATATGGAAATGTGTATTATCAAAAGCGATTACAAATCCTTTATAGATAAAAACCTTGTATACAATTATTACTAATTAATCATTTATTGTGTCGATGTTTTTATCAGAACTTTTACCATTGCTCATTGTAACTATTTGGATTAGGTAATTCTTGTGTTTTTATCAAACACAGCTATCAAAAGAGGAATGTATATTTAAACACGTACTGTCAAAATGTGCCTAACTTTTTATACTTCCAAATACATTACGAAACTAAAAGACATTTTATTTATTTCTTAATATCCAAAAGTCCATTCAACTATCAAAATATTTTCACATTTCTGAGTCAAAATTAAGAATATCAAAGCTACTTGAGATTTATAGATAAAACTCCAAAGCAACAAAGAAGTTCCGTAAACGAAAGTTGAAATTCGAGTCCGAACCACCCGTTCATCATCGTAGCGAGCGATAGATATGCATCGACTAATTGTTGCCCTTTAACCAATTCAATGGATATAAATAATAGTTTAGTAAGAAAGCGCGAGCGTGCGAGATTCTTACGATCAACCGATTCACACCGGGGAGACGTCGCGCTACGCGGTACCGTTAGCTCAACAGATATTAATCATAATTTTCACTGACGCACTGCGCTCGACTGTGCTAGATAATAGTTATTAGCTCTTTAGACAAAAGTGACTGCGTGTGGTCGAAGTCAGCTACTGGAAAATTGTCGTGCGACATCTAAGGGTAATGGATTTCAAACTGTCTCGAGACACCTCCGAATAGTGTAATCACTTCCTGCTCGTTCGGGCGCATTAAGCTTGGTTACTCGAAAATTGTACACGTACTCAATTGTTTTGTAAAATTAGAACCGACAATTTCAATTTACGAGTCAGTTATAACACGCAAATTTATGAAATAACATAATTCAATTGCATAATTATAAATGCTACGAACAATTCATATGTGCTAAATAATATTTTGTATAGATATTTGATTCAAAGCATCGTGTTTCCTCAATTTTCTTTTGAAAACCCAATACAAATTCGTATCCTACAATCCGTAACGACGATGCGTTGGCGCAGCGGTCACAACACTGGTTTGTGGCTGTTGCGCTGGCGGTTACGGGCTCGATCTCCGCACATGACGAACTTGTATTGGCCATACAGATGTTTGTCGTGGTCTGGATGGTTATGTATATATATTATGTGGGTCTCCCCATCGTGCCTTGGAGAGCACGTTAAGCCGTCGGTCCCGGTCGTTCTCATGTATATCTGATAGTGATTGTTACTCATAGTAGGAAATATATCCGCAAACCCGCATTGGAACAGTGTGGTGGATTAAGCTCTGATCCTTCTCCTACATGAAGAAAGAGGCCTATGCCCTACAGTGGGATATTACAGGATATTACTCATCCAGCCTACACCGGCAATCTTACGTAGATCGTCAGGTCAATGGGCCGGAGGACGTCCCACACAACGTTTGCCAAGACGCGGTCTCCAACCCAGGACCTATCTGCTCCAACGGCCATCGGTCCTGCGACACAGATGACCAGCCCACTGCCACTTTTACTTGCTAATTCTGTGGGCTATGTCGGTTACTTTCGTTCTATCGCGGATAGTCTCATTTGTAATCCTATCTTTAAGAGAAACCCCAAGCATATCCCGCTCCATTGCACGTAGAGCGACTTTAAATTTGTGGACCAGTCCTTTCGTCAGTGTCCACGTCTCGGCTCCGTATGTTAACACAGGCAGGACGCATTGCTCGAAGACAAGAATTCTTTATTTAAATTCAATGCTTAATAAACCACAGTAAGTTTGTATTGTTTTTACTGAGTTCTTTACATACATGTCATTTAATGTAATGTACATATAGTTCTGACTTGCTCCACTTTATTGAAGATACATTCAATTTGGGCCGTCAAAGTTGTCATCTTTTAAGACTTAGTTGCAAGTCATTCACCAATGAAGTCAACCGGGGACAGTTAATTTAATTGAGACAATCGACTGAGATTCAAAGTACAATCGAGTACAACGGGATGATGTAATTTTAACGAATCGAAATGAAATTGACGGTTGAACAATCTACGCGCGAAGATATCAAGACAAAAAATCATGCTCAAAATCTGGAGCAGGTCGAGCGGGAACGTACCTCGATCTCACAGAAACACAGCTAAATAATACTGTTCAAAAAAATCAAGGAGTTTTGTATTCCAGTGGTGAGTAAGGTGACTAGAGCTCTTGGGAGGATTGGGGGTAAACTCGACAACCGTTTGCGATGCTGTAGTACCAGCATCGTAAACATCGCTAGCAGTTTTGCAGATGAGCAGTATGCTTACATACCGACTTAGTTTGTGTAAAAAAAAATCTGTTCTATTTTACTGAAAACTAAAAGGAAAATTCTACATTAATTACCTTATATACCCTTATACATATGTTGATGCATAAATGATTACTTTAATATAACGTAAATATGAAGTACATAAAAGATTATTAGCACTAAATGCAGTTTTTGAACGAAAATATCATGTAAATCAGCACAGCAATTTAAAATGTAAGATAATAAAGCTTAAAAAATTAAAAGGCGACGAATCATATATGAAGGTAATTACTCTTTCCTGGAATACGCATTGATCAAAGACGTTCTGTATTTAGATGACACGTTTAATAAGCCAGGGATTCTGGTGTTAATAATTAAATAACGATTCCGAGTAAATGCTTTTATTAATAACTTAAAAAACATTATTAAGAAACGTTTCTAATAAAATGTTCTAAATAATAAAATAATTATTATGTTCTTCGACTAACTTGTCATTAAAAAAAGTTATAGTATGGGTTTTGTAATATTTATTTGGTACCGTTGTTATAAATATTTAGTGAATATAATAATAACAATATTTATTAAATGTGACTACTAATGTAACAAACATATATTAAAAATATCATTTACTTCAAGTTCACCGGATTTAGGATTTGTACTAAAAGTTTGTATAGCATCATAATATGATGTAAGTAATAAAAGCTTGCGTCGTATGTTATTCTTTTTAAAGAAAGGTGAAACTATTCCAGATAAATGTTCCTGTTATTTTTCTACTCTATACTAATCTGTAATTTACCGACTTTATCGAAATAAATTGCTATTCCCGCTGTCATATAAATGAAAACGTATGACCCTTTTAATTTAAATGAAATTGAAACTTTACATCGCCTCCTGGTTACATACGTAATGTTTGTATCAACATATTGAAGCAAGATCGAGATAATACATACAACGCTAATACACCTAGAATGTAAATATCTCAAAAATTATACCTACACATATCACTCTCATCTAGATTTCTTCCTATGCTGTGGACCTCCTTGCGGTGAACTAAAATATAAATTTAACTTACCTTACCGTTAACTTTCATTTACATATATCGTACCATATATTTTATGTGGTCGATATCAACGCTCACGCATGATTCGTTGTTCATCCATGACTAACGAACGCCTGTGGAAAACCTTAGCACCATGTTAGTTTTCTGTAACTTATTATCTTTCAAGGACACAGAGGCACAAGACAGCTTCCCGAAAAGCATAAAAAAATATGCCCAATATTCAAGCAAGTATACTGCAAGACCTAAGTATTTGCTATACATTTGCAATTGGCAGGATTGCCGTTCTATAAAAGAATATCTTGTGTGAAAACCGATTATTAATATCTGACTATAACTTTATCTTTATGTATAAAAAGCTTTACGGTTATAGAACTCATGTTATCGAAAACGCAACATAATAATTACTGACTGCAATAGTAAAGGCAGCATATATAAAAAACAACCCCTCTGCTGCAGATTTTTGTGGCTTATAATAACTTACGATATCTATTGGTATATGTTTATTGGTAAAGATAGCATTAAAATAAAATTAAGCAATATTACTGTAGTATTAAAATAATTCCTAGAATTTTAATTTTTTTACTATTAGTAAACCGTGAAATGGGGTATGGCCATAGTCGCGATTGTAGTCTTAACAATTCAATTTCCAGCAGTTCCAAAACGGAGGAACTCGATATATTTAATTAATGACAAACACGCCAAATATCCTGATTTATGTTATAATAAAAGTAATTCCTAGAAATAGGAAATACTCAGACTTAGTTGTGACAAAATTATTTTACAAACAATACAAAAATAGTCGAGACCATTACGGTTACCATAATTACGTTGTTAAATGCGTTTAATGGGTGATAAAGTTAACAAAATACTCAAGATTTAAAAATGTCTTCGAAAATCTCATAAAATATATTGCAGTAGAAAAGGCTCTTAATTCTAAACATCAGAGCAAATCGTTCGAAAACAGACGATAAAAACATTACAAGACGCGTACAATAAATACACATTAATGTCTCGAAGCATTCTGTTCAACGGCGGACCGTACATTTTATAAGTTTGTAGTTCTTATTTCTATAGGTATAGAGCACAAAATTTAATGAAAATGTTGTGTGCGACTCTATGCACATTCCATGCGGTTTGCAACTAGTTCTGTAAAAGCTACGTTCGGCACACGCAATTACATGCGCCTGTTTGCTGTACAATCAATATTTACGATACGAATGTATGTAAAACTACTACATTATTGTACGTACTCTATGTACACAAATCTTTCAGGACCTTCCTACACTAAGCCGTACAAGTGTACATAATTATAATACACGTTAATAAATAACTTAACTATTACGCTTAATTATCTTTACAGATATTTTCTAATCAGAGAGTTGTTTAACAAAACAGTTAAACATGACAAAATCAGTAAGCATTTGAAACAAAGCAAAAGAACTTACATATTTTTTTTACTAAATTATTGCAACTAAAAAAGGACAAAAAAAAAACAATTTTGTCATTTTCAGGACAATATCTCTCTCAACTATGGGCTTCGTTAAATTGACTTAACATTCATTCAAATAAAACAAAACAATTGTATGCGATAATTATAAATTTACAATACCGAAGACAATGGGCGCGCAATGTCCAAACAATCGATTCCGAGCGAGCCGATTCAATGCGTACGGATGTCAGAGAGCACATGGTCCACGGCTGAAACAAGAAAAAGCCTTGAGCCGACCAGTTATTACACTAATCGCTGCGATATAATTCCCGATTCAACTTAAACACAGGTTGCTTGCGGATCGAAATGTAAACATGGCGGCGGCTTTGAGTTCGATAGCGCGGGAAGGACGCGTGCCGCTTATATACAACGAATTTACTTAATAGGGCCATTGTCTGGTAATATTGTTGTTGTGATAAAGTCTACTATTTTAATTTTAATGATTTATAAAATCGAAGTGCAAATGTAAAGCGAGTATGCAGCTGTTACAACTAACAACACAAGTTACGAGCGCTACGCTCTAGAATTGTTTAAAAAACTGTAAACCATTTTTGGAACGAAGTTCCTTACGGCAGGCTTGACATTTGGCTGGGCGACCGAACTGAAAAAATGTGATACTAAAACCGTAAGAAAAATATGACGTTTGTAAAACTAAAATATTACTAGTAAACTTTTTTTTTAAATTATGTAATTTTATATTGTCGACAAAAATAAATAAAGACACATGTTTTTTTATTTCACTTAATAGTTTGAATTATTATTATTATTATTATTTTGTTTGATTTATTTTATTTTACGGTATTTGTTATTTTCTAAAATACTAAATTTCCTAAATACTTTTATGTACTTAATTAAAAACTAATCAACAAAATTAAAAAAAATCAAAAACTAGAAAATATATATAAAATTCAACATTTTTTTTTTCAAATATTGTTTATTTAACCAACTTAATTTGTAAATTCGTTAAAAAATTACAAGAATGAACTTTAATTTAATCTTTTATAAAACTACATAAAAGAACGTGATGAGGCGGCACCGCACGCCCATTCCGTTTCGGTCCGTCAAAACGTGGCGCGAAACTCCAGTGCGTCGTTTTATCGCGTCCCCACAACGCAATGCAAAACGGCCACAACGCTTAATGTCCTCGTAAACGTTTCAGTTATTTATCACTACACTTGCAATCGTGGGTGAGCTTAGGACAAGATACGAGTTCAGTCCTACGTTAAATTTATAATCACAGTCATAATGAGAGTTATTGAAACGTAATTAAAGTGCACTGAATATGTAGGTGTCATGTCAGATAATATGTCTTATTTATTAACTATCGACCCGTCCCGGCTTAATATTGATGTAATCAAAGCTTTATCCATTATATTGTAAAAGTATTGCATATCGCTTTTCGCTAATAGACCATATTATAAGTCATCTTTAATTCTTTCAAAGTATTTTAATATTTTCGAAATCACAATCTTTGTATAAACGTCTCAAATATATTCTATGACAAATATAGGAATTCGAAACCAACCAAAAAAATCAATGAAATGTGAGTGACTCTTGCGATCAAGTATTATTTAATTTTAAATAATAATCAGTCATTATAATTATGTAAAGATTTGTACAAATGTTCACAATCACCTGTCGAACTGACTCGTTTAAAATGAACGATACGCAGCATATCGTAAAATTAATATTTAATTTAATAAACACATTAATCCCACATTATATTATAGATATAACTCACAAGCCTATAGTTATTATTTAAAACTTGTATCGTCAATTGAAATGCAAATACGCGCTTAATCGGCAACACTTTACCTGTAAATTCGACGTTTATGATAGGCTTGATATACAAATATTTATTAGCTTAGAACAAATTAAAAATATAAATTTCAATATGTTATGGGTCGGAGCGGACGTTATTCGGACAGTCAGCTTTCAAATCCTGTTTGATGATAGTCAGGGTACTTATTCTGGTCACCCGGAGTGAATTTTAAATCGTTACCGTTTGATTTTGTATAATTCTTTAGTCTATTAAGGCTAGAATATGATAATCGTTTGGTTCGTGCTTACAGTTTGTTGTTATTATAAATTTTATACTCAAATACTTTTATTCTATGTAGGTATAACGTACAGGTTACGTAATAAAAATTCATGAAACATAGGCGAGGGATGATATGCTAAATATTTTTTTTAAAATAGTATGGTAGGCACTGAACAGTTATTTAATAAAAAAAAACACGGAATGTCATGTGGCAAAACTAGTAAAAACTAAGTCTAATTTTATTTTTTGTATTTTTTTTAAATGTCGTACCTATGAGTCAACACCAAAAGCAAGTTCGTAGAATATTTTTAACATAAATCGCAGCAAACCGAGAAAGCGAAAAATTCGTAAGTTTCCAGAAAATGAAATTGTGGGCAAACTCGTAGAATGTACTTTACCAAATACATATTGGAACAAACATTGGGTAAAACAAGTAAAATAAGAATTTTCTAATAAAGTACGTGTATTTAGATACCCGATAAGTAGAATCTAAAAAAATGTAAAGTCAATCTGTCTCAATAGTTAATTTCATATTTTTATCAATAGTAACGGAGTTTATTTACTACAGAAATGAAATTGCCTTGCTTAGTAACAGACGACCACGTGCGAATGGAATGAAATTATTATTTAGTCGCTATTACAAGCTTAATCTCAGAGACATCATAGTAAGATGCACATCCTTGAAATATGAACACACTCCCAGCCATGGTAAAAGTTATACCAGTCAACTCTCATAAATGTCCTTTAGACATAACTTTTCATTTATATTATACTCAATCAATATTATAATTTTAAACAAATTTTAACTTTCAAACTTCGTTTTGTAACATGTACCCATAGCTCATTACAAAAAAAAACTTGTCGATAGATGATCGCTGTGGTGTAATGATGCGTGTGCCGTGTTGGCGGCGGACGCGGTAGTCACGGGTTCGATTTCCGCTCGTAGTGGATATTTGCAACGCAAATATAATCTATAAAAGTACAAATACTTATTTCCGATCTCGTTTTCTGTCCTTGTGGGTCTCCCCACAGTGCTTAATCCTACAAAACTTTTGAAAGTCTATGATCTTTCTCGTCGAACAATAATTGAAACAAATTAATAGACTAAAATTAATAAAAAAAAACACGCCCGAGAGTAACACGTTCAAACAAACTAACTCCTACCCATTTTATTGTATTATTTCAAATTAATAAGCTATATCTTAATTGCTATCCTTAACTGAAAGTTTAATTCTATTAAGAACACCGATTAAACATTTAATATATAGCCTCAAAGGAACAATAAAAGTAGTGAGGTAATTATTTGCTTTGCCCCCCACAAGGTTTGGTCGACGTAGGTATATTTCAAAACTAGCATTAAACCGTGACTCCGTCTCATGCCGTTAAATATATCTTATCATTTAACTTTTTTCATAAATTCTCTGTAATGGCCTGTAAATATTCAACTGCTTGAAAGACTGTCTCTTCTGTCGAGAAGGAGGATTTGAAGCTTAATCCACCACATATATAGCGGGTTTACGTATATTTATTTCTTGATTTCTCTCTGCAGCGTAGCGCGGATCGATTTGTAAGCATGTATAAATAATTTAAATGCTTTACCAATTTACTGACGTACCTTTTATATTCTTTTCATTACAGTTAGAATATATATTTGTTTTATTCTTTCACCTTAACGAGACTAACCACCATTATCATTTTGGAGTTCCCGAAATTATTCAAGTAAGTTCAAGGTGTAAAAATTAAAAAACTTTTCTTAAGTATATTAAATATTTCTGTGAGTATCTTAAATGTTCCATAGAACCCAACATTTAAAAAAAACAAAAGCGAATCGTTGCTTCAAAAGTTCCAATTGAGAATTCAGAAGATTCTAATTTAAAAGCTATAAAACATAAATGACCTTTTAAAATATGAATATATTTTTATTATTATAAAAATTATACATATTTTATTGCAGTATATAAATTATTGTAGACAATTAGTGAGCAGTTTAGCACGATTCTCAAGTTTATTTTGTTCGTGTAATTGCAATTATCAATTTGCAATTACCATCTTCGGTGCCGCCGACGTTTCTAAGCTGTATCCATTATTATGGCTCTGTCGATGTTAGACGGCTTGAGTCATTGTTAATCGTAAGTCGTGTATTCCTTTAGACGTTATAATGTTATAATTATAATGTATTTAATAAAATTGATTGACTACAAAACAAATTTTGATAAATATGCTGTAACTGACTCCAAGAGCAATATACTTTTACATAATTATTTTAACTATAATCGCTTACTCAATATCAATATATGTCCTTTTTAACCGGCTTCAAAAAAGCAGGAGTTTTTCAATAACTTTGTCGTATATGAACTGATTTTGATGACTCTTATTTTTTTTTTTTTTTTGGAAAGGAAATATCCCAAGGATGGTACCGTGATAGGGAAACCCGGATCTGATGATGGCATATCAGGGAAATCGAGGCGAACTTTGAAAATTGTAGTGGCAACAAGTGCCTTTTAACTGAGGTTCTCAATTCAACTGTATTTTTTTTTATGTATTTTACATCAGAACTTTTGACCGGGTGGACCGATTTCGACAATTTTTTTTTAATCGAAAGGTGGTGTGTATCAGTTGGTCCCATTTAAATTTATTTGAGATCTAACAACTACTTTTCGAGTTATATCTAATAATGCGTTTTTACTTGACGCTTTTTTCATCGACCTACGTTGTATTATACCGCATAACTTTCTACTAGATGTACCGATTTTGATAATTCTTTTTTTGTTGGAAAGAGGATATCCCTAGTTTGGTACTATGATAAGGAAACCAGGATCTGATGATAGAATCCCAGAGAAATCGAGAAAACTTTTTACTGGGTGTACTGATTTTGATAATTTTTGATTTAATCGAAAGCTGATGTTTATCATGTGGTCACATATAAATTTTATCGAGATCTGATGTCTACTTTTTGAGTAATCTTTGATAACGCGTAGTTACTTGACTATTTTTTCGTCGATCTACATTGTATTACTCGTCGATGTAATTGAAGTCGTTTTTTTTTTCGTTTGCGAGCAAACACAATTATGTTAATTTTTTTCGTCTAGTGGTGTAAATGAAGTTGGTTTATTTTCGTTTGCTAGCAAACTCAACTATTATATATTTTTTTTTAATTTATTTAATGGCAGTTGCAAACAAAAAGAATCGTTATTAGTCTTTCAACAAATATATATTTTTACTACACTACATATTTTTTATGAACGAATACGTAAACACAACTACTTTATTAAGGTTATTATTCATTATAATTAATATTAAAACATGAAAATTTAATCTATTCGTAGATATAGGATACAGGTTAAATAAAATTAAAACCTTAAACCAGTATCAGCGCCCTCTCGTATCAAAGTGAATTACGATTTCGCACTGATAGCTGAAAGGTTCAGACAAGCGCAGTGATTGTGTACGTTGTCTACATTACTAAATTGGATCAGACCCTCGCCTGAGAATACACAGTACAGCACGATAAAACCTTAATACAATGCAAATATTCGCATTCGATTTCGTTCCGAGATTTGTTTGAGGACTACAGGTGGCTGTATATCATATTACGCATTGTACGATTTGTATTTTCCGGTCGGAACTGGTAGTACGCCCATAATGCATTTAAAATCATTAATTGGCCCGTGATTCAATATCTGTGCGGTTCAAAAAACACAAAAAGGCACCCCCGAAATCATCCGAAGAAACATCCGCGCTTTTCAATTCCTCTGTGTAATCTGTAATGTGATATTTTTAAACGATTTGTCCGCAGATGGGTGGCGTAACAGGAAATCTCCAACTTGTTGCTACTAACTGATCTTTGTTATTTGTATGGTTTTCGTCAAAATATCGGATATCGGTTTTGCATCACAGGAAAGCTACAGCTTAAGATGTTTAAATGTAGAAGTATGTCAAACATGACTGATCAAGTTTCTTATAACGTATCTTTTTATAATCTGACTACAATCAAATCATGATTTTAAATATAGTTTTTGCACATTATTTATAATCTAAAACTATTGACCGGTCTTAAGATTCATTTGACAGGTTTATTATAACAGGTTGATGAATAAACAACTAAATATATTATCGTCATTAGAGAACATTGTAATTTTGCACTTACGGTCAGCTAAATAGGTATAAAAATATATCATTTGTATTTTATTTTCGAAAATTCAAAGTATAAATTAAGATCAGTAAGTTGTACACTTATAGTTAAATGATAATTTTCGATATAAACAGACTAGCAAATTTTACCTGCGCTCATGTCACACCTGGCACTAATATTGCACCGTTGTGTAACTCTATATTTCTTCAAATCATAACTTGGAAGTAACACAAGTCAGTGTGTATAAACTTTATATTCTAAGAATTCAAACAAACAAAATGCATGATTTATTATTAGTCTTGAATAGTTTAAGATAATTTTTATTTCAACAATTAGCTGTTCCCGCGACTTCCTCCGAGTGGAATTTAAGAAAATAATTATTATTTAAGAGCAGAGTTATAAATTAAAAAATAAAAAATCTAAAATAAAAGCAGCCTAAGTTACTCCTTATTACCTCAGCTATCTCTGCCAGTGAACATCCCGTCAAAATCGGTCCAGCCGTTTCAGAGATTAGCCGGAAAAAACAGACAGACAAACAAAAATTAATAAAAAAATTGTATTTTGGTATATGTAGCGTGTAAACATACATATGAATTTAGTTAAAAATGGTTATTACAAACAGACGCTTCAATTTTATTTATTTGTACAGATAGCAAAACGAAACACTTGTAAGATAACTCGTGTATCTGTCAATCAATTTACTTCATGTAAAAATGGAAAATTGTGTTACCTATGAGAATTTGGCATAAATAAAAATATATTATAAAAATAATTAATTAATAAATAATTGATTTTCGTACTTTATTGTTTATTTTAACATTTTTTTCTATTTTTGGAGGTTCTTTTGAATAACGAGCCGCCTTTGCAACTTTATAAGCTATAATATTGTGTTTCCTTATGTTTAGCTTCAAATGTATAATAAAGCGCTTTACAATAAATAAATAAAATACACGGACTAGTTTATCCGAAAATATTGTCAGTTTAATAATAAAAGTAATAAAAATTAAAAGAGCTTCGTGCAAAGAGTAATACTTTTAAAACTATAATTTGAGAAAATTGTTCTAAGGTAATCATGATATGTACCACATATTTTCAAAACTGCTCCTTCCCTGCAGGTCATAATAACACCTAAGTTAAATCTAAATTAGATTACATAAAAAAATACAATGATGAGTTTGTTTTAGAATCGTTTTTATTGTCCTACAAATTAAACTAATGAAATGAAACGTAACGTTGAATGAAATGAAACGATGTCGAGTTTAATTATTAATAAAAAGTATAAGCTAAATTCACATCCTTAAAATTCCAAAGTTCAATCTTAAATATTATCTAGCCGCAACATGTGACGTTTTTACTTGCAAGGATAAAAATCAATTTGATACCTTATAAAATATAAATTATATATCTTATTAAATTAGCATAATATGCGAATAAGGGACAGAATTGTGAAAAAAAAATTGTTCGTTATTAACAAAAAATAAACTCTTTCGCGAATTTAATTTTACTTACTCACACCCGACGCCAACTTAGTACCTTAGTTACGATTTCTTAGGTTTGTATAATATTTTAAAGGGATAATTTTAATTTTCTTTAAATTAAAATATACCTGATTGCAACAGTATCTCTGACATCATAAGAATTGGCTTAAGGTATGTTTTCCAGGAATGCAACTAGGCTAAGCGTCCATCACTTTTTGTACAACCGTACTAAGCACCTAATCTCTAAATTTGACTTCTCGACTTCTCGAAATACATATTGAAAAAATAAAAAGAGGGCTGTGTCCGTGCAAATTCTGAGACGTTATTTTCAACTATATATCTACACCTGAGCAGCTGTCAAACTAATCAGTTAACTCACTCACTCATTCACTTCAGCCTATCGCAGTCCACTGTTGGACATAGGCCTCCATAAGGTCGCGACAAAAAAATGGCATGAACTCATGTGTGTTACCTATAGTCACCACGCTGGGCAGGCGCCCACCAATCAGTTAACAATACGGTAAAATACTATTTTTTTTAAAGAAGCTACATTGTCTATAATTATTTACCATATATAAGAGTAAAATAACCATGTAATAGTAAAGATTACATTCCAAAATTAGACTTCCCTTTAAACACACTTAAAAAAAAAACAATTTGTAAATCTTTAAAGCTGAACACCGTCTATTTGTCTAACATAAATCCTACTGTCTCAAACTAACCGTTCAGGTAAAGGGAATGTTTTTTAAGATCGTGTGTTCGTGAGGGCACGTCAGTGAAACGGATTATTATTTTTGTAACATCTGCGTGTGTAATTCTAACTAGATACTAATAGATAACCGCGGATGCTTTTTATGCTTGCGTTTTTTAATCTATTGTATTCAACGAACCCAAATGCGCTTTATTCGGAGGGTCCTTTGAAATGGGCCAAAAGCGTTGGCACAACATATGAATGATAGCACTTGTGACTCGTTATTAATTGAATTTTTTATTACTTAAACAACAAGTGCACTACTTATGCGTTACATTTTAAATTTTAAAACACTATAGTGTTAATATGGTTCCGTGATTTATAAGAGCACTAGATTCGTATAATGAAATAAATGGGCACAATTCCAGAGGGTGCTTTATTATTTTGCTCGGATCCTAATTATATTGAGAGCTACAAGACGCTCCCAAACTCCCACTGAACCGTTAATTACGTAATTCAAGGACCGTGACCAAAATAAAAAGTCTAGAATAACATAAGAGCATTGTAGCAGCGAATGTGAAGGGAGTATTGAGATCGACCGCGTAGGGCACAATTGAGTCGCTTCGAGCAACAATGTGCAAGCATGTCGGCCGATAGAAATTAAAACAAATACATAATTATAATGCTTTGTTACAATGCGTTTGCTTACTAAAATATTTATGTTCTTAATAAAGTATTTTAGCTTTGCCATGAATCACAACAGACTTAGTTATTTTACTTTTAAATAAGATTATCTGTTATGTTGTGAATTGTAATATGTTTTATATTGTAAAATATTTTAATGAACGTTTTAAATGTGTCACTTTTAAGAAAAATGTAATAAATAATTTCAAGTCAAAGAAACTTTTAAAAAGCTTACAAAAAATTTACCCAATTTACATTTAAATAATAATTATTAATTTATTTTTCATAAAATACATTTTTGAACAACAAAATACATTATACTCGTAGTATACGTGATAATAATTTATCGATATCAAAAACTTATAAAAATTAAAAATATTTTATTTAGAAATAATGAAATAATTCTGATAAAAAGTTACTCTATACCTTCGCCTGTCTCAGTGACCAATTTTAATGAAGTAAGCTTTGTATGTCGATGTGCGCTGATCACCATATTCAATTCCACCCACTTAATATTTTTGTGACAAGTGCAACCCCTCGTTAATCCCGCATGCACGCATATGTCAGATTTAGCAACTACTGTTATGATTGCGGCTTATCACACAAATGCTCGGTGTTATAAATAGTTAATCATTCAATAATACTAACACATACTTTATCTATAATATATTAATATGATGGTTCCATGAAAATTATATATTATGTACCTAAATTTATATAACATTTAATTACGTTTTTATATTATAAATACTTAAATTAATTATTTATTTATTAATAGCTAACTCGTTGAATCTATCTCCACAATTTTTTTTTCGTGAAAATGTAGTTTTGTTTTGTACCAACCGATAATCACGAGCACAGGAAAATACTCAATTTGGATCAGTCATTTGGAAGTTATTGCTCGCACATATATTTGGGCGATTCGTTTCTATTTATACAGAATATTTATTATCTCGTATATCTTATTTATTTGAAAAATATATCGTATTATGTATTTATAATAATATTAAAATGTAGATATAAAAGTGAATGGATGCTCAATAATAATTATATAGATAAAATATATAGATCATATAAATTACATTTTAATACGTAAAATAAAAGATGTAGTCGGCGATAAGTCATCATCATCGTCGCCTCATTAGCTAGAGCAAATATTTTAAAAATCCTGTACATAAAATTGCATCATACCTATATGAACTTCATATCAATAGAACTTTATTTTTAAGCCAAAATGTAAATACTCATACACACAGACACACACACACACACACACACACACACACACACACACACATATAAATGGGAAAACTAAATATGTATGTATAATTGTATATAGTAATAAATATATTTACTGAATTGATTTTAAATTTATTTTATGTCGACTTAAATTACTATAATTTTAAATATACAAGATAAAAAAAAAACTTAAAAGGTAACAATAATACTTTGTTATATTATACATTTACCTTTATATTATTAAATTCAAAATAGTATATATATATATATATATATATATATATATATATATTTAAATTTATATTATTTTGATTATTTTTGACTAGCCCGTTGGCGCAGTTTGTAGTGTTCTCTTCCGCGGGTTGCGGGTTTGATTCTCGCCTGAGTCTGGATGTAATATTTGTGTTAATATATTTGTATATCTATTATTTCTTTGTATATTTTAAAATATATATTTATAACATTCGGCTGTTACCAGAAATACAAGCATTAAGTTGCTTATCATAGGAACAGATGACCGTGTATGTTATATTTAAAATTTAATTTAATACTATATATAAAAATGAACTATGTCTAAATATCTTTTTTTAAAATAGGTTTTAGCTGATAGTCATTGGGGTCCCAAGGTGCTGGAATGGTGACCTACCTAGCTTAGTGTCGGCAGACTCCCCAAACGAGTCACAAGTTTTTGGCGCCACAAGACCGCAAATTTTTGAAATCCACAATAGAGGCCTTCATCCAACAGTATCTACTGTTCAAATAACATACACAAGTGAATTATAAAATGCTTGTGAGTAATAAAGAATTTTGAACAATACATTGCGTGTATTTATTATTATGTCTAAATGTTTATTTTTTCTTTAAACTATAACTATCTTAACTCAAATTTCACAAGTCAATTGAAAGACTATTTACTAATACTAACGACTGTGTGTTATTTAATAAGTATTAATCAAATATCATAAATCTTTAACTTCAATGACATGGGTCTGTTGTATTATTACATTTAATAATAAATAATAATAAACACTTCTCACTCAACGGCCCCTGGTAGGACTATCTCTTGTGTCGGGGGTCCGGAAACACACACAGTACGCAAGCACAACACCCAGACCACGACAAACATCTATATGGCCGATACAAATGTCTGTCTTGAGCGGGAATCGAACCCGCGACCGCCAGCGCGTCGCCATTTAAGCCTAGTCTTATAATCTCAAGAACTTTACAACTAAAAAAGAGATAATGTATTCGAGAAAAAACACTACTTTACAATATCTCATAAGTTCGCACTAAAACTTGTCAGCATTGTCACTTAACTACGTCTAAAAGCTTACAGAGATAAACGCTACAAATATTTCGTCTCAGTAATAAGAATAGCTCGCAGATGTTCTTGAAACGTTTATCAAAATATAGATTAGGGGTTAGTTGCCCGCCCTTTAAGGATGATAATTAAAAATATATGTTATCCTATCGATCTGGATGCCACCCAGGTAACGTTGCGGTTGTTTAACGGAAGTAATTAAAGACATTTATAAACATTTTTGGAACAATATTTTCTGAATTTGAAGATTAGACGAGTTTAGGATTATTTAAAATTTATGAAATCTTTCTCAGTTTTATATACAACTAGCAGTACCCTGTGCACGTTGCTACGCATTTTTTCCTTTTTTTTTTGTTCGTAGCTACTCAAAAACCTTTGTGGGCTCATGCACAACACTTTGCTGAAGATCATGACATGATCAAATGCATAGTTTACGATTCTATAAAGAACATACAGACAAAAATTATTTTTATATAATTATATAGATAAAAGTCTCTATCAACTTACACTACCAAAACTAGGAAATTTGCTTTTTTTTACTTATTCACATTTGCTTCAATGACTGTCCATAAATTCAACAGAACGCAATATTTTATACAGTTAACTGTATTATTAAATTCATTTGAATTGAAATATAATAATAGTAACTTAATAAATAGCTGGCCCAGTCTATATGACCACCTACATAAAAGGAAAACCACAAAGTACTTATTACATTTCAACTACGAGGTTAAGACGAACTAAAGTAACAGTCATAACTGTCATAACGTTACGTACCTACCTAGCTGTAGTAAGAATTTGTAATATTATTTAAATAATATTACTTATTATTATTTAACTTTGGACTAAATTTTAATTTCAAATATTACTAATAGATTTTAATAGGTAGTACGAATGTATTCCATTGAATCCTACGTTGATACTACAACATACGTTATTTAGGTTAATGTGTTTATAATTTATTTGTTTGTGTAGCAAAAAAGATAGTTAATGAGTTCATTCCGACCAGGAACATATGCGTGACATTCTTCGCCTTCAACACGTCCCCTGCGAATTTAAAGTAATTCCTTCGTGTCTTCCACCAATGATCGTGGCATGTATAAAAAAAAGCTGACTCCACCCATCGGTACCAGCGGAAACAGCTGCATTCACATAATTACTATGGCGGTTCTGAGCATTGGGCAAGTATATATTAATATATAGAATGGTACATAACTTTTGCTACGAAATATTTATGTAACACAAGTAAGTCAATTATATAATAAAACCAAAAAAAAATTAAGTCGCTCTAAGATGTAAAAAAAAAGTAAAAGTATTAGCTATTTTTTATTTTGACAAATCTACAAGTAATTAAAATATTATTTTTAAAAACATAAGTAAAAGGCAAGGTCTCTACTAACTCTAAACGACTTACTACCATTGTTGATTTACGACATTCATTTGGATATCTTAAATTAATGGTAAAAGTAAAGTTCTAACCCCTTTTAATATATTTTATATGTTACTGTATTGAATCCGGTTTACACTCTTACAATTCATGAACACCAATAAGTACATATCAGAACCTTAATAATAACAAGAAAATCGTATTAATTATCATCAAACTATCGGAAGTTGAAACATTTTATGATTAACTAAAAACGTATTGATTTTGTAAAATTTATTTGATAATAAATCTGAAAGAATTAACTCTGTTTAAACAACATAACATCCACGGCGCCAGCAACTACTTGATAAGTAGTTGCTTCTATGGTGTACCATTCGTCAGCTATATAAAAAAGAGCTATAAGTAAGGACTATTATAATGTTTCTGAGGTCAAATTAACATATAATTTTAATAAAAACTAAGATAAGACTTCATTTGGTTTAATAACTTTCAATTGTGAAAATAGCACGGATGAAAAATTAGGATAATATTATTACTAATTGCAAAATTGTGAAATTGTATAAAAATAAAAAAAATCAATCAGAAATTTACGATTTGTTAAAACTAAAAAAAAGACAGTTCACTGACGCCGATTTGACAATTTTACAGTTCACAGTAGAATGATCAGAAAACATTTAAATCCAATTTTTTCTTTGTGTTTTAGTTATTTATAGAAAGGCTTTTCTGATAAATCAATGAATTACGTGATGTTTGTTTTTCTTTTTTTAATAATCACTAGCTTTTCTATTAACTTCATAATTATGGTTGCCGTTTGGTTATAAAGAAAACGAGTACATTTGTAAAACACTATAAAAAATACAACAGTAGGTACTAGTACAACTCTAAAACTCTCCTTTACATTTAGGTATTACAAATAGTTTTACCAAAAAATATTTTCTTATATTTTATTCTCACGTTTATGGTGTGTCTTATTTTTAACATAAATATACGAGTATGTAAAATATATGATATCATTTTTCATCGTTATCAAAAACCATAACGATCGAAACAATGAAGATGTTACAAATAATTGTTATTTATTTTGACGTTTGTTTGACTATTTGAACATTCTATTATAATAACAAGGAACCTATTTGAATATCGCTTGATATTAATCACAAATCTCATACTAAAAAGGTCAAATAAAAAAACATTACTTTTCTGAATAGCTTGTAAGATATTTTTATTGCTTCTAAGTGCTATTCAAATTAATTTTCATCTCTGGCCTCGAAATTACTTAAAACAATTACCTATCGAGTTAAAATATTTTAAAAACATTCAAAAATTATGACAAGCAAATAAGCTACTATTGAACATTATCGTCTACACCATAACGGTTGCTTATTATTTTACGATATTTCAACGCCTACGCATCGCTTAGATAAGTTTTAAAAATGTCTTCGACTTTCATTATAAACAATAACCGCACCAACGAATAGTTAAAAATACTAATTATGCGAGTAAACTGGGATATGGTTTTTTATAGCCAAAATAAGAACACACAAGATTCACAAAATTCGATATGTATAATTTTATTTATACTACACTTATGTTACTCCGTTACTCCTTTGTTTATCTTTAGTTCAATGAATGATTGTTGTATGACCCTTGGTTAAGGTTTCGATTTAAAACAGGAATTATAAATTTTCAAAAGTAACAAAATTAAGATATCAAGTCGAATTGACATTTTAACTTGGTGACCCGAATTATTATTATATTTGAATAATTCAACACTTTTTTTATAAACTGTCCCTAGAAAGTGATAACATCAGAATTGTCAACCAAAGGCTTGAGTGCCTTTTATAAGGACATAAACGTTTATAGAATCATAAAGCAGAACCAATCTATTGTTTCGAACGGAACGACTCCGAACGACATAACTAATCGAGCTATTCTCCTTTTTGTCTTCACCGGACACATAATCAATTGTCACCTTGACTTTAGATATTTTCTACGTAAATTCTTAAAGCGAAGGGTCCATTTGGAACGGGTTTGGGATAAAGCGCCGTCTATAAACGATGGTGTATCGTATTGCACAGGAAAAAAGGTGATGAGTGTTCGATTTGTAAGAGTATTGGCGTGAATGGATGACTTTTAGCCAGAGACACGCCTCGAGACTATAGACACGACTGAGAATTGATCATCCGATATGTGAAGAACTCATTGGATCAAGTTACAACGAACAATTAAGATATTTACTGTGTCGTATGGACTATTAAAATTTGTTTGAATTCTTAGTAAACACAAATTATTCATAATCAGTCTTAGCTGTTATGTGTCTGTGAGAATTATTTAAATCGTCACTAAAACTAAATGTACCTCATTTCAACTCGTTCTTGTATCACTACCGATAAGCAGACAGCTACTTTTATGATAGTAGCTCCATTATTATGCCATTAACTACATTGACAGTGTGTCCCAGTCTAGAACCTTACTTAATAAAGAAACTGATGTAATTTAAATTAAATATGTAATATCAATTTCTTGAATGGTACGACCACGGAGTAGTATAATTATAGTATTTCTATGGTCTGTGGGTATGACGTATCTGTTAGCGCTTTTACGTATCAAGTAAATGATAACAATGTCTGTTTCATGCTAATTTTCAGAATTAAATTTATTTCATTTCTTAATTTTACTAAAATAAGCTCAACATTGATGTCAACACAAAATTGAAATTCATCACAGGTTTTGGCCTGTCATAACTCTTGTCGATAGCGCCAATAGTTCCTCATTAATTCTATCTTTTCTTGTTATTATTCTATTTTGTATTATAGTAAAAAAACGTCATATCTTCATATCAGTGAATGGGCTTTCTTAAGTCATAAATAAAAACGTCAGCAAGAAACTCTCAACTAGATTACCTTTTAGAAAAAATCATGACTCACTGTTTTGGTGCTAATATGCTACAGATATTATATCTGTAATATACATACTTTAAGCTACAACAATTCTCTTTTAACGCCATAACTTAAGAAATTTTATTATAAACATTATATCTTATAACATAGTTTAAGTAAAATGGTCTTTACGTCATAAAACCTGTTAAAATCAATTTTAAAAATATAAAGATTGTTTCTAATGCACAAAAATCATCATTACCAATATCAAAAAAGAAAGATTTTCTCAATTCGACAGTATGCTTTTAATAAGAAAATTGAATTTTAACTGCAGCTTAGTGAAGTTTAATTTAAATAATTGTGTTTGCTCGCGAACGAAAAAAAAAACCGACTTCAATTACATCGACAAGTAATACAACGCAGGTAAACGAAAAAATAGTCAACTAAATACGCGTTATCAAAGACTACTCAAAAAGTTGTAATCATATCTCGATGAAATTTAAATTTGACCACATGATAAACATCAGCTTTCGATTAAATTAAAAATTATCATGAACGGTACGGTACACCCAGTAAAAAGTTATGCGTATAATACAACGTAAGTCGACGAAAAAATTGTCAAGTAAAAACGCATTATTAGATATAACTCAAAAAGTAGTTGTTAGATCTTAAATAAATTTAAATGGAACCAAATGACACGCACCACCTTTCGAAATCGGTCCACCTAGTCAAAATTTCTGAAGTAACATACTACATAAAAAAATACAATCGAATTGAGAACCTCCTCCTTTTTTAGAAGTCGGTTAAAAATGTAAGCTTCATCACAAGAGCGACGCACGACGACGTTTAGCATAATTTGTAAAGCAAATAAGGTATATTGATAATTTTTATAAAATTAACAGTTTAGTGTGTGAAAGCTAAAGTTTGATTGTGAAACCTAAATCATTATAGTCCTAATTATAACCCCATTATAAACCTAATCATTTAGTTGCAATAGCGCGGCGGATTAACTTTCAAGCTTACTTTAATGAAAGAAAGAAACTAACTAGTAGTTTAAGATATTGATAAGCTGTTACAGTACGATACCTACATACATATATATTTTTATATAGCTATATATTTTATATAGAACACTATTGTGTGCAATAACAATAACATTATTACTTAATCTTCATCTTCATTGATAAATTGTTTACGTTAAAAAATTTCAATCAACAGATCTTATAAAAAATCAAATAATAACAACAGGACATGATATTCAGCGCCCCCTTGTAGATTTAAATAATAAGTATGATGCGGATAAAGTAGATAACATTTGACAATGATGTATTGTTCTACGAAATCAATTGCTCCTCAGTAACTAGTTAAATAAGGAGAGACATCGAAGTGCAATCAAAAGTCAATTACAGCGGTATTTATTCATCCCCGCAGTCTGACGATGATTTATAGTTTCGCAGCGGGCTCTCGGCGCGCGCGCACTGTCTTGGCCTTTTAAAAATAAGCGCTTGCGCATACATTAATCAAGGCAATATACAAACTGTCTCCTTTATATCAACAAAATTATTTCCACTTGATATTTTTGCGCATATTTACTTTTAATACTCTATTAAATACCAGGACAAGTAGACGTTATTGTTTCAAAAGAAAAATTAAGTTGATTATGTTGTCTGTTTGTATCTATATTAAATTTCATGTCAGTTCTGTACAGAATATTGTGTGCGGTCATCCTAAATCTTACTGACCACGGCGCGATCTTATCCCTCTTGATCAATTTAGATAAAATAAATATTTATACATTCGAATGTGGATGGGCGAATAAAGCTATTCGTTAAATTGATTATGACGATGGAATTTTTTTTACGCTTGCCTCCATTCAATCACTCTGATTTTAGATATGAGTTTATAATAACGATTCGCCATGACGTAACGTATAAACATATTTAATTTTTTGGCGTGTAACAAAACAAATTTTTAACGTATTTAAAAATTACGCACTCTACATAAGTAAGTAAAAATTTTGTGAAATAAAAACCAAAACATAGACAAAATATTAATTTATTTATACTCTGCATTTCGGAAGCGTAATAAATACGTATTTTATATCCTAACTAATAATTACATCACAAATTATATACTTAAATTTTAGAATAGCTATTTACAATTGACTAGGGTACATTTCAGTTCTTCGACATATTTAACATTATTATAATATCATATATACAATTTATAATTTCATTTTGTTACATACACTTCTCACTTGTAATCGTAGAGACAAACGTAAGTACCTAAACTATCACAAATTAGTCGTTATATCCTGCATTAATTTACAGGATTTCTCAGGAACCTTATAACGTTAGTTATCCAGCATTATTCAGACAGGAATGTTTTATTTTGTAACATGGAAAAGCATTTAGCTCGGTGACAGTCGTGATGAACAGGTACATTTATATTTAAATGCAATTCAATACTATTAAATAAACTATACTCAGTGATAAGGTACTTGTAGTACTTGTAAATGGAAAGTAACATAATTATAATAACGTTGGTTACAAACAACCTTTAAATCTTATAATATTTAGCGTTCAGCACCAGCTTATTCCTACATCTTAACATTTTAATGCGAATTATTAGAAAAAACTACTTAAAATTAAGTTTAATTATTATATATATACATTTAGAATAAATCACATTTTTTATACAAAGTAAGTCTTTCTCACGTTAGTGGGCCGTGTATTCGACATGGGTATTTGTTGCGGTGGCCTGAGAGGCCTCTCTTCACACTGATGATTGTCTATGGAGACATAACTATGATGATGAGGCAACCTGTCATCGGGTCGCCCTTCGCTGCTGGCGACTGAGCACGTCTCATCCTCAGTGCTTCGCGCAGATACCTCCGCACTAGCACTAGTCGAATGCATGGGACTCGACATCATCAGAATGGGAGGCGCCATTCCGTATTTGTACCAAGGGTCATGAGATGTTGGGGGCGCGGTATACCTCAAATTCCCGTGCCTCCCGAACCCCTCCCTATTACCAGTTTTCATATTATTCGCATTATGAAGCGTCCGATTTGGTAACGTGACGTCTACATCAGGTAACCAAAAATTTAGTTTTTCCCAACAATTTTTTTCACCCCACACAATCACTGTACACGTTTTAAGCAACACTTTTAAGTCTGGGTCAATGTTAATGGCACTTAAATCAATTGTCACAAGGAATATAATTTTTTGCCGTCTATGTCTTACGTTCACTGAATTAATCGCACTTTGTACTGCCGCTTTTGACTCTGGCACATACCACTCTTGTTGTAAAAAATTTATCGATAATACTATCACAAGTCTTTTTGAACTCTCGGCTGCACTAACTAAACTATCACTAGAGCGTCTCTCGATTAACTGTAAGTCTCTGTGTTGTAAACATAAAGTGTGACCCGAATTCTCTAAATCGGAACTTACGGCACGCGTAACGAAATCTTCATCCCGTAAATTGTAAACAAAGAATGCATCGAAACGTTTATTCTTGTTATCGTTTACGTCTTTTGATTTAGAACTGAATACTCGTATACCGTACTTTGAGTGCATCCATAGTTTAAAATCTTCGCGGAACATATAAAGTAGAGCACATATTAAAAACACAACAATTATTAATACGATCACAACTACGATATATGGCATATAATTTTCCACTCCATCCTTCGTTTCTATGAATAAACGATCTAAAGTTTCTGTCCCTGTTTCCTCTGTAGTGGTTTCTGTTTTACATTCCTTCGCTACCGTTGCTATAGTTTTATTCATTGGTTGGCCATGAGCAAAGTAGCACATCATTGTCTCGGTATCCTTTGATTTTTTTATTAGCCATTGGTTCAACTGAGCTACGTCTTTACAGTCACATATCCAGTTGTTTCCTTCTACAGATACTCGGGTGCGTGGATTATTATCTGTGATGACTCTCCAAGGCATATAATCGACATATCCGTTATTGTCGAGATTCAAAAATTCTAAAGATGGCAGATAGTTGAATGTATCGTTTTCTATTACTCTAATTTTATTATCTTGTAAATATAGCTCATTTAGATTTTGTAGTCTTGTGAACTGGGTGTGTCTCAAAACCTCCAAGTTATTGTTTTCCAAGTGAAGAACTCTTAACGATTCGATACCGTTAAACGTTCTGTTTTGTATTGAATTGATGTTGCTGTTATTGAGATACAAAACTTGTAATCGCTTTTTACCGATAAATACGTGATTTCCTAATTCTTTAAGAACGTTTCCATCCAAATAAATTTCAGTCGCGTCCATTGGTATTTGTTCTGGCACGTGATCGTAGTCAGCGCTGGAACAATCGACAACGTTCGAGTTCCAAGTGAGATCATGATAACACGAACATTTATCCGGACAAGTCATCTTACAGTCGCAAGCATCAAAATCGCAACAATGGCATAAGGTGAAGCAGTGAGAATCATATTCACATAAAAATTCTGTGGATTTAACTTCTAGCAACAGCATATCCGAATTGCTTCGTGAATGTGTTAGAGAGCACCTTACACTTTCTAAATCCATTACCCTGGGTCGCTGTCTAAGGTCACTTAATTGGTTAATTCTCTGTAACCATTCCATTGTGCAATCGCATTCAAGGGGGTTCTCGCTTATATAGAACTCTGGTAAATCTTTGTCCTCTGGAACTGATGATATTGCGAATGCACCAACATCTAACGTCTTTAGCTTATTGTAATATAGCATAACTTTGTTTAAATTATACTTCTGTAGGAAGGTACCAGGATTAATTTTTTCGATGTAATTATTGTTTAAAACTGCAGTTTCGATGCTACTAGGAAAAGAAAATTCGTCAATGCTTCGAATTTTGTTATAGCTTACGTCAAGCATTTTAATATTGCAAGTTTCTTTTACACCGAAAGTGTCCTCAAGTTTTTCTATTTTATTTTCGTGCATATCTAACCATTCTAGGTTATTAGGAATATGACTGTAGTCAAACCAAAGTAACTCATTATTTGATACATTTAACCAGACTAGAGGTTGAGTATTTGTAAATATTCCCTTTAAATCAACCAACTTATTGCCATCCAATCCGATCGCTTTCAACTGCATATTTGAGGCGAAGGCTCCGTCATCTATTTGATCTATGTTATTAGAAGCTAAGTTTAGTATTTGTAAAGATGGCAAAGCAGCAAATGTGTCTTTTGAAATTTTTTCGATTTTATTTCCAACAAGCCGCAGCCCGTATAAATCATCCAAACCTTCAAATTGAATTGTTGTTACTTTTGTTATTCTGTTCATCCCTAAATCTAGAGAAGTTAAAAATCGTAGTGTTTTTATCGCATCCGGTACCTCTGACAATTGATTTCCACTCAAACCTAAGTCGTGAAGCTTTGTTATGTTTTCAAATGCACGTAAGTCAACTTTAGTAATTCTGTTTCCATCAAGAAACAATTGATTTAATACATACAAATTTGAAAAATGATTACTGTCAACTTCAATTATGTTGTTATGCGCCAAAGAGAGAGAATGAAGATTTTTTAGATTTGAAAAAGCGCCATCTGCTATACGTGCTACATTATTAAATTCCAGACTTAAAAATTGCAGATTGTTCAAATCTTGAAAAAGTAAGGCATCTATTTTTGTTATTCTATTATGGGATAAGTTCAATACAATAAGCCGCACTAAGCCAGAAAATGTATCTCTATTTACCCATTCACTCGTTAATTCATTAAAAGATAAATCCAATATTTGAAGTTGATCCAAACCTTCCAATAATCCAGGTGCAAGCACGCTTAATGAATTGTTATTTAGATAAATTTGTTTTATATCTCGTGAAGACTGAAACATTTCTGGTGGTAGAGCCGTTAAGGCATTTGTTGATAAATTAAGTATTTGCAAGTCACTTAGTCCTACAAACGCACGATCAGCTACAGCTGATATTCTATTGTTCTGCATAAATAATTTTTGTAGTGCACGTAAACTAGATAATCCGTTATCAGGCAGTGCACTTATCTCATTGTAGGACATATCTAAAGTCTCTAACACCGTATTACAAGACTTTCCGGGTGCAGTGGGGCCATTACCCCAGTCTGAGAATCCTAAGTTTGATATATCTTGTAATCTATTTTGTGTTATATTTAATTCCTTTAAACTATACAGAGGACAAAATATTTCAGAGGGTAATATCCATATATTGTTGTCTCCTAAGTCTAAATTTCTTAAATCAGTTAGTCCTCGAAAAGAATCTCGATGAAACTCCATAGACATCGCTGACCAATCTGTATTATGCGTACGAATACTTAAACTTCTTAAGCCACTCAGCGGTGACAACACGGACGACGGTACATATCTTATCTTACAAGATTCAATTCTCATTTCTTTTAAGTTATGAAATCTCGACAGAAGTTCAGTACCCTCTTCTTTTCTTCTTCCCACATCCAATGAACTTTCAAAGAAAAGCACATCAGTACAATGTAGATCGAGCGATGTAATTCGCTGCGCCTGCGAGGTGCTGAGGCCGGCCAGCAAGTCGGTGGCGCCTGCGGCGGTCTTGAGCGAGCACGCGAGCTGCACTCTCGTGGGCTCACCCGCGCCTCCCGATACACGCTGCCACTCGCACTCCTGCGGCGCCTCCGCCACTCGACTGGTCAAAGATGCTCCGCTGGCACTCATGTACATCCAACTCCATACACCGCAGCACATAGTCAATAATCCAAGTGACAACATTTCGATAAACTAACTTCAAACTGTCACTATTTAATACGTCACTATTAGGTTCGCTGTATACGCGCACATCTCTACACTAGTCCGGATGCAGTCGGAAAAGTTAACGAATTTCCCGTCAAACTTGTTTCGAAGTACGATTCATAACGGCCGACTCGCGCACGCAAAGGCGCTACAGCACCGCTCCCAACAACAAGTGAGAAACGACTGAGTGACGGCGTGCTTCAAGCCAGTTGAGCGACGGCCACGGCGCGCTCCCCGCGCTCGCTCCTCCCCCGACAGAGACGTCCGATATCACGTTCTCTGTTCCTTCAAAAGTTCACAACGGCAACAAGTTGCTCACCGCAAGATTGGCATGAACAGGAGCGCGCTTCGCGAGCTTTTATAAACATACTTCTTACTTTGTTTATTTTACTTGATCGTAAAGTTTCAATTGTATATTAGACGCTCGTTTATAATACAGCATATATTATGTACTATGTAAATTTAATTTAAAACTAATTGTTTTTCAAACACAGTGGAAGTTATTACCGTCATCCATTCGCACTTTTACGGCTATTATTGTATACTTTAATTTTTTTTTTAAAGAGAATTAGCTTTTCTTGTCATAATTTTAATCGACAGTTTTAGAAGAACCTTTTGAAAATTAGTTTATCAATCTCCAGTTCTGAAGTAACCGTGTATGTCTAAATAAATAAAATAGTATTATTTTTTAATTTCATTAATACCTATCTGGTTGTTTGTTTTATTTTAATGTTTGTATTATTATTTTTTTTATTAGTATCCTTTATATTAAACTTTTTATAGGGTCGATTATATTTATTGATTGTTTTAACTATTATAATATTTTTAGCAGAAATAGTATTTAACTATTAATAGAAGTTATACAATTATTACTTATTCCTCATTAAATTTCTGTATTTTATTGTATTTTTTTCCCGTAAATACCTGTTCAAGTGACTCATTCACAACTTGCGATAACCCTCTGTTATCAATGGCTTGTGAGTGTGAGATCGCTTAGTGACATCATCGTTTTCTGAGGCGTTTACTTCCTATTTCATAAATAAATATTTGAATCCTGTCTTAGGATATAGCTTTAATATTACTCATTTAGACATATTTATGACAAAAGCAGAAAAGGAAAACATAAATAATTAAACATATCTATTATTCTAATTAACTATAAAATAGTTTGTTATCTGTACCTTATTAGGTTTTATGGTGTTAAACGAGGTTTTACGTTTTATAAATATTAAAAAATATATAAAAATAAACGAAAATGTAACCAAAATACTATTTAAGATTTTATTTTAACATGGTTATTTTTATCAATTAAATTATTCAAAAACAAGATATTTACCATGTTTTTTTTGAATTTTTTTTTTTTTTTTTTGGAGCTCGATATTTCGAGATTATCTACGAATTTTTTGTTCACGAGTCTTGTGAATGTCGTGATTGTCGTGAACAAGACATTCGAATAAATAAAAAACATTCTAAATATCCCATTTTAAATAATTTTAGTAAAAAGATTATTAACGTCTTAAATAACAACTATTTATTTCATGGTACTAATTACTACATTGTTAAGTTACATATTAATTTTCAATTACTATGTAGAAGTATTATAACAAACTTCATGACATAAGTGAATCATAAGGAGGCCTACTGAAAATCAGCGCAGCAACTAATAAGTTGGAGTAACGTGCTGAATGAGACCCATTTTCGAGCACACCAATACATATGAACGTAGTATAATATAAAAATAAAAACTGTATTCATTAGTATAAATTTCTTATTTGCCTCCACTCTTTGTACTTTTTTATTTAGTTTAATTTTTCTATTTTGTTAGACTGAAAGAAATAAATCATTTTTTTTTAAATGTTAATCGTCTTAAAGTTTTGTAATATTAAAAATTAAAATAATTTTGTACTTTCAATATTAATATACGAGACCAAAGTAGTATAGGTACATAACAAAAATATGCAAAGAATAAATATAATATGTATATAAAAGCATTCATTGAGATTTTAAAACATTGCTCTCATACTCATTCAAGCTCTTGTTCTGTTTATCCATGGCGTCTTTATTTTTATTATCAAACCCTTTAACTGCAGTTTTCCAATAACATTTAGGAAAAAATGTCAATCAGATTAAATAACAAAAATATATGAACAATGGTAAGTGCACAGTAATTGCACTTCATTTTAAACGCGGTCGGGAACTTAAAAGACTTTTATAGGCACTTAGTGCGAAACTGAACAAAGGTAACTAATCAAAAGACCTTTTGCATCGAGAACTGGAGGATCGAATGTAAGTATATTTTTATTTTTAAAAACCACAACCCTTCACCCACATAGTATTATGCGAATACAAAAAAAAATACTAATTTCGTGACAATTTTTTTTTTGTTTTTTATTTTAATTTTCCTAACTCTAGAAGTACCAAATTTGATTTTAATTATTCTTTTTACTTTATAAAGCTACAATATCTAATATTGCACTCATAAGGTAATAATCACATACTATAATATCAACCAACTAACGGGTAGCAAACTAAATTAAATGGATATAAAATAAAATTATTTATAAAACAATCAAATCAAAAATCTATTATATCTCACAATATAATCTATTTTACCTATTCTACTCTATTTTCAATGTCGGTTAAACAAAATTACAAAATGCTTATAATAATAAAATTTAGTGAAGCTCGTTTATTTTTTTAATTATAATCAACTTATAATCTATACAAAGAAATACAATTGAAGTGTCTGTTTGTAATATTGAAATAACCGCTTTTTAATAAATTCATATGGATGTATAGACGGTACTTATACCACAATAACATATTTTACAGTTTTCGTCTGTCTGTCTGTCTATCTGTCTGTCTTTTTGTTTCTTCCGGCTAATCTCTGAAACGCCGGCTGGACCGATTTTGTCAGGACTTTCACTGACAGATAGCTGGTGTAATAAGGAGTAACTTTTATTTTAGAATTTATTGATTTTATAACTCTGCGAATTAAACAATAACTTTTTTGTTAAATTCCACGCGGACGAAGTCGCGAGCACAGCTAATAATAAAATATAATGAAGCTCGTTTATTTTTTCAATTAATAATCAACTTAATTCTACGAACTCGCTTTATCAACATAGAAACAAAATAATTTGAGTCGGAAATGCCAATTATTAATTACACTTTAAGTTGATAATACATTAGAAACAATACGTCAATTTTGAATTTGTAAATTATTATAACTAGTTATTCCATTCAAACGATGTTTTAAAATATTTTTTTAATCGCTCGATAAACTAAACAGTGTTCGAGGCACTGTCAGGTGGCGAAGACTTCCATTCAGGAAGCTGTAAATCACAGACTTACTCACAATCACCACTAATGCACCAACTTCTCTTGAACTGCTCCATAAAATTACATTTTGACGGAATCTTCATGTTCACACTAACAGATTAATTAACATAAATAAATATAACATAGGAGTTTTTACGTTATCAGTAGTAAATAAATTTATTCTATCTCAATGTTTAATTATGTGCTTGGTTTTAAAAATAACGAGAATAAATTGTAAACGAAACAAAGATAGCATTATAAGTTTAATTTAACTTAGTTAATAAAAAGAAATTTTTTAATCATATCTTATTTATTTTTATCTTGCGCACTTAAAAATAATTATATATTTATTTTTAATTCATAGTAAAATAAGTATGTAATAGCAATATAATAACTTAATATTACTTACTTATACGCGATAAAACTTTCAATTTAATTATTTTTTAACCGACTTCAAAACAGGAGGAGGTTACTCAATTCGACCGTATATATATATATATTTTTAATGCATTCTCTTAAATGCATATGTACATATGTTCTAGGTACAAAAACTGTTTCTAATAGTCTTTGTGTAGACAATATATTTTCTCCAGACACCACCTAACTGTATGTCCCACGGGTCACATTATTCTGGCGAACATTAAGAGGAACCACTGAAAGTGTTTAATCTACTTTTTACTACACACGCATCCTGCACTGTTCCTCGGATGGCAGTCGAGAAAATAAAATTAAAAAAATAAAGATCCGTCAACATAATCGTTTGATGTGCGCTATGAATCAAAAGAACAATAAACTGCTTGTTAATGTCAAACTTAAATCATTAATCAAAAATATCATGCAGCTTGATTTATCTTTGTGAAAGCCTTTAAAATACACTGTATATATATATATATATATATATATATATACATATTTTGAATTTTTAAGTGAACTAAAAGGAGTTCAAAAATTTACAAAGGTGTCTTATTAACTTTTATGTGACAATTATCAATACCTATGTCTCTATAATTACCTACTGAGCATGGAAAATAATTAATCATGATATTAGATTTTGTAAAACAGTTCGATGTATGTTTTTAATTCAAAGAACAACAGTAGCAGTGGTATATGTCATACGAAAACAACATATGACTTTGATCACCATAACTAACCACATTACAAGTCAAATCGATTCCTGCCAACTGTTCCCTGCCTTTGCGATTCCATTATCTGTCGATAAATAGGGTCCATTGTGTTACCGCAAAAAAACTCATAAATCGAATCGATCTTCCTAACACGCCATTCACTTCGTTACACTGTCTATGGTGGTAATGGTTGATCTCCCTAAAGACCTATCCATTTTTGGCCGTAAATGTCAAAATATTTTGTATCAGTTGTGCTAATGGCTGCAGTTTGTAAAGTTAGCATTAAGTTCATATTGTTGTATTATTCGGGAATATTGTGGCCAAATGTGCATCATTTCGTGGTCTATAGAAAATTTATAAGCTTAAAAGATTTATTTGATTAATTATTGATGAACATCATAAGTGAACTTAAAAAAGTAAAGCTTTATATAAGGAAATAGTTTAAATTATATTGTTAACTGTAGTCTAAAATGATACTCTATAATTTTATCCAGAAATAACAAATTATTTTATTTTTAAAAATACTATTATTTTATAAGGTTTAATTTCAGCTCAACGAATACAAGTTAGCATGCGTGAGCAATTAACAAATAAGTATAAACCGAAGTTCGGATTTGATTAGTTTGTTGTTGTTATAAAGAATTCATTAGAAACGTATCACAAAAAAATAATGATGAGAATTCAAGCCCAATCCCCAGATACTTGACGAAATTCGAATGAATGTAATGCCATTATGATTAGCATTATTTGGTTCGGAGGGGCCACGAATTCCGGTTTTTGGGATAAAGCGAATTTGGCGAATACAAAAACCATTTTTTAAAAGCACTTTTTAAATTTACCTCAGACATCTGTGTTCGATCACCGACAACGGCGGCGGCTTAATCGTATTTGTTACGCCACATGTTTTTAATAGTTGAATGGTTTGTTTAAATATATTTGTGACAGTATAAAATCCGTATGTATGCGATTAGTTAATGGTTCCATAGCGTTATAATACAAATAAAAATATGCATTCCATAAAATCATGTATTGGGCTTATCTCGCTGTACAAGTTGAAAACCAAAATTTATAAATGAACATAATATAAGAAGAAAGTTGTACTTAATTCCTCTAAACTTACTTGTAATTTTGTTCCACATTTACATTGTTCTAAATTTAAACAAAGTAAATTTTATCATATTTACTTTATTTCATAAAATATTTTTATATAAAAGAAAAAATAACTAACGGAACCCTAAAAAGTTTTCTATGAAGTCAGATGAAACAAAATTTATAAGGGGATTTTAATAAATAATTAGTTATAGAAGAAAAATGTAAACAGTAAGCAGAAACTTTTTATTTTCTACCACATTTTATAGATCTGGTTAATCCGGTCGGTTTTGTCACGGATGCTTAGGACTAGCTGCACTAAATATGAATCTTTACGCTCTAACGTTGACATTAATCACAAAAGACCACGTGATTTATACAACAACAAGCCGTTTTAATGTGGAGTTTAGTCTAAAGCGTGCTTTAAATTTAAGGCGCCAACAAAGGAGGTATTATTAATATTTTATAACTTTTCGAGTGACCGCCGCCAACATGCACGGGTCTTAAGTAATATTTTCAAAAGGAACAAAGAAATCTTTATCTCGAAAGCTGAGTAGCGATTACTTCATTTCAGTCATGTTGTGTATTAAATATAACTGCTTCAAAACACATTTACAAATTAACATTACAAGGAGTATTTTTTTAGCAACTTTTGACCGCCTCCGCCTCTGGTTATGTTTGGTGAGAATTTAAACTACACACTTAAAAATCACGTGTATTTTTGGGCAAATGAAGTTTTCAGAATACTATCTCGTGATACAAATTTAGACAGGCATCAAGATTGCAGGGTGTTTGTTGGTTGTTTTTTAACCGACTTAAGAAAAATATATTAAATATGTTATGACTATTTTTACGTCTAAACACGTAATATTTATTACCCACCTCTTTTATTTTAACTTTTTACTGGATGTATCGATTTCGATAATTCTTTTTTTAAATTAAAAGGTAGTGCTTGCCCCTATTCAAATTTGATTGAGTTCTGATAAATACTTTTTGAGTTATCTCTGAAAATGCGTGTTTACTTGACTTTTATTTGTGTACCTACGTTGTATTACCGGGTGATTTAATTGAAGTAGTTTGCAAGCAAACACAATTAAAACACATTTCTCGTATTTTTGCCATCCTTCCGTGACTCCGTCTATTAAAGGGATTTCTTGAAAGCGTAATAGATGGACAAAATATGCATTACTACTACGACGATTGATTACCTTAACAAATAAGTAGATTATTAAACATTATACTGGCACAGAAAACTTTGTAAGTGTATGATTCGCACTTATCTAGTTTCTTAATACGGATAACAATTTATAAATAAACAATATAAGCGTGATAGCGTGTTTAAATAAAAAATAACATGGCACGTTTGTGCACGCCAAGAACAAATGAGTGATGAAAGATTGACAGAAAAGATACGGTTTGACAAAGTGATTTCACTTTGACCACTGCAGGTTTATTCACAAATAGCTCTTTTTTGCTCCAGCTGATTTGCGCAATCATGCGCAGCTTTTACGAGTCGATTAGATTTTAATCAGAAATTCTTAATTTTTAATTGATTACCTTCATTAATTGACGATTGCCGACATGGCCAAACCGGTAATGTTTTAATAAAAATAATTAATTTGTTAAAAAATATCAAATTTTATTAGAAAATTGACTTTCAAAAAATTAAAAGGAATTTTAAAATACCTGAAAGTGAATTATAAAACACATACAGTATTGTTCGAATTAATGTGAACACATCAACATTTTTCACAATTTAACTTTTTTTCACAGTTGGCAATACTTTTATGTCAAAGGAGCGGCCATTTTGTTTTACTGTTTTGTCAGTCAGTAATTGGTCAGTAAGTAATAGCATATAACAAGGTACAGACGCGTTGCATTTGTTGTTTTTGCGAATTATTGTATTTTGAGTGAACTAAGGCTTTATTTGCTTTTTATTTGTGAAGATGGATATTACTCCCAAAAAGCGTACTAAAATTGTGACTTTGAATGAACACACCTCCATGACTCAAAGAGATATTGCCAAGGAGTGTGGTGTAAGTTTAGGAGCTGTCAACAAAATTTTGCAACAGAAAAGGGACACTGGGACGATTGAAGTAAACAGAAAAGGGAAATGTGGAAGGAAAAGAAAGACAACAGCAAGGGACGAAGTTTTTTTAATTAGAGAAAGTAAATTAAACCCTAGGAAAACCAGCCAAGACCTTCAGCAAGACTTAGCACACGCTGGAGTTATTATTCATGACTCCACCGTACGAAAACGACTCATTGAAGGGGGAAGAAAAACAATTAGACCTCAAAAAAAACAGTTACTGACTGCTGCTATGATGAAAAAACGATATGATTGGGCAAAGAAATATGTGAGCTGGACTGTTGAAGATTGGAGAAAAGTGTTGTTCTCAGATGAGAGCCATTTTTTGGTACAAGGACAGCGATCTCGTTTCGTTAGAAAAAGTGACAACGAAAAGATTACGGCAGCTCATATTGATCAAGCTGTTAAACATCCATTAAAGAAGATGTTTTGGGGCTGCTTTTCTTATAAAGGTACCGGATGCCTTGTGCCAATTGAAGGGATGATGAACTCGCAAAAATACAGAGACTTGCTAGAACAAAGATTGGAAGTTGAACTAAGAAAAGTTGATGCTAACGGTCAAGAAGTTTTTCAACAAGATTCGGCTCCATGCCACGTGTCCAAGATCATGAAGAAATATTTCAAGGACAACAATATATCATGCCTTGAATGGCCAGGGAACTCGCCGGACCTTAATCCCATTGAAAATCTGTGGGCTATTGTAAAAGCTAGACTTCGTAAAATGGATTGCACAACAAAAACAAAACTAATTGAGGCTGTAATCCATACATGGTTTCGAGACCAGCAAATAAAAGAAAACTGTAAAAAACTTGTCGATTCCATGCCAAAACGTGTTGAAGAAGTTATAAAAGCCAAAGGGGGACACATTTTCTATTAAAACAATTTAAATTGTATTCATTTCTCTATTTTTTTTGTCTTATGACTAATAAATGTTGATTTTTTCAAATTATCATTTGTGTTCACATTAATTCGAACAATACTGTATATAAAATGCACTTCATTTATCGTACTAAGTATTTTTTCAATTGTGGAAGAATATTAATCTTGATTTAGACTTAATTATTTTTTGATATTATATATACATACATATACATGACTTTAAATATTTTAAATTACGTCAAAATCTCTACTGACGAGAATCATCGAAGTTGTATAATTAAAACTTAAATCAAAATATCAGTGGGCTGCATATCCCATCTCAGTCAGTGAACGAAACTGAATAGCTCTAATTTTTTTTCAGGTTCTCGATTTGTGGGTTCTTGCTTTGTGATACAAAATTAATGATTTTTGGTCAGTGCACCGCTTCGTTCGATTACAATAGGAAGAGTGACAATGGTGCCCCGCTGTCGACGATATTGACGGTAGGCCGCTACCTACGCTCCACAGCCGAACCTTTGTCCACAGATATTTTGGACACGTCATGACCCGTAGGAAACTCAAGAGAAGGCCTGGTATTTTATTAAACGATGCTCTAATTATAAAAAGGATTCAAACACGTATCCTGCCATATTTTCAATTTGTATGTATTGTTACGAATCGTACCGAACTTCCATTAAATATTTTTTTAATAAATCATTCAAGCGCTCGCTCTTAACAATAAGTTGCATGTTGCAGAGTGCATCACACCCATTTACCCATATATTTTATTATATCACTGAATTCATTTCTAACGCACTTCTAGTCCATATGATTACTTTATTATTATTTACTACAAGTAATTTAAAGATGTTTTTAATTTACAAATAATCGGCTCACCTGCACGCCAAAGCAAGTCGATCTCGACACGGAATAATCGGTTAAGCTACTCCTACAGACAACACCGTGACGAAATAAGTACATTATGTACGAGTTTACTTGTAACTTTAAAGGAAATAGTTAAGACTATTCGCATGCAGGTGTTGTATAATACTTATCACTTACCCTACGTTTAATTAAAAGTTTTAATAAATATACAGTACATGCCCATATGCCTGTTTACGTTATTACAATTTCTACAATAGATATTCTTGTACTGTGACATTCAACATAGGGTGGTCCGAGTTATGACCGCTGGGCAATTTAAGTCCAAATGTATCGTAAATAGACGTCATTGTGGAAGCTCTACTTTTAACAATGTAGGGATAATTTATGATGAACCAATACAATTTGATTAGCACTAATATCACCAAACTGTTTTTAAATATGTATGACCACAATATCAATTTAGTTGACGACAGTGCCCGTTGTTATGGGCTATAAATCGTAGGATTATCTTGTCGTAGGCCGTGATTAGGTGCCGTCGATAGTTCGGTACATATCGAGGGGGAAATTTAAAATTAATTCGCTTAAGCCAGGTTAATGGTGGACATACAATGGGATCGCCAGCTAATGATGGTCGGTACCGGGAATACACCGTGTCATGATATCGATAACACGGAACCAATAATCTCATTATATGCTAATTTAGTTCGCATATATTTCAGTTTACCGCTAATAAGACAAAGTTACTATTTAGCAAAATTGAAATGATAAATACAACGCGTTGGCGCAACGGTCACAGCACTGGTTTGTAGCTGTTGCGCTGGCGGTTGCGGGTTCGATCTCCGCACATGATTAACATTTGTATTGGCCATACAGATGTTTGCCGTGGTCTGAGTGTTTGTGCAGTCCTTGTGAGTCTCCCCACCTTGCCTCGGAGAGCAAGTAAGCCGTCGGTCCCGGTTGTTATTATATACACGTGATAGCGATCGTTATTCATAGTAGGGAATATATCCGCCAACCCGCATTGGAGCAGCGTGCTGAATTAAGCTCTGATCCTTTTCCTACATGGGGAAAGATATTACAGGCTGAAGCAAGATACGAATTGATATAAGATTTAAACGTTGAATATTATACTATACTTGTATACTACATATGCTATAGTTTACTTACAAAACTTATATAAAATGAAAACAAAAGTATTCAAATATGCTTCAAAAGCATTTTCTATCTCTATCTTTAAAAAAAATATTTTGTAAATAGCAGCAATTGTTATTACCCTCGGATTCATTGGGATTGAATGTATGTTCTGCTGTGAACTCTTTACTAACAATATTTTTTTTTAATCTTTTATTTAATGGGAGTTTAATCACTTAGTGATTATGTCACCCCCGTAACATAAATGATACAAAATGACAACAACAAAAACATAGCCATATAACAATAAGTAACATTATACTTAGTAAAAAAAAAAGATTACTACTTAGATACTAACAATATTGTTTTCTAAAATGTAACTAAATATAGTTTTAATCTAAAACCTATAAATTAAAAGATAGATGTCTCGCGTTTGCTCTACGATATATTGCTATGTTCTTTGATAAAGATTACTACCCAAATTTAAAAAATAAAAATAACCTTTTAACAGCATCTTTTCGGCTATTCAGTGGAACTTGTCTAAGACAAAACATAAAATCACCCTACATACATAAATCTCCCTACTTTCCAAACTGAACCTATTTAATAACTTAAATTAAAATGCATAATTTTTAAAATGAAATCACGCTTATATAAAGATTATTTAAAATTTTAATTCTTATATTGGTGCATAATTTAATTTATAACATGTTTATGATTGCTGTTTGTTAAGCTTATAATTAGACTATAAATTAAAAAATGTCTTATTTATTTGTTTTTTACCGTATTATTTACTGTATGTTTTAATTTTTTTTAATTACGACAGCAAATCAATTTTCTCAGTCTCAATGTTATTAAAAACAAGAGAGTATATCAATTACTCAAACTTACGTCTATTGCTCCAAAATTTTATAAGGCGTTTAAATAATAACAGAAAAATGTTAATCAATATACATATAATAAAAATGTAACGGGACACTGTCTGTACATTTAAGATATTTGAGAAAAAAATATTATTGGGACCATTATCAACGCATATAGCACCCAAAACAATGATTGTTCGAAATTTTTGTCTATTTGTTTGTGCACGCTAATCTCTGAAACGGCTGATCCAATTTAAATGTGGTTTTTACTAATATATTGTGGCAAGCTTAGCTTAACATTTAATGTTTGTTTCATGTCAATCACTTCATAAATAAAAAAGTTGTGGCAATTTAAAGAATCACGTTGAACATGTAAAGTCACTATTCCACGCGGACGAAGTCGCGAGCACAGTTAGTTAATAATAAAGATTAACAAATTTTGTAGTTAATAATGTCAAGTAAATACGCGTTATCAAAGATTAATCAAAAAGTAGTTATCAGATCTCGATGAAATTTATATGTGACCACATGATAAACATCAGCTTTCGATTAAAGTAAAAATTATCAAAATCGATACACCCAGTAAAAAGTTATTGCAGATTTTCAAGAGTTTCCCTCGATTTCTCTGGGATCCCATCATCAGATCCTGGTTTCCTTACCATGGTACCAAACTAGGGATATCCCCTTTCCAACAAAAAAAGAATTATCAAAATCGGTACACCCAGTAGTAAGTTATGTGGTATAATACAACGTAGGTCGACGAAAAAAGCGTCAAGTAAAAACGCATTATTAGATATAACTCGAAAAGTAGTTGTTAGATCTCAAATAAATTTAAATGGGACCAATTGGCACACACCACCTTTCGATTAAAACAAAATTTGTCGAAATCGGTCTACCTGGTCAAAAGTTCTGATGTAACATACATAAAAAAAAAAAAAAAAAAAAAAAAAATACAGTCGAATTGAGAACCTCCTCCTTTTTTGGAAGTCGGTTAAAAATAAATCTCACATATTATATTCTCGAAAGTTTTATCTCAGGTAAACTGAAATGACCAATGAAAAACATGTTTCTGACTTACCATAATAAAGAAAAATCGCTCTAATAATGGTAGAAAATATATAAATTGACGCCTTCGGTCACAAAATTTTCTGTTGATAATATACACAATTGATCATCACTCCAGCCTAATACAATCCACTGCTGGACATAGGCCTCCAAAAGTTCGCGCCAAAAATGGCGTGAACTCATGTGTTTTACCCATAGTCACCACGCTGGGCAGGCAGGTTGGTGACCGCAGGGTTGGCTTCGGCCTGTGTATTTAAAAGCCAGCAGTTGGATGGTTATCCCGCCATACTGACGGGATAACTCCCGCCATGATGACGATGATGATGATGATTTATATATACGTGAACGGGTGTCATAAGAGGCCACTAAGGGATAACACAATCTCACTACCACCTTAGAACTTAAAAAGCCGACCGATGGCGGAAACTCTTCTCATCATTCTAGATCCCGATAGCCCAGATAAAAACAGATAAAAATTATATGAAAATTGTATGAAGTTTTGGAATCCCTGTTTCAAACACACAATAGTTTACAATAACTTCCCATACAATCATCGTTTTTTATTTAGAACTTTCAGCTATTATTACATTTTATTAAGAACTAGGATCCCGCCACGGCTTCGCACGGGTATTTGACAAAAATTTGAAAATATTTTTTCCCTAATTTTTTTTGAAAATATAGTATAGCCTGTGTCACCCGCGGATAGTGTAGCTTCCCAACAGTGAAAGAATTTTTCAAATCGGTTCACTAGTTTCGGAGCCTATTCAATGCTGACAACCAATAAAATCTTTCCCCTTTATAATATTAGTATAGACCTCGATGTCACGATTAGCAGATACGCAATTAGAAAGCCTTGAATTTGTCTGTCTGGCCGTGTGGGAGCTACTCGTAGCATTGTCGTGGTGCAAGATGATACGGCGTTTACGGTTATTTTCACGCAGTTCGTCAATAACTTCCGGCAAACAAATGGTCGTGTACCAGTCGCTATTCACGGTACGACAATTCTCTAAAGCAACAGTAGCCACGTGTCCAGTTTTATTAAAAAAAGAAGCAATCATCCGCTTAGATTCACTTTTCACGCGAGCCGCTTTGGTTTGTTTCGGCTCAGCTTGAAAGACCCATACGCTCGATGTCTGCTTGTTTTTAGGATTGTAGCAATAAATCCATGTTTCGTAACCTGTTACTATGTCCCACACCAAATTTGACGCCCCTTCGTTGAATCTGGCAAGTATGGCATTGCACCAAGTGACGCGGTCCGTTTCTTAAGCCTTGGTCAAATTAAGTGGGATCCACCGCGTGCATAGCTTTCTCACACCCAAATTTTTATGTAGGATTGATTGTATTTAAGTCATGCCTATGTTTAAGGATGCCCGAATCTCATGGCAGGTCACACGCCTGTCTGTTTCGATCATACAGCGCACTAATCAATGTTTTTGTTGTTCACAGCGGTGGACGGGCGACCATCGCGAGATTCGTCACTGAGATTGACACGACCGCCATTGAATTCCGCAAACCAGCTATAAATAGTTGTCTGGCACGGTGCTTGATCGCCAAGAGCAGATTGAAGCCGAGCGAGGCTCTGCTGAACTGTCAAATTACAATTGAAATCGTAGAAAATCATACTACGAAAATTTTCCCGAGTTAAATCCATGTTAATATAGACACACAACTTTTAATATGGCGCCACAGTGTGAAAACAATTGACAGTAGATAAAACAAACTACATTCTACTGCCAAAGAGTTCCATTTTCAAACGTTGTAACTACTTTTTAAATATTGTTTATGTAATTAGCCAGTTCCGGAAACTTTTAGTGCGCCCTATGTTACTGTGTTACTTAGTATGTTAAAAATCACTGCGAAGGACGCCACGGGCACTGCTAGTAATGAGGTAAAAAAATATACGCTATACATAGGTATAGAGCTTTATTTTACAGAGATATGAATAGTCATATCTCTGTAAAATAAAGCTTATTATTGTACGTATAAAATGGAGACCCTTCAACATATGAAGCACTAAATGCACATAATGATAGCAGTGGAAAGCATTTGAGTTATGCTAATGCACCTTGCGATACCTCGGAAGTCATTCACGGAGTTCGAAAACGTAGAAACTGTTTTATCTTAACGGCGTATAAACATAAAGATGTCCACTCCACGTCACTAAAAAGCGATTGTTGTTAAATTTAATGACACATTAAATAAAAGCAGGCTGACTCACGATAATCACGACGTCTTAAAACTATAAGCACTGTTTACCGTTATTTTTAAGTAAGTACCCTCTATGAAAATCTATTTCTGAAAATGAATCCTTACAATTTCAATTTCATTAACTTGATTCAAGTAAATAGTGTTACCTAATTAAAGGTTAAAAATTGAAACTAATACTTATGTCAAACACATTTACTAATTACTAGTGGTCGCCCAGTGGTCGAAATTCGGCCATACCTAATTTAAACTATAAGTTAGAACATTAATAAGGTTCTGTTGTCAAAGACTATACTTCTATAATAATAAACAAAAGAGTACCTATACCTATATGCGTGTGTGTGTCTCGAATACATGGTAGTGAGTGTAATGTTTTTTTTTTTTTTTTTTTTTTTGATTAATTTAATGTATTTTTAAGCATCATTTTCAAAAAATATTAGCATTCTGCACTCCTTCTCTATATAAAGTACCTATAAGTGTGCGAAATTTAATACTCCTCCGTGCGTCCGCTCAATTTTCGTAAAAATTGATACAAAGTTTTTGTTACACGTATTAATATATAGTTTTTTACATTTTTATATTAATATTTACATAATTATGTATGTTGATATAACGTTCATTCTTCTAAATTATAAAACAACGGCAAATTTACCTGTCTGCACGATCCAAAATTTCCTGCGCAACTTTCAGCTCGTATTGAACATTTTTAACACAACCTAATATGGTTAATTGTTGCAATTCTTCCATTGTTTTATTTATTAATCTAAACTAATTATAGAAGTTTACAATTTTGTGATTAAACTGGATGTATTGTTTAAAAGATGTTTGGCAGTTGGCACTCGAGTGGTTTTGACTGATCACGTGATCAAAGTACTGCGAGTACCTCATTGGAATACCTTACCTCGAAAACGCCAGTACTCACAGTAGAATATGGTGGCGATTTATGACGTCATATATTTATCTAGGGTACTGCGACAGTATACTGGCAGTCCATAACGGAACGAATTTTTCTACAGTGACAGCACCCATGGATAGCACTGTGCAGTACTCGCAGTGCATATCGAAACATACCCTATAAATGTTGTCATTTTGATAGCTTCATATACATTTATAGTCGATTATAATCCGAAAGTGGTGCATATACTACTAAAGAACAAATTTTAACCTAGGTTGTGTTACAAAAAATATTTTTCTGTTGAGTTTAATTTAAATTTAATCAATAATAAAGGTCAATATTTTTATTCAATATTCCGAAATGTTTTTTGTCATCCAGGTGTCGTATAGCAAACAATTTTGACATAAGCCGAATAGATTTAATGTATCGAGACCACACAACTGCGAGCACAAAGAGCGTCGTTTGCCGCTAAGAATGACGTCTATTGTTATTGTCAAAACAAGATCGGTTACAATAAATCTTATTAAAAGTGGGGTGTAAGATCTGGCCTCACACCACCATTCACAAGCTTCTTTGATATATTCAAAAGAATAGTTGTTTACTATAAACGCGGATATTGGAAATGTTTTGTGGTTTTGCATCTGCTTCTCTGCTACATCTCTAACAATGCTAAAAGTTTATAGATACCACATATGTATGACGTAAGAAATGCTCATTTTATTACCAGATATAACTATTGGCAATGGTTCTTGGTAAACACCACGCATAGGTAGGTACTTATTATATGTGAAACCACCGTTTGAAATAATGATATATTATATATGTAAGTACCGACTAGTGCGGGTACTACGAAACATGTTTGTATTTAATTATTATGTTTAATGAAGGTAAATTAGTACCGCATTAAATGTTAACTAGCAATAAGTCTTTCCTTTGGTTCCTATATTTTATTATTATTAAATACTTACCGTCATAATATGATAAAAAATATATGAACTGGTTATTTAAATAAAAAATCACAAGTGAGTCAAGACTGACTGACTGATATACCACCTGAGCTATTTTAACCTAGTAGACATTTACGAAATTTACCTTCGTATTCTAATGATATTCTAAAAATGAATCCTAGCTAGATCGATTTATCGCCCTCGAAATCTCCTGCATACTAAATTTCATGAAAATCGTTGGTGCCGTTTCCGAGATTCAGAGATAAAGCACATGTACAAGATGCCCGGACAGACTTCGTTCTGTCAAAAGTTAAGTAAAAATTAAGTTGTTTGTTTTGTAAAAAAATACAAAAAAAAAATTAGCCGAATTGGTCGAGCAATTCTCGAGCTATGCGCTTAGCAACATTCATTCTTATATAATAGTAGCGGACCCGGCAGACGCTGCCTGCCCGGAAAACCGCTACTAAATTTGATAGCTTACATACCGATAGCAGCGCCACCTACCGGTTCCAATTGAGATAAAAACTACCATATCTTCCAAGTTAGACAAAATTACAGATGCTTACAAAATTTCATAAAAATTGATTCAGTAATTTCAGAGCTACATACAGATAGCAGCACCACCTACCGAGTGTAATTGAGATAAAAACTACCATATCTTCCAAGTCAGACAAAATTACAGATGCTTGCAAAATTTGATAAAAATTGGTTTAGTAGTTTCGGAGTTACATACTGATAGCAGCGTCACCTACCAGGTCCGATTGAGATAAAAACTACCCTATATCCCAAGTTGGACAAAATTGTAGATGCGTACAAAATTTCATAAAAATTGGTTCAGTAGTTTCAGAGTTACATACCAATAGCAGCGCCACCTGTCAGGTCCAATTGAGATAAAAACTACCCTATCTCCCAAGTTGGACAAAATTATAGATGCTTAAAAAATTAGATAAAAATTGGTTCAGTAGTTTCGGAGTTACATACATTTAAATTTTTCATTGTTAACGCCCACCCCCGTAATCTTTATTGGGCATGAGCTATCCTAAAATCCGCTCATCGATCATTTCTACATCACGTATAGGAGATTCGTACCAAATTTGGAGTCGATAGTTTAAAAACGGGAATTTTCCATTGTTAACGCCCCCGCAACTATAAGTATAATAAGTAATGTGAAATAGCTAGCTAGTTAATACCATTTTTACTGTATGTAAATTAAATTAAAATACGGTCTACGAATAAGATCAATTTAATCATTAATAACTTACGTAAAATGCGCCCTACTATATTATTTAACATGAACTTTATAAAATCGCAGTAATGTTCAAATTGACTCTACATTTTAGTTAGAAAACGTTTGTATGGGAATAAGAAAAGGGTTGTTTTTAGGGTTTTCACGGAAATTATTCGAATTTTTCTCGCCGTAAAAACCATCCTTGGACTTCAAAGAACATTTAAAAAAAAGAATTGGTAAAATTGGTCTAGGCGTTGTTGAGTTATACGCTTACTAACACATTTTACGATTCATTTTTATATATATTAGCCGATTCTCAGACCTACTCGATATGCACACGAAATTTCATAACATTATATTAACCCTCTTAAGTCCCCCCCCCCTCTTATAACTAAGGGGTAAAAGTATCCTATGTTACTTCTAATACCTCCAAGAATATGTGTACAAAGTTTCATGATGATCGGTTAAGTAGTTTTCGCGTGAAAACGTAGCAAACAAACTTATATTCACATTTATAATATTATATTTACAATATCACTACATAGTATAAAACAAAGTCGCTTTCTCTGTCCCTATGTATGCTTCAATCTTTAAAACACAGCACAGATTTTGATGCGGTTTTTTTTAATATTTAGATAGAGTGATTGAAGAGGAAGGTTTATATGTATAATACATGCATAATATAATAGAAGAACACTGATAGTTTTTGCAACCATGCGAAGCCGAGGCGGGTCGCTAATTATATATATAATGACAGAAAAAAATAACAATAAATATAGAAAAATCCCAAACAGCTGAAACTATAGTCAATTGGATTGGATATTGACGTGACCGTCGATAATACAGTGCAACGGTATTACAGTGCTTAGAGTTGGAACTTCATTACTGGACTGTTAGTGGCGTTGAAATAGCTCGATTTTAAGATTTTTTGAGAAACTATTTTTTTAAATTTCGTAAAAAATATTTTTTCTCATACCTCCAAGAATATGTGTACAAAGTTTCATAATAATCGGTTGAGTAGTTTTCGCGTAAAAGCGTAACAAACAAACTTACATTCACATTTATAATATTAGTAGGGATACTAGCTGACCTGGCAAACGTTTTTTTGCCATATTGGCCCTCTTAATTCCTTCCTCCCTTATAACTTAGGAATATGAAAAATAGAAGTTGGCCAATTCTCAGAACTACCCGATATGCTCACAAAATTTCATAAAAATCGGTCCAGCCGTTTCGGAGGAGCACCTATTGTAACTAGCATTGTGACACGAGAATTTTATATTTATGATATGATTATATATATATATATATATGTCGGATTCACGTGCACGTGCCACTAGCGCCATCTAGCCGCCGTCTCTCCCAACTATAACAATATATATATATTGAATGATCGAACAATCATAATTTAACAAAACATAGATAATTTAAAAAAAAATTGTGGTTTCATGGGTCATGGTACACCAGGTAGGAACGAAGTTCCTTCGGATAGTATAGAAGCAACACGAAGACAACCGACGGCAACAAGAAGTTTTTAATTAAGTACATAAAAGTATTTAGGAAATTTAGTATTTTAGAAAATAACAAATACCGTAAAATAAAATAAATTAAACAAAATAATAATAATAATAATAATTCAAACTATTAAGTGAAATAAAAAAACAATATTTTAGTTTTACAAACGTCATATTATACAGTCGTGTGACTGATATTACGTCACTTCCGTTATATATTTTTCTTACGGTTTTGGTATCACATTTATTACAGTTAGTACACGTTATTTACTTAAAAATTACTTGTTTATTATTTATCTTATTTTCTTGTTGCCATGGTTCGTAGTTGACTTAATTTCAATATTTTTTCAATTAAACCCACACCTCATAAATATGTGTATCTAATTTTGATAAGAAAATTTAAACGATGGCAGACAGATACAAAAAAGTAAGTAAGTGCAAAAAATATAATTTAGGTCAATTCAAAATCGAAATAAAAACGAAAAATTAAATTAATTTATCGTATTATTAAATATGTGAACAGTAACAGTATTTTTAATCTATATGTTGAGCAGTATCTGTGTAATTTGACATTGTCAATTAACGTTTTTGAAAATTTTAGACCAATCATAAACGAATTTTGTCTGTTACAGCCAATCAAAACAGAGCTTACTGACAATGACAAAATGCATTCCATCTTTGCACTAGCCACTAATGCATCATCAGACAAAACAAACGGGACGAGTGCAACGCATAGTGCAGTGTTTGTTGGCTTTGTTGTTTTGGTGCTAATAACTATTTGATCTTGAAATTATGAAGAAAAGGGGATTTATTTTAATATCATTAAGTTATCTATTAATAATTTAGTGATCTTCTTGCAGTGCTTATTTATCATTTTTCGTATGATTTCAACATCAATCCCGTGCATAAAGGAGTAAGTTTACAACATGCTTTTTAATAATTATAATCTAATGTTTTGAATATAAGTGAATAATAGTCTTAGTTATTAATTAATCATTTGTATTTATTTCGTTTATTTATGACTAAAATAAATATTTTTAATTTATTTACAACTAAAATACTTATGTTTTCACACTTGATAAGCATTTCACAAAATTCTAAATTATTTCCGAAGTTTTATTTCCAAATATGCCAACATTGCTAAGGAAGTAATGTATTTTTAATAGAATAAATATTCAAAATAAAAAATCAACCACTTCAACTCAATAAATATACCATGAACCAAAGTATAAGGTAGTCCCAGAAATGGTACATAGTTTTAAATATAATAATTTTCAAAGCTAATATTTTTCATCTAAATTTACATAATTAAACTGTAACAAAACCAAACCTAACCAGTCCCGGTTTTGGCCTAAATATCAAAGACTGATCACTAACAATTTATTGTTAATAGATAATTTAATATCGATTGTAAATTAAATATTACTACTTATAATGGTATCATTCTAAACTTGATTTATTATAATAATTCATATATCTAATGTAAATCAAACATACTTTTTGAAAATGAGGGAATCCCCTTCTGTTTATCAGTAGAGTATCATTTGAATGATAGTTACTACACGTGACGCCGTTCTGACATACTTCTTCTAATTACAAACCAAGATAACACAACCTTGGCCTAGAGAAAAAAAAATATTGACCAATGTCATTATGATATTGGATGTAAAACAACTGATTTCATTATTTCAATTTTATTGCTCACTAACTCAGCAATTGAGCTCTATAATGAAACCTTCACCATGTTCATGCCCGACTGGTAAAGTAACATAAACTGGTGGAAAATCATAGCCAAATAATGCTGCTCTCAGAAGATATTGGGGAGGGTTGGAGATGCACTTGTGATACAATGAAGGTGGAGGCGTCTATTTTATTTTATCATACATTAATGACTTTCCGTTATGCACATCATAATATCCTTGTTTACCCGTTTAGTTGTATAATAATTGTGTTTAGTTCTATTAAAAAAAAACCAACTTCAATTACATCAACAAGAAATACAACGTAGACGAAAAAATTAACAAACACACTAGTCGTCACTAGGATTTTTGAGGTTTCCCCTCGATTTCTCTGGAATCCCATCATCAGAACCTGGTTTCCTTATCATAGTACCACCCTTGGAATATTTACTTTCCAATGGAAAAAGAATTAAACTTGGTTCCTAAACGACGAAGTTATCCCCGAACATACATAAGAAATATACGATCAGATTGAGAAACCTCCTCCGTATTTGAAATAGGTTAAAAAGAAAAGTTTTGTTGAATCTTAAGCTGAAATCACTATAAAAGGAAAAAACTAATATGCTTACATATTAATTTATTTATTATCTATGTGTATTGTACATTTTAAAATCAAACAAAGTGCTGAGACCTTACCATATTTACCATTACTCATTCCTAATATTGCAAAACCTATGGTCACAGCTGGACTGTTGCAAACCATGGGACATTGAAAAATATGATATAACTTCCCCCTTTGTCACTCTAAGACACCCTCATCAATCCCATAACAAATATTATGTTACAAAATCTAGACTAGAAATATAATATTTAAATATTATTATAATATATTATTATTATTATTATTAAACCTTTATTGCGGATATAGTTAACAATGTTTCTTACAATTCATGTTGATCGACAATATTACAAAAAGGGTACATGCTAATGTATATCTGCGTGTCTTTGGGACACAAAAGCCTCCTCCAACTCCTTCCACTTCTCTCGGGACAATGCAGCCCTCTGCCATAATGGGCCTGCAACCCTTCTGATCTCATCTGACCATCGCTTCCTTTGTCTTCCTCTCTTTCTTCTGGTGTGAAATCGAGGGGTCCACAGGGACACATCCCTCGTCCATTTATCTCCAGTGTGTCTGAGCATGTGGCCTACCCACCTCCATTTCAGGGTTTTTGTTTTTAATATAACATCTTCCACCTTTGTTATTTTTCTTATATCCTCCGCCCTTTTGCGATCTCGTTTAGTGTAACCCATTATGCTTCGTTCCATAGCCCTCTGACAAGTAACGAGTTTTTGGCCTTGTTTTTGTGTTGTTGCCCATGTTTGGCACCCGTAAGTGAGTATTGGTAGTATACAGATGTTGTATATTTTTCTTTTTATGGCCATGTTATACTGTTTGCCTTTCAACACTTCTTTCAAGGTCCAGAATCTCTTCCATGAGTTGGCAATCCGTCTTTCTATCTCAAAGTCAATTTGGTCGTTAAATGCAATAGTTTGGCCCAAGTAAATATAGGAATTTACATATTTTATTTCTTCCTCCTCTATTTTGATGTTTATTCGGGATCTATTTGATATTATTTTGGTCTTTGTTTTATTCATTGTTAGTCCCACCTTTTTACTCTCTTGGGCCAGATCTCGGAGCATGGTCTGCAGATTTTCTGGGTTATCACATATGAGTACTATGTCGTCAGCGAATCTTAGGTGGTTCAAGTACGTTCTACTGATGTTAATTCCAAAATGGTCCCATTCTAGCTTCCTAAAGACCTCCTCTAATACAGACGAGAAAAGCTTTGGTGAAAGTGGGTCTCCCTGTCTCACGCCTCTGCGTATAGGGAACATCTTCCCTTCTGTTTCTAGCTTTATTCTTCCTATACTGTTTGAGTATACGTTTTTTTTAAGCCTTATATATTTATTATCAACTCCTTGAGTTTTTAGAGCTTCCCATATGCAAAGGTGTTCTACGGAGTCAAATGCCTTGTTATAATCCACAAATGCCATATACAGTGGTCCATTATACTCTTGACATTTTTCTATGAGCTGTTTTATTACATGTATATGATCAATTGTGGAATAACTCAATCTAAAGCCAGCCTGTTCTCGTGGTTGTGATTCTTCCAAGGTTTTGGTAATGCGTTTGAGTATTATTTTTGAAAACACTTTATATATGTTCGACATTAAGCTTATCGGACGATAGTTTTTTATTTCTGCTCTATCTCCTTTCTTGTGAATAAGAATTATAGAGCTTGTTGTCCATTGCATTGGTATATTTTCAGTGTCTAGGATAAGGTTGAATAAGTTGGTCAGTCTAGTTATTGTTTTAGGCAGATCCGCTTTCATCATCTCGTTGGTTATGTTGTCAGTTCCTGGGGCCTTCTCGTTTTTCTGTGACATTATTGCGTACTGAACTTCTCTTTCTAGAATTTGGGGTATTTCTTCAGGGTCACCTTCGATGTCTACGTTCATTTCCGGGGTATTTTTTGATGAATACAGTTTTTTATAATATTCTGTTGCAAGTTCTAGAATAGACTGTCTCCTAGTTTCATGTTTGTTTTTATTATCTTTTATTTTTGGAATCCAAAGTGTTTCTTCTCTTAATTCTTTCAACGCCTTGTTTATACCTCCTGTTTTGTTAATGTGGTGTATCATACATTTGAATCTTCTGCACGACCTATCCTGTTTTATATTGCGACTAATTTCTTTGCTGAGATCTGTTATTTTTTGTAGCACTGCTCTAACTTTCCTGTTCTTAAGTAGTTGCTTTCTTTCATTGATGAGGTCGAGTGTCTTAGGTGTTAGTGTGTTCCTCTTTGGTTTTGCCTCTGTCCCAGGTCTATACATATCACTTATCTCTGAGTTGTAGATTTCTTGCGTCTCATTTGTTTGATTGGCAGTTTCTTTTTTACGTGTCGTTTCGTGTATTTTGTGGTTGCTGCAAATAAGTTAAAGCACTTTCTCTGTTTCTTTTGTTGTTTTTGGAATAATGTTGCTCTAACCATGCGATGGTTTGTGTTGTAGTTCGGAATGATCTAGGTTGGTTGCTCATTATAAAGTCTATCTCGTTGTGATATCTTCCATCAGGTGACATCCATGTCCATTTCCTGGATGATTTTTTCTTAAAGAGGCTGTTCAATATGGTTACATTGTTTTGGAGGGCCATGTTTATGACTCTCTCACCATTTTTATTTCTTTTGCCTATGCCGTATTTTCCTATGATCGATTCTTCACCTTGTTTCCTTTTGCCTATTTTCCCATTAAAATCACCCATCACAATGATATTCTTTATAGGTTGTCTCTAATGTTGTTGCTAATAGATCGTAGAATTCGTCTTTCGTTTTTTCTTCTGCTGATTCAGTCGGGGCGTAAATTTGCACAATGGACCATTCATCTTTATATCCATTTAATTTTATGTTTAGTACAGCAATTCTTTCGGATATACCTATGAATTCAATTATTTGTTTCTTCGGGTGTTTTTTTACCATAAATCCTACCCCGTATAGTCCCTTTGTTTCACCTATATAATATAAGACGTAGTCATCATGTTCTTCGATTTGATTACCCAGTCGTCTCACTTCGCTCAGACCAAGGATGTCCCATTTGATATTTTCTAAAACTGTTTCTAGTTCAAGGAGTCTTTCATCTGTTCGTAATGAAAGTGTGTTTAAAGTGGTAATTAGCATTAGTGGCATTATTATAATATAACAATCCACCAAATTCTACGTTCAATGATTGTCTTATACATTTTAATATTAAATACTTACAAACAAACTTTATCTTAAATAACACATGTTTTATGAGATATAGAAATCTCGAAATAAAAAACATGATGTAAATGTAGGCCAAAAGCAAAACTTAATGTGCAGTACAAAACAAAAAATCAAAAAAATCAGTTTTTATTTTTTAGAATATATAAATGTGATATTCTTAAAGTAATTGTCAGAATTTTTTGCTGTAATTTTTTTTAAAAAACATTAACTTTATTTTAATTTCAACAAACAATAACACCGTCACATTGTCTATTGACTTTAAATTTGGAGTTTTACAAGTTTTCTTCCTTCTGAGCAGATGGTTTTAATCACAAACTCTCATAATTGGACTGACAATGTAGTTTGGACCACATATTATACAGACACAAAATTTTAATTAAGATTAATTCCAATATAATCAATCAAATTTAAATAGCAAAAATTACAGGTGATTTTAAAGTTGATTGATATTTAGTTTCTCAACTTTCATGTGAGTTGTAAAAATTTTGTGTATTAAATTATTTGTTTTTCTACAATTAAAAATTATAATTTGTTTTTCTTAAAAATAAGACCATCTGCTGCAATCATAATCCTTTTTTATGTATTAATTTGTGATCAAGACAAGTAGACCCGTGTGTATAGTACACCCTCTGTAACACCTTTTTATTAACATATAGGTTGTAAATATCCAACAACATACATAGCTACAATTGTGTATTTTATGATGAAGACATAAGGTTATTCAAATTCATAATTTGCTGCTAATTACCTTATACTGTACGAAAACAGATCCGATGAGTATATCACATACTTTTGCACATCTCACATATATATGCTAGTATTATTCTTGTATTTTAAAAGTCCATGTTTTTTTAATACTATGCCTTTGCATTTAAGAGTGTCTGGACAGTATTAACTTTTTTATTCATATTGTCTTAAAAGTATCATGAATAAAATAATAATTATTATTGTATTCAAACTGAAACTTTTCATTTCTTAATATACTCTATTCATTTAATTATTATGAGTAATGTGGGTTACGTGGAAAATAATATCTGCAGAAGTTTAATTTCTTATTGTTGAAACTCATCAGACCGTAACATTTAATTAAAAATTCCCATACTCGATATTAAGTATATTTACACTTACAGTTATTCGTATTACAAAGATAAAAGTGAAAATTTCTGTCCTTGACATGTTTATATTTGCTGATTAAATACTTTTTCTGATTTTATTGTAGATATTATTATAGACTAAGATCCCACTGCAAAATCATTATGTTCCCCAGTGGTCGAAATTCTACCATAATTCATTTAAATTATATGTTGGAACCACAGGTTGGAACATTATCAAAGCTCTGCTGTCAAAGACTATACTTCTATAAAAGTAAACAAGAATATATACGCGTGTGTGTGTCAAATACATGGTAGTGTGTGTAATGTTTTTTTTTATTCTTTGCATTGTATATAAACTGTGTGCCAAATTTCATACTTCTCAATCATTCGAACATACATTTTCGTACAAAGGGGTACAAAGTTTTTGCTTCACGTATTAATATATAGAAGATAATCATACAGGAACTTTTTGACTGGCACCCTGTTATCAATTTATTTGCCTATTCATAAAGGTTTGTTGAAATTGGAATCTGGTTATCTACGCGATGAACATAATGATTTAGCAGCGGGATCTTAGGCTATTAGTGTGATTCAATTTTCTGCAATAAATGCATATTTTTTTAAATTAGACATTGTTTTGTTGAGTTGTTTCATTATTTTATTTTTTCATAAATAAAAAAAACCTGCATCAGTTAAGAAGTCAGAAAAATAAATTTTGTTGACTGATTTACTGGCCATATATTTTTCTCTTTAAAGTTACTTTATATACTCATGCCTTGATTTTGTTTTTACCTACTTCGAAAACAGTAGCCTTAAATAATATTATTTGTAAAGGGAATCTCCATATACTATTGTTATTTGACAGTCATTTAATACTTCATAATAAGACTAGCAACTTAGCAAGCATCACTTACGAAAATCTTTTTCGGAATTTACCTCTAAGGAGGAGAAGTAGGGGTTGAAAGTTTGTATGGAAATCTCATTTTAAAGTTAGAAACATGAAATTTTGACGGTCCCGAACTTAAACAAAATAACAGCTAATAAATATTGATCTTAAATAGTGCTGTTTCTGTGGTGGCCAGAGCTCCTGGGGGAAGTCGGAAGTAGGATTGGCAACACGCTTGCGTTGCGTCTGGTGTTGCAGCCGTATATAGGCTGTACGCTTGTTTGCCGATCTAGTCGTATAAAAATAATAATTTTATATGCGCAATGCCTTAGATTGTGGCTAGTAATATGCAGGAACACTTCTCATATTCATGAATAAGGTTGTAATAAAATATTGAACTCAAAACAAATCAAACTTTATCATGTAGTACCTAGTATTTTAGTAGTTATCAGTTTCCAGTGATTCAATAGCAACCTTGACAATCATAGTAGGTTCATTGACATAAATGTTCTCGTATTTTGGACTTTATGTATTCATCTCATTGTCGTGTAGGTGGCACTAATCGTGAAGGTTATATTGAAAACAATTTCGCTACCTGTCCATCTATAATCTATTCACTTGTTCTCTGCGCCTCGTTAATTTTGGTTGTGTGCATTTGGAACGCGTTTTTTTTTTTTTTGTTTCGTGTTATTTTTTATTATTTTTTTTTATGTGTTTTTTTTTATGAGTCTATATTTCAAGGTAAAGGTAAGTCTTTTTAAGAACCACCACCTAGTTCAGAATAATAAATTAAATTATTAAAAATAAATAAAAAACACAGACTCAATTATAAATTATATTAATGACTAATAATAGTACTTAAAATTGACTGGATCGACATCATAGTCCTGATTTAATGAATTTATATACCTACTTACCTATTTTGTTTATTTAGTCGTTTTTCCTTTACAACAAACATAAATGTTTATTGTGTAATAGTGATGAGATGACATAATCGTAATATTAGATTATTATAATGTCACGCGGTATTTATGTAAACAAAAAAATAATAATTGAAATCTATATCGTTTTAAGTAATTCCGGATTTTTTGTCTTTATCTATAAGGTGATCCGCACGGTTTTATTCACTTTTATTGCAACTCCACACTAATCTAATGCTAAAAAAATAGCGCCATTAAATTGACAAACTTTTCCTACGGCTTATAATTAATACATAATAAACAAATGTAATAAGGTCTCGGCTTTGAATTCAGAATTTGAAATTCAAAATTATTATCAGACTCTTTTTCTCTATTGTCTCTGAAGAATTGGAAGAAGAACCAGTGGAAGTTTCGAGAATAATATGTCAATAAAATGCTAAAAACTAATGGAATAGTAAAATACTTTTTATTTCTTAACGCTCTTGACATAAGTTATTAGTAAAAATAGAATAATGAGAATATTGTATCACACATTTAATTTAGTTTGTTTTCTTTCAATTTGAATATTTAATAAAAAATAATGAATACGAAGAATTGGGTGTAACGTTTTAATCGTCAAACAGTCCCTAAGATTTTAAATTTCCCTAGTTATTTTCTTTTTAATTGATGTAAAAGACAGCGGTAAATATTTACTTTTTGCTTTGACGTACATCAACCTTACGAAAGGTCACAGCCAAATAATACTGATCTTAAAAAGTGTTATGTTCCTGTTGCAAAGTAAGGTAGCCAGAGCTCCTGGAGAGGGTAGACAACGTGCTTTTGATGCTCCCATATTTGCAGGCAGCCGGAACCTTCACTAACCGCATACAGTTAGGACCATGCGTTTGTTTGGCAATTTAGTAGTTTAAAAAAGTAAAATAATAAAATAAACCAAATCGGAATTTCATCTGAAGACACTAGGAAAGTAAAATCGAATTTGCTTTATTTTATTTTCAGATGAACAATAAAATACAATGGACATCAAGAACCAGAAGCTGTTGCAGCATCACCAGCATGCTATCGTCAAAGATCTAGACGTAATGTACATCCTCGACGAGCTGTTCACCAAGAATGTAGTATCGACCGAAGACTTTGAGCACATTTGTAACTTGGTACCACTATACTGTACTTTTATTATTTATTCCCATTTTTTTTAAAAGTGTGTGTCAGCTCCTACACAGCTGAAGTTTGCTACTTAAAAAGAAGAACGATTACTGTCATATTTAAAAATTAAATGTTCTATTAATAAAAATTTAAATAACTAAAACAATAAAACTCTAAAAACAAAACAAATTGATTGACGCTCGCAATTCAAATCGGGGCAGCAAATACTCGTATACTAATATACCTTGCATAAATAGCTAAAAGTAGAGTAAGTAGTAAAGTGCCATTCTTATCGTAACTCAGCATTATTTCACAATATATTTTTTTCACCGCGCGTTTTGTATCGTTTATTTAGGAGAAACCACTAAAAATGGAGGTATCAGTGTAGTGATGTAGTCGTGGTCCTTATTGAAACAGGAACTTAGAGGTTGTAGAAATGTAGAGGCACAGTATAGACACTTGTCAATAAATATCGCGAACTATTAAAATAATTTTAAATATGTATATTTTACATTAATGTAGACAACAAAGGACAAAAGATAACTATATTGTGTAATTACGATAATTGATATGGATGAATTGCTTAACGTTTTGTGCCGTCCTCTAACTAAAATTCAAAATCTTAAATCTTTTAATACATAAAACAGTTATATTTGTAACTGTTTTGCGATAAAAACTAATTATAAGTAACATTAATATCAATAAGTTGGTAGTTCCATCACTTCAAAGTGACCAACATACTATTACTACTCATCGTCAACGATAAGTCTGTCTTATTGCGAAAAATCTCTTCAACTAATTGTGTCTTGGAAGTATAGTATATTAACGTTAAAAAAAGTAGTGACTCGTCGCTGTCACTTAGCTTAGCCACGCCTCTACCAATTAAATCGTAGTAAATTAGAACGCATGTCTGAATGGCTTAGGTACTTATACTGATTGGATAACGCAAATTTTCTTGTAATATTAATTTTCCTGAATATTTTATAATTAAGTATCCCAGTCACATTATTTGTCATACAAATTTCTATTACAGAGAGACCGCGAAGATCGTACGAAATATCTTCTTAAAGTGATCAAAAATGGTGACAATAACACATTCGAAGAATTCGTAGATAGCTTAGCAAAGGACTACAATTGGTTGTGGAAAAAACTAGCGACCGGGAATAACAAAGAAATGATCGAAGACGGCTACGAAGACAGTTTGAGTAGAGGAGATGTGCCGAGACTTCCCGAACACTTCATTAGAAGAACGAATTTAGTACGCATTTAATGAACTTGTTCTAAGAATAGTTTTGCAAATATTCCTTAATTCAAATTTTCCAATTCAATGCGATTTATGTATAAAGCAGTTCGAGGCAAAATAAAGTATCAAACTTTGAATATCCCCAAATATCTTCAAATCTTCAGTTTCGAAAGCTTTTTTTTTTTGCTAATAACTCGAACCCGGTAATTGTCAATGAAGGGTATGGGTATGGATCTTAATGTTAAACAAACAAAAGGTCTCTGGACCTTTTTTTTTTGTTCCGTGAAAACAATAGAAACAATGGTATCACTAAAATCTTCATACATTGTCTATCTGTAATAACCTTATTTCAATTCGTGTGTCAATATTAAAAAAGGGATGTTATAAAATTCCGTTACTAAAGTAAAATATTCGAATAATTTCGCATAAGATCGGAGTCCAAAAATCTTGTTACGACATGTTTTTTTTTTCTCAGTCGAATTGACATATTCCTCCGCTTAGCAGAATCGTATTGTTTCTTTCCTTCTCTTGCTTCTAAGTATCCTAAATCAATGTAATATTACATAATTCTGTGTCATCCCTGTTTCAAAAGACTAATGACAAATATTTTAACAAATTCAAGGAGCAAAATGTCCTAACGAAGCTAAGGATCCTGCCTCGACATAAAATCCTCGGTCTCCATGGTATGTCAGGATGCGGCAAGACTAGTCTACTCATAAGTGTGTTACGAAATAACTCGCAACTTATTACGTCTGACTTCAACGGCGTGGTGTACTGGCTCAATTTTAGCAACTGTAAGACTGAAGACGACATAATTGCTCAACAAAATAAGTGAGTGGTTTATTATTTTAACGCTGGGTCATTCCAAGTGAAGCGATCTACTAAAAAATGTCGATGTTTTCGATTTTAGTAATTTTCTAATATTGAACTCAATCCATGTGTGTAATGTTGTTATAGTATACAGTTTAATTAACGAGTCACTGGTTCATCTTATTAAGGAAATTTTGCATAAAAAAATTGTATAATAATGATATAATTAAATAATCACTTAAAATTGCCGTCAACGTAAGCGGATAAAGCAGCGCAGGCGTCTTTTTTTCGCCTAGTTTTAGAAATGTAAATTTTTCTGATTGAAATCTTATTATTAAGAAAATAAAATATGAGCTGTCACACTCTGGAATAATTGAGTAGCTTCCTATTGGTGTAAGAATTTTAAAATTCGCTTCAATGGAGAGATTAGCTCCAAGAAACCTACAAACAACTAATCTTTACCACTTCATAATATTCGTATTCAATTTATGATTTTTAAAGGTGGTCTGGAAAAGATAGCTTCTCGTCGCCTCTTGTGCATCTCTTTTTTGTTGATATGTAAATGTATTTTGCTGTACAAATAAAGAATATAAATAAATAATAATAAAATATATCATCAATATCCACTTCCAATAAGACCTGCTTCTACTCCAGCCTGTTCAAGCAACGTCTAAAGAAGTATTATATGTCCCTTAACATACAATAATATACAGAATTTTAACATACATATTTTATATTAATATATATTTTACATTTATAAACGTATATTATACTATCTTGATTATTTATGTATGGATATTTGTATGTGTGTATGCATTATTCAATCTATCATACACTATTTTTATTCATCCTTAAGAATATTGTACACTTCCTATCCGCCACTACTATATCGTGTCCTGTGCCCAAAGGTTATCCGGAAGAAATCGCTCTTCAGCGATAAGATCGCCTTTGTACATCTTTTTTTAGTCACTACTGTTTGTTTATATTTTGGTGTACAATAAATAATATATTATTATTATTATTATTATTATTTGAAAATATCTTTTTTGTTACAGGTTGTATCGCAAAGCATTACTGCTTTCTTCTCACAATTCACACATGAACTCATCTATATCCATGTCAAGTATCGGATCGAACTCGGACTCGTTTAACAGTTACGAATGGACATGGCAAGAATTAAAAGATAGACTGAAAACTTTATTCGCAGAACAATCATTAAAAGATGCTCTCCTAGTTTTGGATGAAGTAAATGAGACCAAATGTCTTGAGGCATTCGATATTGGCTGCAAGATTGTAGTAACAACTAGAGATTCGGGTGTGCTGGCTAATTTTCATCCGCAGATAATTAAAGTATGTAACGTAATTAATAATTTATAAATTATTTCAGATTTGATGTCATTGTATATTGTCGTTTTATTAAATCATGTAGCACTAATATTCATGTAAATTTTTATGTTGGCAACAATGAGACTCTTATTGTTAGTAGTTTTAGTTGTATTTTATTGCATGCGGTAAATGTTTGTATCATTTTCTCAAATACAAATGTTTTACGATGTCATTAAGAATACTAAAACGTAGTACTAATTTATAATCTATTAATTGCACATAGTTAAATTGTTATCTTGTACCAAACTTGCATCAAGTTCTTTTTTTTTTTCATGTACTATCTTAAATTTGTTTACAAAGATATGACATGATCTATGTTTCTTATTCGCCAATCTACGTATAATCCTATACATTTTGGCATGGATTAGTATAATCTGAATGATTACCATTTACAAAGTACCTAGACCGATACATACATACCTAGTACTATCCTACATACGATAGCTGTTGTATTTCAACCAGAAATACCACAGCTATCGTATGACGGTACAGCACATAAAGTTAGTGGAAACCATTTCCGGGTTTCGGCACCAGAAAAATGTAGCAAGCACGCCTCAACAAAGGAAACGATAGGTGGCTTCTTACTACATTTGGATCAGACCAGGAATAATTGCCGATGTAATCGATGTTCATAACGTTAATAAGCACGCGGCAACAAAATAGAATGCCTCACGTACCTTAGAGAATCGATGATGGCTTCCACTATCGATTGGGCACACCAGCTGGTTGGATGCTGCACATCACATCAAAAGTCTTGGAGTTAAGATGCTAAGAGTTCATGGTAATTCACGATAACATCCGCATAAAAAGCCCGCAGGTGGCGGTCGAGTTAGGTTAGATGACGTGCGATCGCGGCGCGATCATTGTGCAACTCCTAATTGCAACTACCCTCAAGTTTCTGACAAAAATCTCAACTCGCGGGCAGCGAACGCATAACAGCTTTACAAGGCTGCGTTTTGTTGCTGCATAAACCTACTTACACAGAACATCGATTACAACGTTACAACTACGATTTACTACGAAAAAGTACGAAGACGGAACAGTATGTTATTGTTACCTTAACCACGACAATCATTCTCTGTTTGTTTCCTAAAGTAATTAAACCAGTTAATCAATAATTTAACCTATTGTAGTATAACAGAAAAAAAATTTTTTATTTCAGATAGAAAATTACTTCTCCGAGGAAGAATCGCTCGCGTTATTTGCATCATGCTTACAAATCCCTGTGTCCGAATTACCGCGACAGGCAAAGAAATTACATGAAATATGTAAAGGAAGTCCCTTCCACATAGCTTTACTGGGAGCAGATCTAGCGGAAAACAAAGAGAGATTAATTCACGATACCAGGCACTGGAATTATTATTTGAGTAAAATAGAGAAGAAAGAATTTATCTTGTAAGTATTACGATATATATACACAATTTTTTTAAGTTTTTAAAAGTTAGTGTTTGAATTGTATCCGATGGAATATTCTAGAACTGGGAACATGATATAACAGATTTTGTTTAATTACCTAATACTTTACACACAAAAGGCTTCTGAAACTTATTCGTATATATTATAAAGTTTATCACATACTTACCTTAAAATTATAATACATAACAAAATGTAAAGACAGTCTTATCGTAGTGATTTCTTACAGACAATGTCTGTCTATAAATTAAATATTAATATGACAATAACACAATAATTATAGGCAAACGGTGCAAATAGCTTTAGAATGTAAAGTGTTAAGTACACTAAAATATAAGAAAGTAGTGAGTCTGTTTTAGTTTCTTTCTTTAGTACTTTATAGTACATAAACTGTACATTGAAGCTGGAGAGATTGATTGTACTTGTAAATCTCAGAATCTACTCATAATAATAACATATTGGATAGTATAATCATTCTTGAATAAATGTTGTAAATTACATTACAACTTATAAATCATAACATTAACCATAAAAATAGAACCACATCAAACAAACCACAAAATATTCTGTTAGGTAATGTACCTTAACCGCATAATAATTACGTATTTTTTAATTATAAAATGTATATTATATTTTTCAGCAATTTGACACGACCTAACATTGACCCGATGAAAACAATCGAAGTATGCATTAATTCGTTAAAACCGGACATCTTACCGTTATTCAAAATGCTAACAATATTACCCGACAACGTAAAGATAACAACTAAAGTGTTGAGTAAACTGTGGAACAAACCGATACTTGATGTTAACATCATTATGAAGCAACTACGAAGCAAATCGCTAATAATTGAGTCCTACGATAAAGATCGATTGAACTATTTGTATGAAATACACGATTTAATTATGGGTTATTTACGTAGTTGTGCTGATGAGGATGAATTAAAACAATTACATGAAGATTTCCTAAATAGCTACAATTATACCAGTGTAAATGATGCTCCAGTAGAAATTGAAGACGATGGTTACATAGCCTTTTATATTGGTTACCATTTAGCGAATACGAAAAACTTAAACCATAAATGGTTACTGTTTAACAGGTTATATTTGGATTTGAAGTTTTTGGGTAATAAGGCGAGACTTACTGGACCCGCTGATGTTATACTGGATCTGCAGAAATATGAAAGTTATATAGTAAACGATGTAAGTGCATCATTTTATTTGGATTCTACACCTGTACACCCTATCATATCCTTAGTAACATGAGTATCATCTTACTGAGGATATGCTAGCCATTTCGCTTGTTGCATTGGATCTTTTAAACTGAAATGTCACAAGACTGGGATTATTGCTATTGTCACTATAATAAAAATGAAAAATAAATGAAATTTAGGGTCTAAATTTTTTTGCTCATATTAAATATTATATGGAGATTTTTTTTATTTAATTTATTTTTTTAATAAACTAATATTTATTTTACTTTAACAATTAGGAACTCGACAGAACGCTACTTTTTGGTATTAAAGAGTACTTAAGTACACATGGAATAGATCTATACCGGTACCCTTGTACAGATATCATACAAAATATCTTACAAAATGAGTCGAAGGGAATTCTCTACACCAAAGCCTGGCAGATTGCTCAAGAGAGATGTGCCAACAATGAGTTGTATTTTGAGTTCATGTAAGTATATAAAAAATAACATATTATATATTCTGTGCAGTTTTATACAATATATAAATACCTCTTTAAAACTGATTCCAAACAATAACGCTATTTACGTTTAATCGATATAATTAAGCTTTATAAGTTTGATTAATTTTACGCTAACCACTAATGATACTGTGTATACATGTACGGTCTAAGTTTTTCAATAGTAACATAATGTAAAAAAGAGATACAAAATTTGTGAATATAAATGTGTTTAAACATCTCTTTAGATATTCAGCTGTCTTAATAATGCTGTTTTCTACACAAAGCACTAGACTAAATAAAGTTATTCCTAAAAAATTCAACAAAGTTAGTGCAGATAAAACCATGACCTTTAGCGAATGAGCTATTCAACGAATGAAATAATGATAAAATCTTTGATATCTCAACCGATTTTTTATTAAAGAATAATAAATTCAAAAATATAAATTATAAAGAAAGATTCAAAATAAAAATTCTTGACATTATCAAAAAATATTTATATAAAAAATATAAATACATAAAATGAGGTTAGATTATTATATTTATTTAAAATGTTTTTATATCTGTGGATACGCCACAACGTTTTGTATAACAATATTCTGGCCACTGGGCCATCTTTGCACATTATCAGTTGTTTTAAATTATGTTTAATTATAGGCACGAACAAAATGTAGAAGAAATAAGACACTCGACGATTGATGTCAAGGAATCCATTACAGCAGTTTGTTTCCTCGGCGATTATGTAGTAGTTGGTACTGTTACTGGAGCTATAAAGGTACATACTGTTTCTTTTAATGTCTATAATCTTAAATACTATCAATTAAATGAACAGTGAACGTTTATTATAACTATTCTATTAATTTATAAAATAAGTAACATAGGTATTAAATATATGTATTAAAGCCTAGTTTTTTGAATGCAGTAATCAAATAAATTTATAAACTGTCTTATTGTCCGTTCATCGTAACTTGACGCGTGACTAATTGGTAGCACTGTTTCCTCAGTCGCCATCTTACTTTCAGTTTGATAGCTTGCTGTTTGTGTGCTCTTTTGGTTTATAATAAGTTAATCTGAGTGTTAAAAATGCCGAAGGTGGTAAAAAGTGTTAAAAGACAAACTATTCTTCAAGTTTACGCATTTTGTGAGAAAGAAAAGACTGAGAACAAGCTGATTATTCCATTGCAACAAGTTCGTGCCCGAGTTGCCGCCATGACCGGTATGTTTTATAGGGTTACCAGTTAAAAAGATAATTAGCCCATAGTGGCGAGACATTTTTTTTATTAATTTCTTTAATCTCATTTCATAGATGATACTAAAATTAACAATAATATAATAACCTAACCTATTTGTACCTATTTAAGGAAGTAATTTACCAACTTGAATCGAGGCTCATTTAAGTTTGTCGTGATCTGCATTTTAAGCATATTTGATTACTCGTAAGTAATCAAATATGCTTAAAACGTCGCTTTACTAAAATATTCTAATTTTATAAACTAAGTATCTAGTAAAATAAAATTGCATTATTATTTATTTTTTTTGATGATTACAGATGTATCCGAATCTACTGTGACCAGGATTTTGAGACAAGAAAGAGAGTCCAGTTCTGTTTCGGGTGTGCCTGGTCCGTCAAAAGTAACGACACCAGGAAAGACGCGACCAAATCGCGATAAGAAGATCAAGATTGATGACTTCGATGCTAGTGCAATTCGACAAAAAATTATGTCATTTTACGCTGTAAGAAAAGAAATCCCTACATTAAACAAATTACTTGTCGAATTACGAGAGGAAATAAATTTTGAAGGTGGGCGTACTACACTATGGAAAATATTAAAACAACTTGGATATAAATATAAAAAGTGTCAATCAAAACGAAAAATGTTAGTGGAGCGAACAGATATAGCTACCTGGCGATTTAATTATTTAAGTGAAATTAAAAAATACCGAGAAGAGGGGCGGACTATAGTTTATTTAGACGAAACTTTTATACATTCGTCATATAGTGTGCAAAAATGTTGGCAGTCAGAGTCTGAAGAAGGTGCATTGGTCAGAGATTATGGTATGGGTAGGCGATGGATAATTGCACACGCAGGAACTACAGATGGCTTCATTAATAAAGCATTACTGCTATTCAAATCGCAAACAAAATCATCCGACTACCATGACGACATGAATAGCGATAACTTTATAAAATGGCTGGAAAAACAAGTTTTACCAAACCTGCCACCTAAATGTGTGATTGTGATGGACAATGCCCCATATCATACTGTGCAAACAAATAAAAGCCCTAATATGACAAGCCTCAAAGCAGATATGGTAGAGTGGCTTCAAAACAAGGGGCTGTTGTTTTCACCAAATTTGACAAAAAATGTTTTGTATGAATTAATTAAAAAAAATAAACCAGAGCCTATATATAAAGCCGACGAATTAATAAAATTACATGGTCATGATGTTTTACGACTGCCCCCATATCATGCAGATTTAAATCCGATCGAATTAGTATGGAGTGTAATGAAGAGACGGTTTGCAGAAAAAAATGTGGGCCAGAGGGATGATCAAGTGGAATCACTTATACGAGAATCATTTGGCTCAATAAGCAATGATATTTGGAAAAAAGAGTGCTCTCATGTAATAAAAATTGAAGATGATTACATACTTAAAGATAAAATAATAGACGAAGGAAGCGATCGCTTTTTATTGTGGGTTGGTAGTGAAGAAAGTGATAGTGACAGTGAGCATTCAAGCAACATTGAAGAAGATATGATTCCTTTACACCTTATTGATCATAATTATTATTAAAGTGGTTATTTTTTACCCTGTTTTGTTTAATTTATCCTGAATGCTCCTAGTGATGTATGAATAATTTTAAAGAGTACACTATCACCGAGTTGTGGGAAAAATCCAAAAATTTAAGTAGAGGTTAAACTAATAAAATAGCAAGAATTGTAAATAAGAAATGAAATCTTGTGAATAAATTAGTTTAATCACTACTTAAATTTTTAATTATGTTTCACACACTTAATAAGTCTTGTGTATACTTAAAAGTACGTCAGTAGTAATCGTAGTAACAGTGAATTACGAAATTAATGCCCTTACTTGTAGATATATGTACATGCTATTCCGGTTCTTTAGACTTGTCCCTACATTTCGGGATCGCTTTTCGTATAAACACATGCAACACTGCAAATTTCAGTGCTACCAATCAGATTACGCGTCAAGTTACGATGAACGGATAATAATTTATAGTTACAAAATTTGACAAAATCATCTGCTGATTTTATTACAGAAACTTTCCTCATACCTTTACAATTGTTGCACATAGGAACAAATAAAATCTGTCTTAGTAGTATAAATTAACGGCTCTGGTCTAGTGGTGCGAGTAGTCGCCTAAGCACCGATGGTTTGTGGGTTCGATTCCAGCTCGGGATAGATATTTGTATTTGCACAAATATTACTCATCGGTTTGGAAGTCTGTCCTTGTGGGTCTCCTTACCATGCCTCGAAGAACACGTTAAGCTGTCTGCTCCGATTGTAATCATAAATACCTGACAGCGATCGTTACTCATAGTAGGGAACATACCCGCCAACTCGCAGTGGCGCAGCGCGGTGGATTAAGCCCCGATCCTTCTCCTACACGGAGAAAGAGCTCTATGCCCAGCAGTGAGATGTCACAGGCTAAATCATTGTACAAACTTTGATCTCTCTTTCCAGTTCTTCCACATCGGCACAAACAAGTTAAAAAAGGAGTTGTTGAGCTCCGGATCGCCCATCAAGTGGCTGGGGGCTTGCCCCATCAACCCCCCATTCGTGGCGGCGCTCGCCTACGACGGCGTCATCAAGCTGTGGTACGTCGACGACGTGGAGCACGACGGGGCCGGGGACATCATTGAAGAAGGTACTTTTAATATCTACGATTTTATTTTTGTTACCCACACATTAGGAATTCTAAACAGTTTTGAATATCATATCAAAAATTGACCGCTCCAGCGGGGTTCGAACCTGCGTCTCCGACTGACCATGTCGGCGCTCTAGCCAATTAAGCTATGGAACGATGTACCCGCTATATGGAAATTTGACTATAGACGGCGCCACGGTTCGCTTAAACCGAATATAAAAATTATCATATCAAAAATTTCGCCAGCGGTCAATTTTTGATATGATATTCAAAATAGGTACTTTTAATCATACTTTATTTTAACTTATACAATACTTCTCTGTTTTGAATAGCCCATTGGCGCAGTTTGTAGTGGCCCGGCCCTACTTTCTGTTCCGCAGGTTGCGTAATATGTTAATTTATATATGGATTATTACTGTTTTATCAAAAAATAAAAAAATTTAGGTATAACAGTTACGTGTAACACAAGCATTAAGTTGCTATAACTGGCCAAGTGCGGATCGGACTCGCGCGTTAGATAATTTTTTTTTTTGTCTTAATATTTTTTTTATTTCATTTTATTAAACCTTAAAAAATGAACGAATAAATAAATAATAAATAAACGCAACTTCTTCACACTTAACGGCCCCCAGTATGATTTTCTTCTGTGTCGGGGGTCCGGAAACACACACAATACAAAAGCACAAACGCCCAGACCACGACAAACATCTATACGGCCAATACAATTGTTTGTCGTGAGCCGATGTCGAAACCGCGACTGTGACCGCTATATAAGCAATTTTAATGATGCAAAATTTCCTCAATTTTGGAGAATTAAAACCACTGTAACACAGATTTTAAATGCTTTTGTAAACTAACTTTAATTTCGACTCAACGTGATTTAGCATTTACATTTTTAATTTTGTATTTAATACTTTATTTGTACAATACACTCAATTTATTTACTTCTGGTAGGCTTCGCGTAATATATTTTCTACCTTTTGTGTTTGTAAGAGAGAGACAAGATTTCTTATTATTTTTTTAGAAGGCGACGAATCCCTAAACAATAATTACCCGAGCAATGAGACAATAGCACCCAAACTCGGTCCTTTTATCAACTGTCGATGGGCCAATAATGAAGAAACCTTAATAACTCATACATCAAAGATGATTGTATTGTGTAGTACAAGAGGCAATGTTCTATACCTACTAGACAATTTGTACAGAGACAAAGATATACTCTGCTGTGTACCGTCTAATTGTGATAAGTATGTGATAGTAGCTACGAGTAACAGTAATCATACTTTGGAAATAATTGATCTTAAGACCAAAGAAAAGCGGATTTATGAAGAAACGGATACAGTATTGGATATTGTGACTGTACCTGGTATGTATGATTGATTTTATGTTGTCTTGACTGAACAAGTCGTAAAACCCCATTGGAATCATACTATTTAGATTATTATGATTTTTATTATTTGTTATTGTGCTTGTAAAATACCACTAAAAATATTGTAATGAAATAGGTTTCTCACGTGGTATTTTTTTTTTTTTTTTTTTTTTTATTGTTACAGTTTAATCTAAAACTCTGCTGGTTTTTTACATTTATTACCAAAAAAGTCGAAATGAATAATTAATGTATTTTTCTTATCAATTACCTATGAATTAATCACTTGTCGAATTTGCTTTTTAGGTAGCAACAGGATTTTAACATTAAAAAAGAAGGAAGTTACGGAGTACGAATGTAAAACTCTGCGAAGATTTATCCAAAATAGCACTGCTTGTACTTGTAAGACCGTCATAACCAATAATATCGTGAAGGAAAGCGTTACTTTTCTGTCGATGGCTGTGAACAAGACTGGGACGCTCCTGTTTGTATCGACGGACGATAGTCGTATTATTTGCGTTAATTTGAAGACGAACACGTATCTCTTCGATTTAGAAAATAGGAGAGGGTGAGTTTTTTTTTTTTTCTTACTTTGCTAATTCAGCGATGAAGTTAGTGTACACAAGTAATCATGTTGTATAAAAGCATAATATCACGACACGACAAATAGTCACACTCGAAGTACTATAAAAACTAATAAACTAATTTTCTTTTGAGGTAGGGCACAGAGAACTTATGGGTTTATGTCCATTGTCTTCACGCTAAGAAGTTCAAAGAAAGAGTTTGAATACTATAATCATGAACTCTGGGCATTTATACTAGTTTTTTTATACAACTAGGTTGTCATATAGGTTACCGTACCATATAAACATCTGCAACACAGAAGGATCACAAGCGCGTTGGCGACCCTACCCTCAGACCTGCCCAGAAGCTCTGGCCACCTAACTCACTGCTTGAAAGTAAGAGGTATGTTCGAGATACTTCCCCGGTCGGACTGCTCCAGATTTTGAGCACAATATTTCCTGCTGTGCCCTACTTCAGTTAAAGGTTCCGTATAGGTGACGGGCTTTTCCAAGATTGCGTTATGGAAGTCAGCAGTGTGTCGACTCGGGTAGCATACCTAGTACCAAAACTCACTGATAAGTAAAGTGATACAAGTATTTGTTCCAACCTCGTCACACTTTGACGATAAAGTCGAGGCCATCTATGAAGATATTACAAAGGCCATACATGGCACTACTTCGGCCTTCTAGAACTTTGGTATGTGAGGCTTCAACGCTACAGTGGGGGGGTACAAGACCGCGACAAATCGAAAATCGGACAACACGGATTGGGGCGCAGGAATCACAGGGGTCAGATGCTAGTCAAATTTTTTCGAGTCGGGGGGCTCTTTTTGATGAATTCCTTTTTCGAGAAGATGTCCCAAAAGAGATGAAGATAGTAGAGCCCAGATACTGTGACAAAGAACGAGATAGATTTCATAATTGTGGATAAAATTCTCGCTGTGTGGTTACGGCAGTAAAGAATATAGCCACCCCCACCTCTTTTCCCGTGGGTGTCGTAAGAGGCGACTAAGGGATAACACAGTTCCACTAAAACCTTGGAACTTAAAAAGCCGACCGATGGCGGGATAACCATCCAACTACGGCTTCAAGCCGAAGACGGGCAGCAGCGTCTTCGGCGCGACAAAGCCAGCCCTGCGGTCCCCAACCAGCCTGCCCAGCGTGGTGACTATGGGCAACACACATGAGTTAACGCCATTTTTTTCGCGAGCTTGTACAGGACTATGTCTAGCAGTGGACTGCGATAGGCTGAAGTGTGTGTATAAGTGTGTGAGTGTGATAGATTTTAACAAAGGGCGGCCTTATCGTTGAAAAGCGATCTCATCCAGGTAACTTAGGGCCAGAGGAGCTGGTTTTGTGTCGGTGTAGGTGTACAAATTGTGATATACTATTTAAAGTTAGACTTAAACGTGTAAATATATTTACGTACACACATATACACATATAAATATATGTGTGTGTGTGTGTGTGTGTGTACCCGCTTCCAATCTATGTATGATTAAGTAGTTCATTAAAACATTTTAGCAAAACAATTGACCGTGCTAATCTTACTTACTCGTGGACATGAGGCAGCGTATAACAAGTGATCTGGCTGCAGGAACGCGGTGTCGCTGTCGACGAGCGAGGTGGTGTCGTGGGACGAGCTGCAGCCGGGCACGGACGCGCTGCTGTCGGGCACGGCGGGGCGCGAGGCGTGCGCCAAGGTGTGGTACCTGGACGCGGCCTACGGCGCGCTGCACCCGCCCCGGGACCCCGGGTGAGTGGCACGGTACCGGTACACGGTACACGGACAACGGTACACGGTACCGGTACACGGACAACGGTACACGGTACCGGTACACGGCACACGGTACACGGCACACGGTACACGGCACACGGTACACGGCACACGGTACACGGTACACGGTACACAGTACACGGTACACGGTACACAGTACACGGTACACGGTACACTGTACACGGCACACGGCACACACACGCCAAGGTATATTATGTAATAATAGTGACTATTTGTATCTATATGTATATACTTTTAGAAATGAAGTAGGGCAACAGAAAGCCCATGGCGCTTAGTTTTAAAGAGAGAAGATTTATTAGAAATCCCCTAATAATAGGAATGTCCTCGCTTCTTCTAAAGATTTACTGCTTTATGTTTTGCAGAAAAGTTCGTTTAACAACAATTTTCGACGCAAGTTTCATCAATACTCTTTCGCCTCAAACACCAAATTCAACGCCTGCGAATAGTGCACCACAGAGTAGCAACAACACTCCGAAGCGACACCAATCGTTCGTCAGTCATAAAGAAGTTAAGAAAGTTGTGAAATCTACGATGAGCTTAGATCGGTACTCGTTGAAACCATTAAATTTAAAAGGGATATCTAATGGAAATAGTGATGGAGCGTATCAGCCCTTGTTGGCTGTTGTCGATGAGAAAAACAATATACAGGTAAATATTAAGTTATTTATATATGACGGCTATATTATAAAGATAATTGTAAAAATTGTTCAAACGTTATAGTGTGGCAAAAAAAATGGCAAATGATTCTTAATTTTGCCTAAAATGTATACATAATTGAAAAATGTGTGTCATCGTGCTCATAGTATCTAAACGTGTTCGATTTTTTTTTAGTTTTCATCAATCTATTTGATAACTATTTAAACTTTCAGTTAATGCGTGGAAGAAAACTTATAACTGAAATATTATCAAATTCCGATGACAATATCACAAAAATCAAAATATCGCCTTGTAACCAATACATCATATACGGTTTTAATTCCGGCATCGTCAAAAGTTATACCTTACAAAATAAGGAGAAAAAAGACATAATGAATGTCAATAGTGCAGTTAAATATATGAACTTTGTGAATCAAGATCTAATGATGGTGGCGGGAAAGAATCGATGTCTTATGGCATATAGGTTGATGGCAGACGGTCAATGGAAACCTAAGATGCTACAGAAAGGAAATACTAACCTCGGATCTCAAGAAATTTTAAACGATATAAATGGTATGTACATGTTTTGGATGTTATAATAGTAGTGACTATTTGTGTTTTTTTTTTAATATACAAATAATAATGTTCAATACAATTCTGTAATTTTTTCACGTAAAATATTCTTATATCCTGAGAAACGGTTCATTTAATTTTTAAAAAAAAGTTAGACGATAAAATCAAAGCGTTACAATAAAACTATCACTCATTTAAGTATTTTAGTGATATGTTATATAAAAAAGTTCAGTCACTAGCTTCTATAAACAGTGTGCTTCATTATGAATAAAAAAAAATATTTCAAGTGTAGATTCAGAAAACACAAAGCTTATCATATATCATTAATTTTATAATACTTTCAATAAATAGCATATTAAAATCGTTTTAGGTTGTAAGAAGAAATCCAGTCACTCGGATAAAATATCTAGCTCAGGAAGCGACACGAGCCTTGGTTCAAAAGACCGTCTTTTCCCTAGTAGTGATCTCAACAGTCGCCTTTGCAAAGGAAGCACATTAGTCGACTGCTACTGGATAAACCAACGAGGACTTATTACCATTGAATCCAATGGTACTATAAAACTATGGGATCTCGACTTAAATTTGGCAAGCGTCCTCAGTGGAAGACAAGCAGATGTTTGCATTTATTGTTCTGCGTTCCAGAACAACGTGTTAGTTTTATGCGACGATTATAATTTAGCTTTTCAAGTAAGGTTTACAATTACAAAATAAAATGTTAATTTAAGTCTCAATGGTCGTGTCTTAAACAAATTTTCTAATTATAGATATACAAGCTCAAAGTAGAAGATCAAGTTGTGCTCGAAACAATTCAAGAAAGTAAACTTAATAACAGAATATACTCTTGCGCTCTCACCGAGGACGGTAACATGCTAGCTATGGGGCTTGATTCTGGTGATATTGTGGTAAGGAATTTGTAATAAATTGTAAAACATAGACAAGACATAGAGGGTCCAAAAAGCGGAAAAGTAAAAAAATTACAATCCTTTCAAAAAATTACTTTCCTTTTCAATTTCAATCAATTCAGCAAACTTTTAACTAAGGGCACATCGGGAAATTTCCTGCTCAAAATATGGAGCAAGCCCGACTGGGGCCGTACCTCGCCCTTACAAAAGATCACAGCTAAATAATACTGCTTCAAGCAGTGTTATTTAGCTTAGCAGTGTTGTGTTCCTGTTGCTAGTAAGGTGACCAGAGCTCCTGAGGGGAATTGGTGATAGGGTCGGCAACACGTTTGCGATGCTTCTGGTGTTGCAGACTTGCAGATGTCTATAAGCTACGGTAATGGCTTACAATCAGATGAGCCGCACGCTTGTTTACCGACGTAGTTATATATAAAAAATAACGTATATTGATATCATTAACGATTTTGTTTTCTTATTATTACTATAGTAGAAAAACCCAAGAGGCTTAATAGGGATTTACTCGAACGTAATGGAGACCTAGATTCGGAAGTTTAGTTTTTAAAAAGAAACGAGAGTTAAATAAAGTATGCCCTTTTACCGGTGGGACGAGTTTAATAAGGCGTGAAAAATAAAGAAATCCAGTTACAAAGACATATTTAGGGCCCACAGATGTAAATAATGTATGGATTCGACGTATTTTTAATAAATGAGAAGTCTGCCAGTTTGTATGGTACAATTGGCCATACGACGGAGTCTACTCCTAATTATAATGGCTATGCCGCGCTTTGTTGATTGTGGTAGTTGTTGTAGAAATAGAATAATAGACTAGTTTTTAAAGTTATAAATTTTAATAGCACGCGGTCAGAAAACAGGGGGTAGGTTCGGAATCAGGCGCGTTAGGCACCTGATTTTCAGCCTTTATTTCCTTAGCTGGCCCACGCCGCGACAACGTACCTTAGAAAGTAATATGGAAGGACACTGGCCTGACTAATTCCCGGTGATGATGGTCTTCAGTTCCGTCTTCGTCCGATGACCGGCGGAGATCTCCACCGGTGTAAATGCCGGTAATCAGTCAGCGCGTTATTAATCGAGGGCAGTGACTCGATTTGTAGCAAAGTATAATTAAAGATATAAATCTTAAAGTAAAAATCCTGGAACGAAGAAAGTTCCGAGTCAGGAAAAGAACAATTCAGAAACCAGTGTCACAATTAGCAAAATAATAAATAATTACAATTTTCTCGTTAAGTTAAGAACACCAGCAATATGTAATTATAATAGATATCATGAGAACTTACCCCAGCGGGATTTAAGCCGAGTTAGGGTCGAGGTTAGGTCTCGAGGTTCGGCGGCAACGAAATGCAAAGAAAAAGAGAAGCAAAGACACGCGAGCAAGGGAATATTGACAAGCAAAAGTCTATGCGTTAAGCATAGTCTGTATTTTTATAAATTATTAAGTTTAAATTTAGATATTAAATTATTTTATAATTTAAGGAGTAGACAGGAATATTAAATTTAGAATTTCTAATTACAATTAAATTGATTTTATTAAAGAAAGATCAATAATTACCAAAAAACATCAGCGGCATCTATCAAGTCCGTTAGAGAAAAAACGCCGATATGAAACACCAATAGTCACAAAGTGTCGAAAAGTTGCCGATAGATGGCGCCACAAGTAGAAGCATGATAAAATAAAGTGAAAAAACTTAACTTTTACTACAAGATCTTATTTATTAGAGTAACGTTCCAGCACAACGTTACAGCTAGTTTAGAAAAAAATATTCGAGCGCGTCAGATATTACAAAGTGATGTTAAGTGAGCTCCTACTTAAAGTACTGACGATTTGGACGTCTCCCAAAGTCATAGCTGAAGGGTAAAAAGGCGCGAAATGGGAAATACATAGTTTCACGCACGACATTTTATTGATGATTTTAGGTACTTCGAATTGTGCTAATCGGCCGATCATGATATTCCCGTGATCCTTGAAGGACTTCACAATAAAAACAATTGCCACACTCGATGATGTCTGGGAGCCGGTTTTTTTGCGAATTTGTGAATCTCCAAATATTATTTTTGTTATGCTTAAATTGTCGTGTTATAGAAATTTACACTTTTCTCCATGTGACAACTTACCTTGCTTTATCTAACGCGCTCTAATGCTTGTAACGATTGTTTTTTTTTTTTACTTATATGGTCGGCTGTCCAAGACTCGCGGCTCTACGTCAACTCTGTTTGTCTTAATGCTAGTTTGCCGCGCTCAAGTTAACTCCAAATCTCCGCTTGGACTCCCCACTATTACAATAGCTTATACTAGTTTTGTCGCCGAAATATTCAATTTAAAAAAGACAGATATACGAACAGATTAAAATTGATTTCCTTTGAAGTACTTCAAAGGATACGTGGTCTGTAAATGGGATCGTTATCAAATTCGGCATTAAGTAAATGTAGCTGTTTCGTGCAGCTGTGGAACGTGCACGGCAAGCGGCAGCTGAAGCTGCTGCGGCAGCACAAGGCGCGCGTGCAGTGGTGCGGCTTCTCGCCGGCGCCGGGCCGCGCGCGCGCCGCGCCGCCGCTGGTGCTCGTGAGCCTGGCCGCCGAGGTCGTGTGGTGGGACGTCTCCGCCGTCGTGCGCCGCGCGCGCGACTTCATCCGGTCAGCCCAGCGACACGACATCACACGACACGACACCACACGACACGTCACCGCACGACACGACACCGCACGACACGACACAACACGACACGACACCGCACGACACCACACGACACCACACGACACCACACGACACGTCACCGCACGACACGACACCACACGACACGAACCACACGACACGACACCACACGACACGACACCACAATATTACTAATACTTTACTCTTTATTGTACACGTATTACTTAATTGTGTTTGCAGGCAAACGAAGAAAAACTTCAATTATATCGACAAGTAATACAACGTCGATAGACGAAAAAATAGTCAAGTAAATACGCATTATCAAAGATAACTCCAAAAGCTGTAATCAGATCTCGATGAAATTTAAATGCGACCACATGATAAACATCGGCTTTCGATTACATTAAAAATCATTAAAATCGGTGCACCCAGTAAAAAGTTATTCGGATTTTCGAAAGTTTCCCTCGATTTCTCTGGGATCCCATCATCAGATCCTGGTTTCCTTATCATAGTACCAAACTAGGGATATCTTCTTTTCAACAAAAGAAGAATTATCGAAATCGGCCCATAAACGACGAAGTTATACCCGAACATACATAAAAAAAAACATATATACGGTCGAATTGAGTAACCTCCTCCTTTTTTTGAAATCGGTTAAAAAGAAATTCACAATTTATAACACAATACACACTAAGAAATGTACAATCGGAAAGGATGTACTGAATTAAAATTCAAGAAAACAGGAACAAATCCAATATACCTATATTCCGTTTTTTTGGAAGAGTCCTATTTGGTAAACAAACCCCTGTCACTCGCAATTCACGTTTTTTCCGCATTTATCACTCACTTTCACAACACATTAGCTTACGGACACATGTAAAACTCCATTTACTATTTATTTCACTAAAAGCAAATATCAATTTATCATTTTAAACACATAAAATTAATAAAATACGGATTTCGAGCGTACAGATAATTAATATTTTCGAAAATGACATTTTAATATCTTTTTTCATGACGCAAATAGGGATGTGGTCATAATATTTTTAGAGGTGAATGAATATAAGAGAATGAACAGCATGAGCGATAAAATGGACCGTGTTTTTTACTTATATTTAAAATTTTCACGAATCATAATTTGTTAGTAAGTTATAAAACAATGTTAGCGTAAAGCGATTTGTTATTATGTTTTAGATTTTTTTTTTTTTTTAATTTATGTTGAGCGTAAAATATTATAAATGTCAATATTTTATATTCAATATTTAATTTCAATATAGTATTTATTGTAAAGGTTTTATTTCATATTATGAATATCAATTTCACTCTGAATATTTTTAACGCTATCCCATATAATATAAAAGTATAGCACATAGCATTGCCATAAAAGTTTATTGTAGTTCACAGGAAAATTTTGCGGGATTTTAGTATGAGACTTAGGATTACCCAATGAGAGCTACGTGAGCAACAGTGTTATCAATCCATTTATTTACATGTTATAGAGTGTACCGCTGGCGCAAGGCTTTATATTTATAGTGGATTCAAATAATGTGACAATAATATTAATAGGGTCGACTTTTTTTTTCTAGACACAAGCGGCCCTATTTTGTTGTAAATTTTATTTTTGACATCTTTTTACCCGACTGCCAAGGAAGGGTTATGTTTTTCGCGCGTATCTTGTATGTATCTATGTAATATTCTTTACTACCTCATATTTCCAGAACCACTGAAAGGATTTACATAATTGAGGTAGCGTTAGGTTCGTCTTAGCTGCCCAAATGTTCTTAGATAGGTGAATTAAAAAAAATCAAACATGGCGGCTGCGCGAAGCCATTGTAGTTATTTACCGACCATTTTACATAAACGAAATATTTTGTTGCCTTTTATGCTCGATACTCGATTAATATATATATTTTTTCGTAATTCTGTACCTCTACTAATTCTTAGAAAAAAAATTTAATATATTATTAGGTTTTGAAACAATTTTAGCAATATGTTAGCGTTAAATATTTGAACATAAAATGAATTTTACTTTCGTCTATGGCTTATTAATATTGTTTATTCATTTGCTCTTTATGTCACTACTATACTTACAATATTACTATATTGTCTGTGGTCGGAAGTACGCCATATTTGTTTACTATTTAGGACTCTTCCAAAAAAATAGAATATACACACATTATAACAAAATTGATTATCATAAAACTTACGCAATGTATTACATAAAAAGATATAAATATAATAAATATTTAAATACATTATATATATATATATATATATATATATATATATATATATATATATATGTGTGTGTGTGTGTGTTTGTGTATGTATATATATATATATATATCGCCACGAGACCGACTTGACTCGTCATTGGACCAAACGATTCGTCGCTGACGCTCTCAGCCCCACGAGACGGTCCAGACTATTCTTTCCAACCACAGTTCTATTTATTACTGCAGTTGAAAAGTTTGTCAATCTCCGGCATTTTTATTATAACACACTTGCTTTTAGTTCCAAATTAATTTTTTTCGTTGTTTATCTCACGTCTTGACAACCAAATCGAGATTATAATTGATTTCATCAATTTTGCGGTAATTTGTTGCAGAACGGGCCTCAACGTAATCACACCGTTGGCGAGCCCGATAGACTTTTCGAGAAGCGATACCCAGACAAACGACAATTCAAGCATAGATTCCTCTAATAATTTCTTTTTCGGAGATAATCTACTTAACCCACAATTATCTTGGAAAGTTAACTGGAGAAATAAAACGTAAGTTCTATTGATTTGATTTCTGAAGTAAACTAAAATACCAATAAAATTCCTTAATATCAGTACAAAACTTCTGTACGCACGCTTGACTCGGGGAGTAAGCTGGTGAATGCGTTACGAAAAGTGTGATCGAGCGAGGCGAACGAAAGTTGAGAGGGAGATGTAAGTTAGATGGAGCTAAAGAAGTTAACTTTAGTCGTGTGGTCTAAAGCACACTCGTTTTTTTTAATATTAACTGCAATATTATACATACGTAAAAATAGTACTAAATTTAGGTATTTTCGTATGGCTAAAAATAAGAAAGGTCTAGGGGCGCCGGATTTTATTCTATTATATCTGTCACTCGAAATACTAATAGTCAGATATAGATAATAAATTGATGATAATAAATAAATCAATATATTAATATTGTTACGTGTTAGGGTTTGAATGATTTGGAGAGAAAGACCTGCTGACTCTTTTAAGACTTTATTTACTAGCACTAGGTCCAACACAAAGCACTAAGTTCAAACACTAAGCACTCACGATGTCCTCAGTCGTAGCCAATGTCGTAGGTTTCGCTGGTACCACTCTTGATCACTGGTTTTCACTCTTGAAGTCGCCTCGAAGATCGCTCAAACTGAACTCGCTCGCCTCCCTGCGGTTTTATATCGGCCGAGACGAGGCCCAGATTATTCTGGAAAGTTCGTGCATGTACCCGGTTTTCGAGACTATACTTCTATATAGTTCCACAGTAGTTCCTCTAACGCCATCTAGTATTGAGTAGAGAGTTTCATGCTATCGCTGTCTTTGTGTGGTTTCAATGGTTGCCGCTAGATGGCGCTAGTTTCCTTGCGTATTCGTAACAATATATATATTAAAAGCTCTTAAGATAATTATGATTTGCTTTAATTGTTTTTTTTTTTTTATTTATTTATTCTTACTATAAAATACGCCTATTTTTTCTTTAAATACTGTGCTTACGTTAGGCTAAAATAAAATTTATAAAATCGTGTTTACATATTTATTTATTTACTAGTATTTATACCATTAAGTGAAAATGATTTTGTATTGGCCATACAGGTGTTTGCCGTGGTCTAGGTGTTTGTGCAGTCCTTGTGGGTCTCCCCACCGTGCCTCGGAGAGCACGTTAAGCCGTCGGTCCCGGTTGTTATCATGTACACCTGATAGCGATCGTTACTTATAGTAGAGAATATGTATATCCGCCAACCCGCATTGGAGCAGCGTGGTGGATTAAGCTCTGATCCTTCTCCTACACGGGGAAAGAGGCCTATGCCCAGTAGTGGGATATTACAGGCTGAAGCATTTATACTATATCATCATATAAATCATCCATACCTAAACGCTTTCGTTTAGGTAAGCCTTTTTCGTACTAGGTTGCATTTTTTTGTCTCTCTTTTTTCGAAGTGCTGAACTTAATTGCAGTAGAATGTGTATCAGTATTGACTTAGTTTATGATATTGTTCAAAGTTCTTCTCGAAATTCCAGTGGCATTTGCAACTCACTCTTGAACCTTCTTAAAATAATTACTTTTATTGTCATCGTCATAATTTTTTAATCTTACAGTTTCGATAACAAAATATTTATGGAAAATTACAACGGCTTACAAGACGTCACGTAGGTAGTGTGCTTCAGAGACAATACACTATACTTATTCTCTATTACTTTTCTATGTAAATAAGATAAAATCATATAAGATAATAATATATAAGATAAATTTGTAAGAGTTTAGCTATCTAGGCACCATGCGTTGTCTTTGGCATTTTTATTTAAAATCCAGAAAAAGATTTAATATACATAAAAATAAAAACAGTACATGAACTAAAAAATCAAAAAAAAAAAATCTTTTGTAACCACTATGTACCGTACGTATGTACGTATTATTTTAAAGCTTAATTATTTATTTTTGTTTAGGTTCAAAGAAAATTCCAAAAGAAAAGAAATACTGGCCTGCATAAAATTGTCAGGGATGAACGCAAAAAAAATTTGCCTCGACGAGAATTTTTCCTGCTTTGTGACTGTCGACAACCCTGGACATATTCATATCATGAAACTAATGAATGCTCCTTCCACGTAGCACAGAGACGGCCTTATCAATGAATTAATTCTAAATGTCCTTGTTATTCATAAAACGATAAACAAATAATATAAATTCTTGCATTATGTGACAAGATCATTAATTTAAATCAATCTGTTATTTATTATGAAATTTGTATAAACTTACATGAGTCTCAAAAGCAAAGACGGTTGTTCTTAGTTGCATTTAAACATACGTACATCGATAATACTTTATGTGAACAAACATTTTTTATTATTTTATGTTAATTTTTTATTGATGTTTTAAAATGTAATAATATTGAGTATTAGAGATAGTAATGCTCTCTGCCTTTGTGATACTTGGGTATATTATGATCACAGTATAGAACAATTATAGTATAATATAAGCTGCCATTTTATAACGTAACTAAGGAGGATATAATTATGATGTTTTTATAAGTCAATTTTAACAACGAACAATCAACAAGAAAAAAAATGTTATTTAGATTTTAATAAGTAAATTAGACTAAGAATGTTAAAATAATTTTTTAAACAAATTTATGCCAATAATTCTATACAATAATTTTGCTTCCCACCAGTCTGTTTTTACATAATAATTATAATCGTATAAAATACTTAGAAATAAACTAAAAAACCTCATGAAATTATCTGGCACATCAATAAACAAATATAATTATTATTGAAAGAAACTTAAGATAAGATTTGTGTTATAAAAAACAATAAATTGGAATCTTTTTTTCAGTAATTTTTTTTTTATATTTGTATTGATGTAGATATGAATTAAAATTAATACCTAAATTTAAAGCTACGTACATAATTATATCATTTTTACTGCATTTAGTAAAGCGGTGCCATTTGGTAAATGATTGTAAATACTAGGCTTAATGTTTACCTTAAAATTTTTGTCAATAAAATGTTTAATGTGTCTAAAACATTACAAAAGGTTATTGTTAATGGTGCTATAAATGTATTTCAAGTAGTAAGTTTCAAGTTGGAAAGTAATAATATTGAAAAAATGTTTTGTTAAAGTAATTATAACTTAAGGAAACAACAATGCTCAAATATTGCATTTGATATCTGTTCCTAATTTTTTTGTTTATTATTAATTTGATTTCAGTGCGTAAATTCCAGTAAACTTAATTCATAATAATTGACGTTTTTATTAATTTATCAATAATATTTTGAAGAATATTTTATTCAAAAATTGAAAGCATTACCTTCTAAAATATATGTTATAATGAGCAATATCTACTATAGTGTATTATGATTCAAAGCGCAGATATAATTATATTTTTAGATATTTTAGACGTTACATATTTTGTGAATAATTCTTTACATTCTTAAATAAATGCATTTTTTTCTAAGACTTGTTTTTTAAATAAATTACGAACAAATATGCATCCTTTATTCTATTATGTAATCGTAACTCATCAGTCGAAATGATCATAATTCTTAACTTAACTAACTTAAGATTATAATTTTCAAAAGAGTAACTGCGGAGTTTCTTGCCGATTCTTCTCTGCAGAATCTACATTCCGAATCGGTGGTAGCTTTACTTTTACAAAAATAAAATTTTAATTTGTAAATGACGATCCGATTGTCGAGACGTGGACACTGACAAAGGGACTGGTCCACAAGTTTAAAGTCGCTCAACGTGCAATAGAACTCAAAGATCTCTTCTCTTAAAGATAGGATTGGAAATGATACTATCCGCGAGCGAACGAAAGTAACCGACATAGCCCACAAAATTAGCAAGTTGAAGTGGCAGTGGGTTGATCATCTGTGACACAGGAGCAGATGGGTCCTGGAGTGGAGACCGCATATTGGCAAACGCAGTATTGGACGTCCTCCGGCCCGTTGGACTGATGATCTACGTAAGATTACCGGTGTAGGCTGGATGAGGATTGCGGAAAACCAGGATGTCTTGCGCGAACTTGGAGATGCTTATGTCCAGCAGTGGATTGACGATTCGAAAGTGCTCTTGGGGCCTATCTGAATAAAGTTATTTTTGATTTAACAGTAACTTATACATGTTAATGTTACGCAGAGTCACCCGTTTAGGGGCCATCCATAAATTACGTCACACGAATTTCACTGTAATTTGGATCTAACTTAATTTCTAAGGATACTATGTTGTAGCATGCAACAAGATTTTATTGACGTCCTGTATTGTGATACAGCACATCGTCATAATTTACTTTTTTCCAATATACTAATAAAAAAGAATAAGCGATGTTTCATTATGTAATAACGTTATATCACAAATATCCTGAACATTAAATAACATCATTTATGTATATTAGAGAAATAAAAGAACCTAGAATTGATACATTAAGTAAAGATCCAGAAGACTGTTTCGTTTAATGAAAAATGCTAAATTTTATTACAAATTTCGTCACACGAAGAAGGTACAAATAGGGATTTTGAAAATGTTTTGCCAATAAATATATCCTATAAATGTATTGGAATCCGATGGTGTAAGAGCTCATAAGCTTTTATCTGTTTGATACAGTCGAACGTCAGACGGTCAAATAGCTTTACCGGCAAGCGGTGAAACAGGCCCTAAATAATTATAATTGTGTTTGCAGGCAAACGAAGAAAAACTGACTTCAGTTATATCGACAAGTAATACAACGTATGTAGACGAAAAAATAGTCAAGTAAATACGCATTATCAAAGATTGCTCCAAAATTTGTAATCAGATCTCGATTAAATTTAAATGTGACTAATGTGAATGATAAACATCGGCTTTCGATTAACTTAAAAATCATTGAAATCGGTACCACCCAGTAAAAAGTTATGCGGATTTTCGAAAGTTTCCCTCGATTTCTCTGGGATCCCATCATGAGATCCTGGTTTCCTTATCATTGTACCAAACTAGGGATATCTTCTTCTCAACAAAAAAGAATTATTAAAATCGGTTCATAAACGACGGAGTTTTCCCAGAACATATATATATATATATATATATATACGGTCGAATTGAGTGAAATAAAATTGTAATTTTCAAGTAGGATCAGATTTTATCGTAAAAATATAAATTAGCAATCATTATGTCATCGTCACAATTTCATACCGTTTCTAATAAACGTTATCCTTCCCTATCGAACCACACAGTAACCATTTCAAAAACGTCCAATGGCTCATATAAAATCGTAAGTCGTCGCTTCGTAAGACGAACACCCAATGCTGCATTTACCGATAATTGGTTGACCGCGTGGGGAATTGGTAAGACCGATCAAATAAAAATAAATAAAATTATAAAAGTAGATACGCACTTTTACGTACCCTACAACTACCGCATAACGTGATAATTAAATGCTACGCTCTATTTGCGCTCTTATCAATCCCCCGCGCGACTTGACGCAGTGCGGGGATTCCCGCGAGTCGTGTTGAACAATTTTTGCAAGGAGCGGCAGTCTAGTGGTGGCGGTAAAATCATATTTATTTATGGTTTGTTCCGATGTGCACTGCGAGTACTACACAGTGCTATTACTGTAGAAAAATTCACTGTATAAAATGGACTGCCAGTATACTGTCGCAGTACCCTAGGGAAATATAATATGACGTCATAAATCACTGCCATATTCTACTGTGAGCTCTGGCGTTTTCGAGGTAAGGTATTCCAATAACTAATTAATTTTATTATATCATAAATTAAATTTACAATTACTATTAATAAAAATATTTTATATTTGATAGTACTACAACATTTTTTTTAATGAACTATAAAACTTTTTAGTACACTCATTTGAAATTTGAATGCTAAGTCAAAAAATGCGGCTGACAGTATACGGGATTGCGTTCCGTTTTAAATAGTAACCAGTATCGCTGTATAACTGGCTATATAGGAACAGTATACTAAATTGACATCACATTGTAAAGTGGTCGCAGTGCATATCGGAACACAGCCTTAGTGACGAAGGGGTTAGAATATTATTTATTTTATTATTATATATAACTAGCCTAATGGCAAGGACATGAGATTACTGTCCAAGTCACTAGTTCAATAGTCATTTTACAATTATTATTTTTTTACATTGTTGTAATTCATAAAATGATATTTAAGCATGTATTGTAAATATTATCTTTCATTCGATTCAGCAAAATGAACGTTGTATACCCGGGAATTCATGTTGAATTAAGTTTTACTCCAATTCATATGAAATATTCACTCGCAACCGCCAAAGCTGCATGTTTTCACCATGCTGCTATTTTGCGAGCACACAACTGATACCTGACAGCACCCAAATATGCGTACCATTTATAAAATTCACCCACACCGACCGCGGCGTTTTTTACGTTAGGGGAATGGCACGGAAATTTCAGCATTTTCAAAATTCAACGGTCGTAATTGATCACAAGGGCACAAGGGCCTTAGGTGGAACGCGCTCAGAACAACAAATACCTTAGTATTGCCACATGTATAAATTTTTAGTTGTCGCTGCGGCTGTCGCCGCATCATACATAGTTCACTTCATAGTTATATAATGGTTATATAGTTACATACACTATTTTGCCAAGCTATAGAGTATAGAATCTATATTCTACTATAGATAGATACGTAATGTTTTTATCTTAATTATAATTATGACCTTATATACTCTTTGATTTTATTTTTGGCAACACTTTCAACCGACCGTATTTACTATTTATAATTTCAAACTCTTAACGAATTTATTGAACAAATGTCAAATTTCGTTTGAAGACGAAGTGAAATATTAGAAAGACTATAAAATTTGTTAAATAAATGACTGAAAAAATACTTTAAATATTAGTTAGCTTATCTTACTAACTGTACAACTATATTAGATTGCTACTGATCAAAAATCTATTAAAATATGGCCCAGTTTAACTACCTCAATGAGCTAAACAGTTTAGCTACAATAGATGGGCCCATAACTCGTGGGCCACTTCAACGATGGGTGAAAAAAAGTAATAATGAAAACGTGAATCCTTCATTAAGTACATCGTTAAAGAATATATCAAATCTAAATATAAGTTCGTGTAATCAATCGATGCAGAAGTTGTCGATATCTAGTAATCAAAGTTATACCACTAATGTATTATCGAGCAACAAAACCCCGCCTAGAAATGAAAATAAAAAGGGTAAGAAAACTCCATCAAAAAATAAATCTCCCGGTACGTTATTAACGATTTAATTTAAACTGATTTTTAGTAGGATCATATTATATTTCTTGGTATTAATTGTTTGCAGGCCGATCAACAACTCCAACGCCAAATAAAGCTGGAAAGACACCTAACAAAGCTGATAGATTCATTCCTTCAAGAAGTAACTCTAACTATGAATTGTGCCATTACATGGTAAGTATATATTAAAATTTTACACTGCTTAATATCAAAAGTGTAGAAGAATTATGTATGTAGCAAAAGTTAACACACAATTTGTTTAAAAGTTAAGCAGAGATGATGACAAAGGTGAAGAAATCACTCAAAAAGCAGCAAGTGAAGCCATTGGACGTGCCTTAACAGACACAGAACCAGGACGGCTGTTACAATATACTTGCAAAGCCCCAGCTGCCCCCGAGGGCTATCAAAACAGACTCAGAGTTGTGTACTCACAGGTTTGTATACATATTTTTAATTACTAACTGATACTGCAAGCTTCGTACTGTGTTGTTTTTTTTTTTTCTATGACCTGATAACATCATAAAAATCGATGAACACCGCCTGCACAGACTAAGAAGTGCCATGTTCCGTTTTAGCCTGAGCGTGCAAGCGAGAGCGGGGTACAAGCGATAAAGAGCCACAATCAGCCCAAGCGTTGGCTTGTGACACAATTATCTCTCTTCTCGCGTGACGTCCGAGAGCAGTTACGATAAATAAATGTTAATTTATTGGAAAACTGTAATTATCAACTAACTGCTTTGTATTATACAAAATAATAATAATTTACTGTTAATAATTCAATTAAATGTTTGGCAAAATCATTGGCGAAAAGCTGATGGAGCCATAGTCTTTAAAGAAGAAGTCAATTCAATTAATAAACGTATGCAATCTCTCATCAATGTTTCTTTATGACGTTATCATATAAAACTATCGTCTGTAAACTGACGTTACATACAACTAATTTTTAACCGACTTTCAAAAAAGGAGAAGGTTCTTAATTCGACTGTATTTTTTTTTTTTTATGTATGTTACATCAGAACTTTTGACTGGGTGGAGCGATTTCGACAAATTTTGTTTTAATCGAAAGGTGGTGTGTGCCAATTGGTCCCATTTAAGTTTATTTGAGATCTAACAACTACTTTTCGAGTTATATCTAATAATGTGTTTTTACTTGACGCTTTTTTCGTCGACCTACATTGTATTATACCGCATAACTTTCTACTGGATGTACCGATTTTGATAATTCTTTTTTTGTTGGAAAGGGGATATCCCTAGTATGGTACCGTGATAAGGAAACTAGGATCTGATGATGGGATCCCAGAGGAGTCGAGGGAAACTCTCGAAAATCCGTAATAACTTTTTACTGGGTGTACCTATTTTGTTAATTTTTAATTTAATCGAAAGCTTATGTTTATCATGTGGTCACATATAAATTTTATCGAGATCTGATAACTGCTTTTTGAGTAATCTTTGATAACACGTAGTTGCTTGACTATTTTTTCGTCGATCTACGTTGTATTACTTGTCGATGTAATTGAAGTCGGTTTTTTTTTCGTTTGCGAGCAAACAATTATTTGCAATGTGTATCTTTTGTTTTTAATTTTCTATTATACCTTGTCCTATCAGTTACAAACTCAAAAAAAATTTATTATGTATTTTGCTACGGTTTTTAGTAAGCTATGCACGTATATACTTTTCGAAAACTAATTTTAGTCTAGTTGACTTTTAACTATAAAATTTAACTTTTAACAGGCCAAAGTTCCCTCTTCCGTTAAAAATACTACCAGATACATTCCACAAGCTCCGGACAGAATTTTGGACGCTCCGGATATTCTGGATGATTATTGTAAGTACAAGATGTTAAATTTCAAATATGTTTTGAATTTGTTAAGTCCAAAATGAAAATGACTAGACTATATTGTATCACCCAGTTTCATATTTATTGTACTTCTGTGTCAGATTTGTGCTTTTCTAAATGTTTATTATTTATTTTGTTATTGTAGTGTGTAAGTAGATGTTATTAACGAGGATTGTGTAATTTTACCGTATCAATTATGCGATGGAGTTTTTATAGCCGGAAGCATTTGTAGGCCGAATAATGGACAAGTTTATATACAGATATTAAATACACGCGAAACACAAGTAGATATTAATTATTTTAGACCAGAGGTACATTTATTATCGGATTATAATATTTGTAACTTTGAACGAAATTGTAATATTGACGGAGACAGGGTGCGCATTTTATTGAACCTTATAAATTTTGACCATTTAAATAGCGAGGAAACGTCATCAATTCAAAACATATGTGCAAAGTTTTCAGATGTTTTTCACTTGCCTAAGGATAAATTATCCACCACTAACCTTTACGATCAAAGCATACAGCTAAAGCCAGGTGCAGACCCAGTTTATACTAAACAGTACAGGTTACCATTTTCTCAACGTGAGGAAATTGAAACACAAGTTAAGAAAATGCTTTCTGAAAATATAATTGAACCAGCAAAAAGCGAGTGGTCGAGTCCTGTCTTACTGGTTCCGAAAAAATCCGATGATAATTCAAAGAAGTGGAGATTTGTTATAGATTTTCGAAAATTAAATTCTAGAACTTTAGACGATAAATTTCCTCTGCCTAATATTAACGATATTTTAGATTCTTTGTCAGGTTCAATGTATTTTTCACAGTTAGATTTGTCACAAGCTTATTATCAGGTAAAATTAAAACCAGAAAGTAGAAAATACACAGCATTTACTACACCTTCTGGACAATATCAGATGACGCGCTTACCTATGGGTTTAAAAATTAGCCCTAGTGCTTTTTCCCGGTTAATGACAATTGCTATGTCAGGTCTTACTTACGACAAATTGTTTGTTTATTTAGATAATTTAATTTGTTTCGGACGTAATTTAGAAATGCATAACAAAAATTTGATAGATATTTTAATTAGACTGCGAAAAGTTAATTTAAAACTTAATCCGAGTAAATGCGATTTCTTAAGAAAAGAAATACAATTATTAGGTCACGTTGTTTCTTCTGAAGGAATAAAACCAGATTTAGAAAAAATAAATATAATAAAAAATTATCCCGTTCCAAAAAATGCTGAAGAAACAAAAAGATTTGTAGCGTTCGTTAATTTTTATAGAAAATTTATACCAAATTTTGCGGAAATATGTTTACCTCTTAATAGGTTGTGTCGAAAGTATGTTCATTTTGAATGGTCAGATGAATGTAAAAAATCTTTTGAATTTTTAAAAAAGTCATTAATGTCTCCACCTATATTACAATATCCGAATTTTGATGACGACAACACGTTTATTTTACAAACAGATGCGTCTGGATATGCAATCGGATCCGTATTATGCAATAATGACAACAGACCCGTAGCGTTTGCTAGCCGTAGTCTCAATAAAGCGGAAATTAGGTATCCCACGATAGAAAAAGAGTTGCTCGCTATCGTGTGGTCCGTAAAGTATTTTAGGCCATATCTGTTCGGAAGAAAATTTATTATAAGAACTGATCACAAACCGTTGATTTATTTATTCAATCAAACAAATCCATCTAGTCGTTTGACAAAATTTCGTTTACTCTTAGAGGAGTATGACTATATAATAGAATATGTTAAAGGTACTGACAATGTAGCTGCAGATGCGTTGTCACGTATCCGAATAACTAGTGAGGAATTGAAGGAAATAAATCAACATGTTGTGTCAGTGTTGACGAGAGCTCAAAGGAAGAAAATGAATGAAAAGAGTTTAGGGAATGCCAGTTACAACCCCGAGGTTTCCGAGCGAACTGCTAACGATTGGACTGATCACCCAAGAGTTATGGAGTTGCTTAAAAAACCAGAGGAGTGTACTGAGTTAAGATTTTTAAATGAAAAACAATGGAAAAGTTTAAAGTTCTTAAACGGACAAAATAAAAATTTATTTAATTATGATGCATCGAATGGTATTTTAATAGTAAATCCATATTTCCGATTACAATACGCACGAGATGCCTTTGTAAGGAAGTTGGCGGATTACTGTAGAAAAATAAAAATTAATAATGTGTATGTAATACAAAATGATGAGAACAGCACATTAATAAAAGACTTAAGTCAGAGTATAGACATTGCACCTAACTGGTCCGGACCGCGTTTATATATTTTAAAAGGTGTAAAAGTAATAAGTGATCACGATACGAAACGTGTAATATTAAATGATTACCACTTACTACCGAGTAGTGGTCACGCCGGTATACGTCGTATGATAAGTAACATAAAACGTCGTTACTTTTGGCCGAAATTAGAAAAAGATATCGCGGATTTCGTAAATCGCTGCGATAAATGTAAACGTCAGAAACATTTTAAATATATTAAAGAGCCAATGGTCCTTACCGATACGGGATATTCGGCTTTCGATAGGATATACTTAGATTTAGTTGGGCCCTTAAGTAAGGATAGTGATAATTATAAATATATTCTCACATTACAGTGTGATCTTAGTAAGTACGTAGAAGCTTATCCGTTAAGATATAAGGATACAATTTCAGTGGCAACAGCTTTTATTAATAATTTTATTTTACGCTATGGAATTCCGAGAAACATTATATCTGATCGGGGCACGGAGTTCATTTCGAATGTAATGAATGAAGTGTGTAAAATGCTTAAAATCAATCAAATATCTTCGACAGCGTATCATCATCAGTCAATAGGAAGCTTAGAAAATACCCATAAAAATTTAATGTCATTCCTTCGCATACAAACAGACAATGAACCACAAAATTGGAGTTCATGGTTACCATATTGGTGCTTCGCTTTTAACACGACCGTACACACATCAACTAAATATACTCCATACGAACTCGTTTTCGGAAAAATATGTAATTTACCAAGTAATTTAACATCAGATGTTGCGCCTCTGTATAATCCAGAAGACTATCCGCAACAACTCAGATATAGACTTCAAAAATCACAGTATGATGCAAGAAAAAATTTAATTAGCAGTAAACAAATTAGAAAATGTAAATATGATTCCTATACTAATCCTATAACATATAATACAGGTGATATGATACTACTTAAGAATGAACAAAATGTAAACAAATTGGATCCTTTGTACATTGGACCATATAGAGTAATAGAAGATTGTAATCCTAATGTAAAAATACAATATAAAGGTAAAGAATTAATAGTACATAAAAATAGAACTAGACCATATTATACCAAATGATTTTTTTATTCTTTTGCCATTGAAAATGTACCTATGTAATTTAATATCTAAGTAAATTTGTTAAATTTATTTCAAATAAACTATGTTTATATGGAAAAAAAAAATGTAATCAATATTGTAATACTAATGTAATCCTATTAATATGTTTAATATATTTTAATTATTAATTATTTTGTTTTAATTCATATACTTATATAAATTAATATACCTTTTTACTCAAATAAAAATAAATGTAATCCATTATTTTTATTTTTTTTGCCGGTGGGCGTGTAGTGTGTAAGTAGATGTTATATGTAGTAGTAGCGTAAGAGTGCCTTAATAAGTACTTATATAATAATGTGTAACGTTTGAGATGGAGTTCAGTAATAAATCAAATTAGAATAGATCCAGTCGTTTTCATATCTCCGATGACATAACCTTACAGTTATTTTTGTTGTGAAAATTGGTCTGCGTTTTTGGGTTTCTGGATGAGATCACCATTTTTGTTATAAAACCACTATGTATTTCTTTTTAGTATAAGAGCTCTTACACACGAGCGGCATGTTGCCAAAGGCAAAGGTAACTGCAGTGAAATTACTGGACAAACGAGATGTAACAACTTATATCTCATTGGGATTGTGGCGATGGGTTTAGTCCCAAAATAAAGTGAATTTTAGCGAAGGCACTAGCAGGCCGCTATTATTAAAATAAAATGATTTACCTCAATATCATAGCGACCCTTTGCTCAGTTAAAATTCTTTTCCGCATTATGGTATCCTGGCGAGATATTAAACTTCGGTCAGCTCATCAAAAGAAGCAATGGACATTCGGAAATAATTGAAAAACTTTTGCTTGTTTCTTCGTAAAAGTGGATAGAGTGTAAAAAAGTGGCCATTTTGATCTCTATTGATTAATATTTCTTGAACCCACAATGAACGTGTTTTTATTTTTCGTATTTGTCGGCGTCGATGAAGTAAAAACAATGACAATGTTTCTTTTGCAACTGGCTCCTATACTGAAAGATCTGGCGCTGATCTCCGAAGTTAGAATGTTAGCGGCCGCCGTCGACGTGGTAACGGCTGCCGCCGACGCGTCGACCGCTACCGCCGACGTGTATCGAGGGCTGTAGTTACCTCTGCTGTTGGCAAAATGCCGTTCGTGTGTAAGAGCTCTAATTTAAGTATGATTATGTCTCTTGTTTTTGTGTACAATAAAGTGTAAATAACTAAATATTAAAACCATCATGGTGTTTATATGGAGAGTTTTGAGTTACATATTTATATCTTAAATGATTTGTATTACTTTCCAAGGTGTACTTTGATTGTGACTGTGTGGCATTGTGGAATAAATTTTTTTACCTCTTATTTAGCTCTCTATGTAAGTGTGTTGTCAACCCTATCAACCTTGTTGAATTAACAAAAGCCTTTCCTTAATATATATCATTAGGAATATTTAAATTTATCATAAAAAAATTCTTATTTTCAGATCTTAATTTAGTTGACTGGAGTGCATCTAATATACTAGCTGTAGCCTTAGGTAACTCAGTATATTTATGGAATGCTGGCACAGGACAGATAGAACAATTACTGACGCTAGAAGGATCAGAGACAGTATGCTCAGTTGCGTGGGTACAAGGAGGTGGCTCTCATTTAGCTGTTGGTACATCTTCTGCTACAGTAGAGTTATGGGATTGCGAGAGGATAAAAAGACTGAGGGTAAAAATTTATTTACAGTCATAAATTAAAGAATTCATAGTCTTACCCCAACTACAAATTTCCCATGATATTAACTATTTACTCTCTTTATCTATTACACCTACATAAACTATTGCCTATAATCATCAATCATCGTAACTTCTTGTTTTAAAATATATCCTGACTAAACTAAACAAAACAAAACCAAATCAAATAAACAAGCTTTCTATCGTGTTATAATAATATAACAAATATTATTAAGAGCTTGTGACTTCAAAGTGTTCACTTTGTTCAGATAATGGACGGGCACAGCGGACGCGTGGGCTCGCTCGCCTGGAACCTGTACGTGGTGTCGAGCGGCGCGCGCGACGGCACCATCGTGCACCACGACGTGCGCCAGCGCGACCACGCCGTCGCCTCCGTCGCCGCGCACACGCAGGAGGTGACCACTGTCGTGTACACAACACACAACAGATAGTTCGATACAACCTGTACGTGGTGCCACCATCACCATCGTGCACCACGACGTGCGCCAGCGCGACCACGCCGTCGCCTCCGTCGCCGCGCACACGCAGGAGGTGACCACTGTCGTGTACACAACACACAACAGATAGTTCGATACAACCTGTACGTGGTGCCACCATCACAGTCGTGCACCACGACGTGCGCCAGCGCGACCACGCCGTCGCCTCCGTCGCCGCGCACACGCAGGAGGTGACCACTGTCGTGTACACAACACACAACAGATAGTTCGATACAACCTGTACGTGGTGCCACCATCACCATCGTGCACCACGACGTGCGCCAGCGCGACCACGCCGTCGCCTCCGTCGCCGCGCACACGCAGGAGGTGACCACTGTCGTGTACACAACACACAACAGATAGTTCGATACAACCTGTACGTGGTGCCACCATCACCATCGTGCACCACGACGTGCGCCAGCGCGACCACGCCGTCGCCTCCGTCGCCGCGCACACGCAGGAGGTGACCACTGTCGTGTACACAACACACAACAGATAGTTCGATACAACCTGTACGTGGTGCCACCATCACCATCGTGCACCACGACGTGCGCCAGCGCGACCACGCCGTCGCCTCCGTCGCCGCGCACACGCAGGAGGTGACCACTGTCGTGTACACAACACACAACAGATAGTTCGATACAACCTGTACGTGGTGCCACCATCACAGTCGTGCACCACGACGTGCGCCAGCGCGACCACGCCGTCGCCTCCGTCGCCGCGCACACGCAGGAGGTGACCACTGTCGTGTACACAACACACAACAGATAGTTCGATACAACCTGTACGTGGTGCCACCATCACCATCGTGCACCACGACGTGCGCCAGCGCGACCACGCCGTCGCCTCCGTCGCCGCGCACACGCAGGAGGTGACCACTGTCGTGTACACAACACACAACAGATAGTTCGATACAACCTGTACGTGGTGCCACCATCACCATCGTGCACCACGACGTGCGCCAGCGCGACCACGCCGTCGCCTCCGTCGCCGCGCACACGCAGGAGGTGACCACTGTCGTGTACACAACACACAACAGATAGTTCGATACAACCTGTACGTGGTGCCACCATCACCATCGTGCACCACGACGTGCGCCAGCGCGACCACGCCGTCGCCTCCGTCGCCGCGCACACGCAGGAGGTGACCACTGTCGTGTACACAACACACAACAGATAGTTCGATACAACCTGTACGTGGTGCCACCATCACCATCGTGCACCACGACGTGCGCCAGCGCGACCACGCCGTCGCCTCCGTCGCCGCGCACACGCAGGAGGTGACCACTGTCGTGTACACAACACACAACAGATAGTTCGATACAACCTGTACGTGGTGCCACCATCACCGTCGTGCACCACGACGTGCGCCAGCGCGACCACGCCGTCGCCTCCGTCGCCGCGCACACGCAGGAGGTGACCACTGTCGTGTACACAACACACAACAGATAGTTCGATACAACCTGTACGTGGTGCCACCATCACCATCGTGCACCACGACGTGCGCCAGCGCGACCACGCCGTCGCCTCCGTCACCGCGCACACGCAGGAGGTGACCACTGTCGTGTACACAACACACAACAGATAGTTCGATACAACCTGTACGTGGTGCCACCATCACCATCGTGCACCACGACGTGCGCCAGCGCGACCATGCCGTCGCCTCCGTCGCCGCGCACACGCAGGAGGTGACCACTGTCGTGTACACAACACACAACAGATAGTTCGATACAACCTGTACGTGGTGCCACCATCACCATCGTGCACCACGACGTGCGCCAGCGCGACCACGCCGTCGCCTCCGTCGCCGCGCACACGCAGGAGGTGACCACTGTCGTGTACACAACACACAACAGATAGTTCGATACAACCTGTACGTGGTGCCACCATCACCGTCGTGCACCACGACGTGCGCCAGCGCGACCACGCCGTCGCCTCCGTCGCCGCGCACACGCAGGAGGTGACCACTGTCGTGTACACAACACACAACAGATAGTTCGATACAACCTGTACGTGGTGTCACCATCACCATCGTGCACCACGACGTGCGTCAGCATTTTGACATATATATTACTTATTATGTTTTAATATTTTACAGATTTGTGGTCTAAAATGGTCTCCTGATGGTAAATATTTAGCATCAGGAGGTAATGACAATCTGCTGAACATCTGGCCTATTTCACAAGGACAACACTACTCACAGCCACAGTATTTATATTCATTCAAGTAAGTGTATCAAATAGTGTTTATTATATTTTTCAATTAATGAAACAAAAAAGCTAATTGAATTTCATACTACACTTTTATATTGTACTGTTTGTATTGTGTACTTAAATGTTTGTAAAATCCAAAAACTGCACGCTTCCACACAGTCCTTTTAAACTGTTTGCCGTTCATATTTAGCAGTGCCCTCTAGTAGATTACTTAGGAACTAATGATCGACCATACAACGATATATATTATTATAAAAATATAGTGGCTTCAGGCAACATCCATTAATTACGTGAGCTATTTTTCAATCATTTTAGACATTCCAACCCTAAGGTGAGATTTAGTGAGATTTGCTTGGGACCTAGTCATTCTTCTTTATTCCAGTCAACACTTAGCTGCAGTGAAAGGTCTAGCGTGGTGTCCGTGGAGTTCAGGTATCCTGGCGTCGGGCGGCGGCACCGCTGACAGAACTATACGCATCTGGAATGTTAACACTGGTACTAATATCAACACAGTCGACACAAATTCTCAGGTAAATAGTTTTTATAACTGATAAAGTAAGTTTGTATTCAAAACGTTTTCTTGCTGTAATATAACTCAAAAAAAATATTTGTTTTTTTTATTATGTGGCAAGTTCAAGATGTAAGGATCGTGACAGTAAAGTTTAGTCATATGGAATCCAATATCCATGTGGCTCCATCTTTGCATGTTCTTGTAAATAATACAGCAAAGTTTTTAATTATTGAGTAGTCATCTATACTAATATTATAAAGCTGAAGTTGAAGTGTTTGTTTGTTTGTTTCAACGCCCTAATCTCAGGAACTACTGGTCCGATTTTAAAAATTCTTTCAGTGATAGATAGCCCATTTATCGAGGACAGCTATAGGCTATATATCATCACGCTAAGACCAATGAGAGCGGAGCACCAATGAAGAATGTTTCAAAATCGAGGTTTTTTCTTTTGAGAGCTTCCCCAGTTAGCCCAAAGAAACTGTTCCACGCGGACGAAGTCGCGGGCAAAAGCTAGTTAAAGATAAAATGAGTTATTATGAAATCAAACATGTATTCAAGTAGAAATAGTATTTAATGTTCGCACTTGTGTGTCGTGCCAGGTGTGCTCGATCGTGTGGAGCACGCATTACCGCGAGCTGGTGTCGGGGCACGGCTACGCGCAGAACCAGCTCGTGCTCTGGAAGTACCCGGCGCTGGCGCGCGTGGCCGAGCTCACCGGGCACGTGGCGCGCGTGCTGCACCTGGCGCTGTCGCCCGACGGCACCACCGTGCTCTCGGCCGGCGCCGACGAGACGCTGCGGTGAGCACGCACACACACACGCACGCACGCACGCACGCACGCACGCACGCACGCACGCACGCACGCACGCACGCACGCACACACGCACGCACACACGCACGCACACACGCACGCACACACACGAACGCACGCACACACACGCACGCACGCACACACACGCACGCATGCACACACACGCACCCACACACACGCACCCACACACACGCACCCACACACACGCACCCACGCACACACGCACCCACACACACACGCGCACACACACGCGCACACACACACACACACACACACACACACACACACGAGTCGAACACAATTCACTGATGACAGGACTCCTTGGACTTACTTAAGTCGAGATTATTTTTCTTCGCTATTTTGTATATATGACGTAATTTGATAGTGGAGTGGGGGCCTGCCATGCAACGTACTTTGAAACATGAAACCATCACACTATCGATAAATATTAAAAAATCATTTATTACACTCTAATGGTTAATATTTTACTCCCTATAATGATTACTTCAACTTTTCACGCCCTCTGTTCATTTTTTAATTAAGAGCCATTTCACAAAAATCGGTCACAATACGCAAAATTGTAATATTTTGACGTCGTTAATCTCAGTATTGGATGCAATAATGTAATTTATATTTTTGAAATATAATAGAGCAACCTTTGTTGTAGTAAGATAGTAGTAAGGTAGTAGATCAGAATTATGATTCATATTGTGTGTACAAAATTTATTAACCTTTTCATCAGCCGCCTTCCTGGGTAAACGGTCGAAATGTATACTTTGAAGCCCTATTTTTCAATAACCTTTACCTTAAAACTGTATTAAAAATATGGTAATATGTGGAATATGTTTTTGTTGATACATAATACAGATTTTTTTCCATCTGTATCGCCGTTAATCCATAATAAAATTTTCAATTTACATATATTTTCCAAAAAGTACAATTTTAAAAGCGATATTTTTCTTAGAAAATTTTAAAAATTTAACGAACTATCTTCATCAAATTAAACTTACATCATTTAGGAATACAAAAAAATATATATTTAATTGTTTTTAATACATTTTGTATTAAATAATAAAAAGCTCACACGCGCCAAGCGCCTGTTGTTATATTGTGATAAACCGCATTTGATACTTTCATAAAAATAAAATTACGAAAATGACTAAAATAATATAATATGATAATTTCTGTAAACAAATGTAAAATTAATTTTTTTTTTCTCACATTATCAATACAAATAGGCATTAAAATCTGTTTTTCTTGTTATTTGTTAATTAATATGTTTGTCGGTGTCATTGAGTTTATAAAAAAATTGAAAACGGCAAAATTTGATGGTCTACTTTTATCCAAAACTATGCAACTCACATTCACACACAGATTTTCTGGGGCATAATAAAATGCTATTTTATTCATATCGTAAATATTAGATTCATTCGTATACTCAAAAAACTAAATCAATTTAAAAAAAATTGCGTCATAAAATTGATATTTTATTTTTAGAAATTTATTGACTGTTGTTATTATAACATACTAAAATTTTTATCAAATTATTATGTAAAAAACATTTTATTCCATAGTTATTAATTTTTATTATACATTAGAAAATGATCAAGATGGTTGTTTGGTACACTACTAACTAGCATAAAGATCTCGCGGCTCGTACGACTCGCGCGATGCGACCAAATTTACCTAAACTTGGAGAGCGAAAAATTATGAAATGGCTCTTAATGATTTTTACGGATTTTCATACACTTTTAATCTACCAAAATCGCTTACCATAATGGCGCATGTACGCCACTTAAGTGAACAAAAACATAATTATTTTATTTAATTTCAGCCTCTGGAAATGCTTCATGCTGGATCCATCTAAGAAAAAGGAACCAACTGATTCGAAGGCTGCAAAATCTCTACTTAACATGAACAATTTAATTAGATAATAGATGTTAGATAATTCTAATTTTATCGTGTGTGATTGAATAAATATGTTTTTAAGTTTCGTTGAAAAAGGTTTTAACCAAAACATTTCAGAAATTATGATGAAATGAAGAATTCCAATTTCAAAATTCCAATAACAATGCTAAGAAGAAATACCCTTTAAAGATAATGATTATCTTGTGTAACCTAAATTGCTTAAGGTTTTCACAATAAGCATTCCATTTTGACACAGTGGTGCTCTATTTTTGTTTTTAGCTAACGTTATCACATGTTAGCTACTATTTGTAATGTAGAGTACATTTACTTAGTGTGTTTTGCAGTTGTACTTGTGAATACATTGGCTATTCCTGAAGTTCCAATGTATTGTAATTTGTCCTGACAAATTATAGCTTTTGTGAACACTTAAAATCTAATTTTAATAGTTTAAATAACCGAAAGCAATAACAAATCTTCATTTTATCCTTAGAAACTTTTAAAGTTATTCAGATTTACTCACCAGACGTGATTGGTATTTTATAATGCTAGTATTTTGACATGTTTTATTTCGAAGTCGGCAAGTTTAAATATTTTAGAGTATTTTATTAATTTTTGACTGACAAGAAGAGAAGTTGAGGTCGTAAAATGTGTCGCGATCTTTCCTTTCTCAACTGAAATCAGCTTGAATTGGTTACTTTTCTAATTATTAGACAACTTTCGTCTTTGTTTTTTTCCTTTGACATTTCATTACCTCGGCTTCCTTGTTTTGATTTAACGTCTTTGTAAATCATATTTGAAGCTATTGATGTAATTATTGATTTGTATGAATTTAAAAATGAATTGTGAATTTTAATTGATAACTGTTATTTGATTTTTAATAAATGATTCACTAAACAGACATGTTTCTTTATATAATTTTACCCTAAAAAAATCTAGCTCAATTATACTTCATTATCATGATCACTTCAGCCTATCGCAGCCAAAAATAGAGTGAACTCATGTGTGTTGCCCATAGTCACCACGCTGAGCAGGCGGGTTGGTGACCGCAGGGCTGGCTTTGTCGCACCGAAGACGCTGCTGCCTGACTTCGGCCTGTGTATTTCAAAGCCAGCAGTTAGATGGTTATTCCGCCATCGGTCGGTTTCTTAAGTTCCAAGGTGGTAGTCGAACTTTGTTATCCCTTAGTCGTCTCTTACGACACCCACGGGAAGAGGGGGTATTATTATTATATATTCTTTACCGCCGTAACCACACAGCAATTTATACTTATTAAATGAATATTAGGTATGTTAAATAATATTAAAATAACAAAAATAATTTAGGTAATTTACAGGCTTAATGATTAAAAAAATATATGAATGTTGTTCATTAATTCTATACGATTTGAGAAGAAATTTTTGTTAATTTTCGTGGATATATTACTCATATTGAAGTACATACTCTTCAACAATTACGAACTACTCTCTATATATATTTATTTATAATCTAGACTAGATTAGCAGTCGTCACACTATACCAAGGGCAATGTAGTTACATATCGTTGCCGGGTCGCACACTTAATGGGTGTTTGTCGGTTAGTCCACTTATATGTATTCGATCTGTTCTTATTTGTTACATAACCTTAACACGTTGAACGCCAGACCAAAAACCATGTTTAGTCCAGTGGGCCGCGACGGACACCATGTGACTGCCATTATATTGGGTCCAAGAGGCCGTGTCGGACACCATGTGTCCGCATGCCCTCGATCACTTCAGAAGCCTCTAGGGAGCCGACAGACAGTGTTTCGACTGTTTTTACTAAGGCAAGTGACCCGCGCGGCCTCACAGTGCAATAAGGCCACATAGCACAAAAAAAAAATCGAAAACACTTTGAATTTATAGGCTTTTTAACAAATTGTTTCCAAAAATGTTATAGCTGGTGTCTGCCACTTGAGATCTTGGAAAATAATGGGTAAATAACTGTTTCCGTCAGTCGCCCATTGTTTTTGAGGTTTTCGCTGACAATATTTGCAGAAAAACACCTTAACAATTTTTTGACGATTCTCGATTTATTGGTGTGGCCCCAGGCGAAAGTATGCTGTCGGACATATGGTGTCCGTCATGGCGTTCAACGTGTTAAGATACAGTAAAAGCACTCCCTCTCTTCCGGTGGGTGTCCTAAGAGAGGAAAAAGTGAAAACAAAGTTCGACTACCAACTTGGAACTGTGGAAGCTGGTGGACACTAGGATCACTACCGAATTGTTATCTTTTAAATACACAGACCGGATACGAGCATTATTTATTATTAGCATCTTCAGTTCGTATGCCTAGTGTAATGATTTTGGACATAAATCCGCTTACGTTGATACGTAACAGGAGTCGATAACTACTTCGACCTCCTGTTACGGGCAGCAATAGTGACGGTGGGGAGGTGGGTTTTAATTACTACAGGGTAACAAGAGGCTACCAACCAACCACTGAGGCCTGACTACGTACAATGGACACACTCTTCAGCTGGACTATCGCCTCTTCATACTCTATATAGCTAATATATATTAACTAGAGTTACGTGGAGTGGAAGAGTTCTGTGTGTTAATCTGAAATCCATAGAAAGTTCGAGGACACGATGATTCTAAACTCCGGTCACATGTTCTACTTCCGTGAAGGTGATAGATAGGTTTTCCCAAGGATGCATCGGTTTTGTGTGACATGACTCTTGTTAGATATCTCATGATGATAAAGTCAAGGCCATGAACGTGAAAGAAGATATTTCGAAAGCCAAACATGCCAACACTCGGCCTTCTCCAGCGTTGTTATGGGAAACTTCTACGCCAAAGTAACCCCAAATGCGGTTAGTATTGACGAATCCAAACACTGACGAGGAACGAGATAGAATACACCAAATTTTATAATAGACATATATATATCTATACAAATAAATAAAATTGGAGTTTGTTTGTAATATTAAAATAACCTTTTTTTACTAAATGCGTGTGGTATGTATACACGGTACATATACCAAAATAACATTTTTTACAATTTTTGTCTGTCTGTCTCTCTGTTCCGGCTATTCTGTGAAACGGCTGGACCGATTTTGACGGGACATTCACTAGCAGATAGCTGATGTAGTAAGGGGTAACTTAGGCTACCTACTTTTATTTTAGAAATGTATTTATTTTATAACTCTACGAACTGAACGATAACTTTTTTGTTAAATTCGGCGCGGATGAAGTCGCGAGCACAGCTAGTTCTAAAATATATCAGCGACTAGTTTTAACAGAAACTGCAATATAAATTCAATTCACCTGTAACCACTAGAAACACGGACGAGATGACCGACAACGTGGTGAAGATGGTGTGTACTCTGAGTTGCAGCCAATTTTCGCCGACGAAATCAGTGAGGCAGTGTTCAGCCTTTCTCCGGAAATCATGAATTAAATGAGGCGGATATGCGAAAACCTTTTGCTCAAGTAGCTATGCCAATCCAAAATTTCAGAAACCTCTACTATTCTAAAATAAATAATATCATATATCCAACGGGCGACAACGACCGAATTCAAGCCTAACAAACGATGTATTTTTTTCTTTCGTAGCAGGGTAAACAGGGGATTGTCATTGGTAAGTCATACAGAAACTGGTGTCTGTCGATGTTACCCTTATCGATTTTGATTATTTTTAGTCCTCAAGTTGAAAGTCACACAACGTGCTGCGGAACGGGCTCTGCTTAGAGTTTCTCTTTCTATCATAGGATCAGAAATGATAGTATTCGCGAGATAATGGAAGTAACCGACATATTCCGTAGAAGTGACACTGGCCTAGTCACGTGTATCGCACTACCAGTTACCACCAGTAATCTCTGTAAGAGACGTATTTTGGAGTGGAGAACGTGTGTTGGCTGCGCAAAGGCAGTATGAGGCGTCCTGGCCCGCTGGACCGACTCTCTGCGTAAGATCGCCGGCAGAGGTTGAATGAGGACTGCGGACAACCGAAATATTCGGAACGAACCTGGGGAAGCTGTGGACTGCGATAGACTATAGGAAAGCGAAACATTTTAAGTACTAATTGTCGTGGTCCGATGATCAATCACAACTAACAAAATAAAAACAAAAAATACAAATTCGACCGAATGCGTAGAAGTGAACAAACGCTGCCGTTACCGTTAGGTAGGTATATAGCGAATGAATACAGTTAAAATAAATATTATAAAGTCTCTTAAATATTTGTAATTGCTTGGCACATCTGTTCAAACTTTCAGATTCTGTTGTTTTTCTCTTGAATCTGTTTAGATAGTAGACTAGTTAAATTTTCCTTGAGCTGCGGGCTCCACGAAAACAGGCGACGGGCCGAGTGAAGCACAAATAGCAGTAGTTTCACTAAATGTCTTACAAAACCAATGTATTTTATTTCGACAAGTATATAATGAAAACTGGACTCCTAAATATACTTAACATTTTTGTTTATAAATGCAAGGATTGGCATTGTTTGATTTAAAAGTAAAAAAAAACAACACTGTCAATAGAAACGTTTATTATCTAAGAAGATATTACATGTTGAAATAAATGGAATGTAAATAGGAAATAAATATATTAAAATGAAGTTAAAATTGGAGAAAAATGTGTTTTTAATATATTTAAAAATGTGATGAAAAAGCGAAGAAATTATGGAAGCTGTGTTATGACTAGAACTAGAATTTTAATGAAGACAGATACGCTTAGATAAATGCAAGAAAGGAACTAAATCATAATATTAGACTTAACTTTGGACTGCGTTGTTATTATACTTGGTCTGCTTATTTTCTATTTAAAGTACTTATCTTTATCAAATTAATAAAAAAATCGCTATCCAAAATAGATCTATTAATACAAAAATAATTAGTAAAACCTGTTAAAATAATTGTCGACTAAGACTTGCTGGCAGTTCTAGTTTCTATGTGATGTGAGAAAACATTTTTCACACATAATATTCATAATTTACGGATTCTCTTATTCCCCAGGCTACATATGAATGTGCCTAAAAGCTAAAAATTAAAAAAAAATTATATCTTAAATAATAAATTTTAATGAGCTACAGATTCGAATAACTTATCTATGGCAAACGATAATACAAATTATTATTTTATTTTAATTTGAGAATACCGAGGGGACGGGTTGCTAGACACTTTATATTTAAGGTTAAGATAAAAAAATGAGAGAACGGTCATAAATAAAATTAAATTTGACAACTGGAAACCTAATAGATTGCTCAAGTTACTTATATTAAAGTTCGAAATAAAATGAGATTTTGTAAATTACTTTACTAAAATTATTAATAATAATCAAGTTATGATTGGCTCTAAAGAAATCAGTCTTCTAAAGAAGACGTTTCATTTAATCAATTTATGCGAGAATAAAATTAGACCATTTTATTCAACAACACTCAAATATTTCGACGCCCCCGGGGAATAAAGTCGTAAAGTGCTATAAAGTGGTTAAAGTTAAGTTAAAATTAAGAACGATTCCAACTAATCGACGTGTACGAGCAACCCATCCTAAGACAGCTGTAATGCATGCGTAAAAATAATAAAATTACCTACATTTTAAAACTAATGAAAGTCTATAATATATATCAACAGAATTCTTCGAACATTATCGATTTAATGTATAAATATCGATGTGATTATATTGTATACTTCGAGTTCGTAAAAAATATTGTAAAATTATTTCATTTTGTTTCCAACTTATATTGCAACTGTTCCCTTAATTCTTTCAAATCATAATAAACATCACATTTATTTATTTATATTATTATTATATAAAAAAGGGTTAACATACATTAATAAGAACACATTGTACTTTATTGCTACTTTACAAAATCTATTGCATAAAAATGCAATTTTAATTTAGTAGCACATTGTTATTACGTAAGCTCTCATATTTTAAGTACTCACTAATCAACATATCGATCATTGTAAAACATTGTGAGATTCTCTCGATCAATACTGAGGTTAAAACTTAGGTCTGGGAGAACCTTTATATAATAACTGACACTTCTATTCTACCTTGTTTGGTGATCTATTAACTAAACTAAAAATATTGCAGTGGACTTATAATAGTATTACTAAATACCAATTTTTTTTTTACTTAAAATACAACCGACTTCAGCGATAACAGCCGAATTGAGATGTACTTGGAAAATCGATTTTAAAAATAAACGTGAGTATCTTTGAACTCAAATAAATCTATACTGTTAACAACATATTATAACTATAATTACATAACCTTATGACATTATGTATTCGATCTTGTTACGTTTTCCAATTATAAATTATCATAGATATCACTTATATATTATAAACCATATTGCTAGCCAAACAAAAATAATTAAAAATTCTTTAATAAAATAGAAATGTTTAAACTTTCGTTGCCCTACAAAAATATCACTAAAATTACTATCGGATAAAAACATACATATAGAACTATAAATTTAAAAATGTTTTGTTTTCTTACGATATAAATATTAAGGCGGTACGGTAAATCAATCAAATTACTGAGCCGAGACTTCGGGTGTGAGTGACGTCATCGCCTAACATGGCGGACATGGCTACAGTATTGGATATGGGCTCGACGTCCCTCACTAACTGTTCGTGGCTGGTCGTCAGCGGCCCTCCGTACTTGAAACTACGACGTAAGCTGGATCGTATACTTTTCGCAGAATCGCTCTTTCTGACGAAGGACCGTCTCAAGTAGTCGCGAGTAAGCGTGAGTGAGTGTCGGGAGGATGTCGGTCTGTTTGTCGGTGGTCTGTTTGTCGGTGGTCTGTTTGTCGGTGGTCTGTTTGTCGGCGGTCTGTCGGTTGTCGGGCGGCTGCCGGTCTCGTCGGTGACGGTAATCGTCGGAGTAAGGTTGTACTGTGGCGGTTGCGGTTGTTGCCGGTCGACGCTCTCGCTGAGAGTGATCGGTAATTGAGATGTGTCTGTGGTCTCAGCGCGGCTTGAGGTAATTCTGAAATCAATATGGTGATTAATAATTAACAGCTTCGAATTTGAAGGCAACTAAAGGTGTATCTGTGTGTGTGTGAGCGTATTGTGTGTGTGTGTGTGTGTGTGTGTGTGTGATGTGTGTGTGTGTGTGTGTGTGTGTGTGTGTGTGTGTGTGTGTGTGTGTGTGTGTGTGTGTGTGTGTGTGTGTGTGTGTGCGAGTGTGTGTGTCGCTCACCTGCGCAGCGTGCGGAAGCTGCGCCTCAGGCCGGACAGCAGGCGCGCGCCGGTGGCGGTGGAGTAGGAGGGCGGCGGCGTGTACTTGGGCGGTGGGTCAGGCGCACGCACCTCCTGGACAGCCACGGCCTCGCCTGGCACCGCCTCGCCGGAAGAGTCCAACCGCGGCCGGTACAGGTTCTGTACTCGCTGGCAAATGCAATTGGATAAATATGGGAATAAGACAATGATTTCACATCAGATTTTGACTTTATAAAATCAAAATATTTTCACCTCTGAAAGGAATATCTGCAGAAATATAATTATATATAATAATCATTTACAATATTATGCCGGTGCCAATACTTAAAAGAAAAATAATGACTTTGCTCACAAATCGTTCAATTAATAATATCTAGTGAACGAAAACGTTTTGATCTAATATTATAACTAGGCTTGAATAAAATTTCGACACCAAAAATTTATTAAGCTAACTCATAAAAGTGAACTTTACAATAAAAGCTTATAAAAGGGAAAAACGTGATACCTTTTATATTCCTTAAGAAAGTTATTTGAAATTTGGTATCTTTAGTAGTTAATTTATTCATTGCAATTTCACAATTTTTTTTATTACATATAAAACACATTTTATCAAGTTTGCATTAAAAAAACCAACTTATCGAAAATTCGAGTTCGAGCGTATTATTTAGATTTATGGCGTATTATTTTAGATTTAACTTCATACTTACCGTGTCATCCAAGCAGTCATTTGGCGGATAATCCTAGCCGCGTTAAAATTTAAAATATAATTTATTTGCTTTTCATTTAATTATCTACAAAAATACTCATATTTTTTTTATTTTTAAAAGCTTTTATTTAACTTGCAATGTATTTACTATGTACTTTTGTTCAGGTGGAAACTTGCAACTATGAAGTATATATATATATATCTTCAAACGATTGAGCTAAAATTTTGTATATACGTTTAGTTTGGATGACAATGTATGGTTAGCTATATGACGTCACACTAAAACCAATTGCGAACTTGTAAAGATTGCGGACTGGTTATTTTTAATCCACTCTTACATTATGGGTACCAATGAAAGGCTTTACTGAGAATACCAGACTGAGAAACCTGTTCTTTTGCAAGACTTACCTATGTAGATAAAAAAGAAAAATTGAATTGAAAACTTGATCTGATTGATTTTAATTTTTAAAATTTCTAAACTAAATAAATACGAGTATTTAAATCTCGCGACAAACTTTTATATCGTAAGAATTGTGTATTGAATGTTGTATGATTTTAGCGCATTTAAAAAGTGTTATTTAAAAAAAAATACTTTTGAATAATTAATTTTATATACAACTAAGAAATTTTATCTCATTCAGTATTATTTAGTAATAGTATTGCAAGTATTATCCGAAATAGATAATTTTGGTTCGGGCTTTGCCAAAGTTTTGCAGTCTATATTGATTGGTACAACAAAATATTAAACAAAATCTGACGAGCTTCTCTTTAGATCGGTAGAAGTGTTGGAGTAAGTCGGCGAGTAAGTGTAATTAGAGGCACGTACGTCGAGTATGTCGGGCGGGCCGCGGGTGACGTAGCGCCAGGTCTGCAGCGCGGCCACGAGCGGCAGCAGCAGCAGCGCGCCCTGCTGCAGCGCCACCGCCGCGCGCCGCGCCCACACGGGGAAGTAGCTGCGGCCAGAACACGCGTGAGCACGGCCCTTTACACTACACGTGCAAACAGGCGCGCGGCCCACCCGGCGGTGAGCGGGTGGGCCGCGCGCCTATCGTAGCCTATAGACGCCTTAAACGCGTTACCCGACCATCCCCGGGAGCTTTGACCACTTTACTCGCCACAGGAACACGACACTACTTGAGCACAGATCTATTTAGCGGTGATCTTTTTTAAGGTTGAGGTGCTTCCCCAGATGGACTGCTCCAGATTTTATGCAGGATACATCCTGCTGCCATATCTTAAAAATAATTATATTACTTCTATTTTCGAACCATGAAAAAGAATTTTTCACTGATTTCTATGCATGGCGATTCTGGTAAACCTGAATAATTCAAATTTCCACATTTTTTAACGGAGCAAACTTTATATAACATTTTCCATTACCTCCTAATATTTGATTTCTACTTATTTCAATGGTCTATTAATAAATAAATATAAACATTTATTTACTTATGATTATTATTATGCTTATATTTTTTTTTTTATCTAATTACAATTAACAGATTTTATATTAAGTAACCATCAATAAGGCAATTATATTTGGATTGTAAAACTCGACCACATTTATGACTTTCACTCTAAGCTTAAGTGGCTTCTTATCCGTCTTCGCCGGAATGCACACATCCTCTCACTTCTGTTGTGTATACTATTTAAACCAACTAGTCCTTTAAACTTTAAGGACAAATTTGAATTTGTTGGAGATCACAGTAAGGTGTTCACCTGGCAACCTCAAACTTAGAGTGCCTGTACATAAGACATAATATTGCCGAAGTTCATTTGCTGTTTAGGCTATTATTTTGAGGAATGCTTTGGTATGCTTTACCCTTACACGTAAAGCTCAAAGTATTGCTTAATTTAAAAAACTTGTAAAAGACCATTATCATCTTAATATGATATAATTCTATTTATAAAATCGCTAACGAGCGATAAGGCCGCCACATTGTGCACAACTATGTGCTTAATTACTCTCACAATTATTAATTTAATTACTCTATGTGCGGTGTACAATAAAAGAATAAATAAAATTTTTAGAAAATATTTCGAGAAATATGAAAAGAATAATATAGTTTCTATATCAGTTATATATTATAGTTCTAAGAATAAGACATATTTACCCGACGGGCTTTCTCCAACTATACAACTGGCGTTGCTGGCCGACTCGGAAATCCATTACACATAGTGCCTGTAATTAAAATATATTTTAAAATAAACCAAAGTGAATTGGTCATGATGACATCACTTTGTTGAAAAATACTTATTACCGTTATAATTTTAACGGAAGTTTTCACATAACTTACGACAGGTTGAAAATTGTTTAACGCTACATATCCGGCTCGTGGGACCAAAGAAAAATGAATGTCACACCTAAATTGCTACTGTTGATATTAAATAAAAGATAATCACTCATCATCATCATCACTTCAGCCTATCGCAGTCCACTGCTGGACATAGGCCTCCCCAAGTTCGCGCCAGACATATAAAAGATAATACTGGATATTAAAGTTTAAATATATTTGCTAACGTAGAGCAGCACGTCTCAATAACACGCAGTACCCCTTAGATCAGAACATATCAGACACACACGGTACTCCTCAGATTAGCATGTCTCAGTAACACACAATACTGACACAGAGCAGCGCATCTCTGAAACACAGTACTCACACAGAGCACTCCGTCTCATGACACGCAGTACTCACACAGAACAGCGTGTCTTATGACACACAGTACTCACACAGAGCAGCGCGTCCCATGACACACAGTACTCACACAGAGCACCGCGTCTCATGACACACAGTACTCACACAGAGCCGCACGTATCAGTAACACACAGTACTCTCACAGAGCATTTCTCATGACACACAGTACTCACACAGAGCAGCGCGTCTCATGACACACAGTACTCACACAGAACAGCGCGTCCCATGACACACAGTACTCAGACAAAGCAGCGCGTCTCATGAAACACAGTACTCACACAGAGCACCGCGTCTCATGACACACAGCACTCACACAGAACAGCGCGTCCCATGACACACAGTACTCACACAGAGCTGCACGTCTCACTAACACACAGTACTCACACAGAGCAGCACGTCTCAATAACAAACAGTACTCACACAGAGCAGCGCGTCTCAGTAACACACAGTACTCACACAGAGCAGCGCATCTCAGTGACACAGTACTCACACAGAGCACTCAGTGAAACACAGTACTCAACACGTCTCAGTAACACACAGTACTCACACAGAGCAGCACGGGTAGCACGACGGTCCAGGTGAAGCTGAGCAGCGCGGCGAGCGCGGCGGAGGCGCGCGCGCGCGGCCCGAACAGCGCGCCCACCACCGCGTCGGGCGCGTACGGCCGCCCGCGCACCACGAACACGCCCACCGCCAGCGACACCTGCGCCGCGCACTGCCACCACGAGCCCACCCACACGTAGTCCACGAAGTGCACTACGCGGATCCCCGACTGTGGAACGGCACTCACTTAATACACTTCAGTACCAGGTTTCAAGATTTTATTTTTGTGATACCCACACATTAGGAATTCTAAACATTTTTGAATATCATATCAAAAATTGACCGCTCCAGCGGGGTTCGAACCCGCGTCTCCGACTGACCGTGTCGGCGCTCTAGCCAATTAAGCTATGGAACGATGTACCCGCTAGAGCGAAATTTTCTTTGTAACATATTAAAAATAGCATTGTGTCGTCTCCTGTCAAAGATTTTCATTGTAATATGAAACTTTAAATAGTTACGGGTCTCTATAAAGAACTCACTATAGACGGCGCCACGGTTCGCTTATACCGAAAATAAAAATCATCATATCAAAAACTGCTGCTCCGGTGGTTAAAATTTGTCTAGTCGTGTGGCACAGCCTCCCGCACCCCGGTGATTCCTAGCACACCACTCCGCCCCACCCTTATCGCGACCACTGTCGTAGCAAACAATTTTGAGGCTATCGCGATGTGAGGGCCGTAGATTTTGCCGCCTACTCATGACCGAAGGGCTGGTTTTATTGCAAGACGCTGCTGCCCGTCTTTGGTATTCGTCTTTCGTCTTGTATATTTGAAAGCCAGCAGTTGGATGTTATATGTTTATAGGAACCTTCTTGTCCTTTGGTCACCTCTTACGACACCTTCGGAAAGAGACTATATCCTATACTGCCGTAGCCACACAGCTAGTTAGACACATAAAATCATCAACCTTCAAATACTACAATCTATTAAGATAAGACAAAATTGTATATTGTTTATTACTATTGCTTTGCCGACCTAATTGTATAAAAAGAAAAGCATACATCAGTAGACAGTAGAAGACCAGCAGCCAGGCCACATACGCAGCTGAAGAATGTAATAGTGGTCTGCCAGACTCGAGTGGCGCGTGTATTGACGGCCATCAGGCCGGTCACAACACAGTGCCATATCGCCAGCTGCTGTGCTATGCCGAACATTATCAGGATGAAGTAGAAGATCACCGCCCACGCGGGGGATAACTAGAAGTATAGAAAATATATATATTTTTTTAAATTACAATACTTTTCTAAAATTACAATACTATTCTAATTTTACAATATACAAATTTCGAAGATAGTCATTAATACAAAAATATAAAGTTTAGTAGTAGAAGTTTGGCGTCCTAAGGCAATACTGTCGGACAATACAGTCAAGACGTCGACGCGTTGCACTATTAAAAAGAATTTTGTGAATCATTTAAACGAAAATTATGGCATTTACAATGTAGGTTCTTCCACTTTTCGCGCGCATGTTATCTGACGATAGTTAGAATATTTCTGTCTAAGACATATATATGTATATATTAGCCAGTAATTACTTGTATTATCATTAATAGCTGGTGTGCAACTTGTGAAAATTGAGGCGTTTTGTTTTATAGCCTAAAATAGAATAGATATACGAGTAATATACGAGTACTCGTACATGCTACAAATGTTCCGAATTTCATTAAAGTCAGTCAACCCAGTAATTAAAATGTTCGAATTTTGCAAGTTCAAATTTAAATTTTTATCGTAGAACTAAACATTTTTTATCAAAGCAACAATAAAAAATAACATACAACACTTGTCGGTACAACAGCTAACGTTGCAGGTACTATTTGCGTCGCCAATTGTAAGGGTTGCCAGCCACTTAAAACCCTTGCTGAGTTACCAGTCCGCCATACTGTTAGACCAACTAAGCTGCCGTAATGACCCATGTATCTGACTGGTGTAGATACTGTGTTACCAGGTAATGGTTCTGACGCTGGCCATAAAAATTGTGATGATTTTATTGTTTCTAAAAAAAAGTTTGAAGAATCAAACAAACAATCACAATTTTACTATATATATATTCAAAATTTAGATAACAGATTAACATATAAATTTAAAGAAAAATTATTCTTGCCAAACATATTTGTAAAATTTTCCTTTTTTAAACTTACCATAACTGCTTGGTATAAAAATGAACCCATAATTTTTCAAAATTTGCACACAGGTATTGGCTAAGAAGGAGGCCAATAATAGCACTGCGAAAGTAAATGCCACTATACATCCACTTTCTCTCTGTAGTATTCTGTTTGTTTTATTTTTGGGATCTTTATGTGACATTAACTGCATTATACAAGGTCCTAGTAAGCCCCATGTTAGAAATGTCTCTTGAGCTGCTGCAACCCAACTCTGAAATAAACGATTATAACTTTTAATGTATTAAATAAACGATTACAACTTGTAATAAACGATTATAAATTTTATTGTAATATAGAATTGCCTATAAAAATGGAAAAAAAAAGAATTACAACATTATAAAAAATAAATGTTACACGGAAACTAATACATGTCTTAAAACATTGCATCATTATTTTCTATTAGTTGCTTGTACACATTTTTTAAGTATGTTTATCTGTAAGTTGATCACTGACAGTTGAGCTATGTTACTCATGACTTTTATAGAAATTATTGTAAAACTATGCATCACTTACATTGCTGTTGATAAAAAATTCACTCCACTCAGTCTCTGAGAATATATTTGTTACTGAATCATATGGTATAAGAGTTAAAAGTTTGATACATAGTACTAATGTACCACAAATAGGCAGAAATATGAGCATGTAAACAACCTGAAACAAATATATTAACTAAATTATTTCATATAAATACTGTCTATAATAATATTGACATTAATATACAATATAATGCTTTTTAATAATTTTAAGTTTGTACCTATTTTTTACGAGTTTAGTTTTAAATATTGTCTTAGATATTATTGTGGAAAAGAAAACTTGTCTGGTTTTAGGAATTAGATCTCGACTATTAGGAAACTAAACGTCATCGTCAAAATTTAACCTTCCACCAATCTCCAAGTGTAAATAAACACACTTTTTGAACATAAACACTAATTTAATTAATTATAGGTTATGAAACATAATTATACATTATGTAAATAAAACTGTTTTGGATGCCATTTAAATGCATTAACATTTTTTCTCTAGTTCACGGTCATTAAAATTACGATAAACTCTGTCAAAAGTAACACAAGTACAGTTATGATTCAACTAGCAACCCGCACTAGCAGCACTAGGCTTCGCACGGGTATTTCACAAAAATTTCAAAATAATTTTTTCCACGAATGTTTTTGAAAATATAATATAGCCTATGTCACCAGCGGATAGTGTAGCTACCCAACATTGAAAGAATTTTTCAAATCGGTTCAGTAATTTCGAAGGCTATTCAATGCAAATAAACAAACAATCAAATCTTTCCTTTTTATAATATTAGTACAGATAAAGATTTAATGTTGCTTAATAATGTGGTATATGTCAAGTTGTCCCTGATCACCTATAGGTTAAGAACCAGTTGGTCTAAGAGTTACGGGAAGATAAACATTAACCTGGGCTATGTCCTTAAAAAAAACTCAGTGGGCACGGGATAGTGGGAACCAAATTACCTGTTTGTTTTAATCATTACAGCCTATACAGTCCACTGCTGGACATAGGTCTCCACAAGTTTACGCCAAAAATAACGTGAACTCATGTGTTTTGCCCATAGTCACCACGCTGGGCAGGCGGGTTGGTGACCGCAGGGCTGGCTTTGTCGCACCGGAGACGCTGCTGCCCGTCTTCGGCCTGTGTGTTTCAAAGCCAGCAGTTGGATGGTTATCCCGCCATCGGTCGGCTTCTTAAGTTCCAAGGTGGTTGTGGAACCTTGTTATCCTTTAGTCGCCTCTTACGACACCCACGGGAAGAGAGGGGGTGGCTAAATTCTTTAGTGCCGTAGCCACATAGCACGTTGTTTTAAATTAAAATTATATTATTTTCATTATAATAATTATTATTGTTGTCGTTGAATAAGATTTAAATAGCCCACGCAGCAGTTGAAATTTCGCGCATGCGCAGCAGTATTTTTATTTATTTGAATATCTATATACATATAATAATATGGTAGGAAAGTCAAAACTGTACATTGAATATTTTTTTAAAAGAATACTTGGGGTGTGATCTACAATCGATACCGAAGCCAAAAATATAGTTTTTAGGATTTTTGTCTGTTTGTCTGTTTGTCTGTATGGATGTCCGGGATAAACTCAAAAAGTACCGCATGGATTTACTTTAAATTTGGCACGAATATTATTAAGAAGTCGGGTCAACATATAGGCTACATATTATCATGCTATCACCTACCGGGAACGAGCAGTGAACCCCTATTTCTTCAACGGATTCTGTAACAACGTGTAATCTAACGACGCATATTTTGAATGTTGTTGTTATTATGTTAAGGGGATCCCAGACAAATTCGGCCGTTTTCATGTGCTATAAAGTATACGTTAAAGTTACGTTAAAAATATCAAATAAATATATGTTGTAACTCGGATTCGGTTTATTAATGTGACTGTAAGATAATTGTATAAAATTCTCTAAATAAAGAGAAATAATTGTTTACCTGGACCTCCTTTCGCGTACAAAAATCGTATAGGCTTTCTAATTTTACTACTTACAATAGTGAATATTTTTTTTATTAATTAAGAATCCTGTACTTAATATTTCTACAGAAGGGTTTTTTATTATGTGCAGTATTTTATTAGAAAATCGTAAAAATATAATTTTTGGTTATTTGCCGGGCGACAGGCGGCCCGCGGCAGACGGCCAGAGGCCTTTGTACGGGGAACTTGTGTCGCTCGTCATCGCACGCTGCTCTTGCTTACGCGCAAATCTATTTACTTTTTTTAATCCAAAATAGGCATCAAAATGTAACAGGTAGACAGACTTACTGTTGAATTTTGCAATTGTATTTACTTCAAATAAAAAAATAATTTAAATTATTAATTTTGAGCTGTGTAAATGTAAAGCTGCTTAGCTTGTGGTCTAAGATCCGAACCTAAAGTCGATCTTCACCGAGCCGATAATAGAATAAAATATAAATCTAGTATATCTATACAAATAAAATTGGAGCGGCTGCTTTTAATATTAAAATAACCGCTTTTTACTAAATTCATATGGATGTATACACGATACATACACAAAAATAGCATTTTGACAATTTTTGTCTGCCTGTATGTCTGTTTGTTCCGCCTAATCTCTGAAACGGCTAGACCGATTCTGACGGAACTTTCACTGGCAGATAGCTGATATAGTAAGGAATAACTTAGGCTACTTTTATTTTAGAAATTTATTTATTTTATGACTGCGAACTGAACAACAAGTAACAACTAGTAATTAATATAATTTTATAGCCTAAAAGATCGACACGACAAGAAGAAAATTAAATAATAATTATGGATGATCACAACTTGTACGCAAGCTCTTGGTTTAGGAAACGGATCAATCGCATGTTCTAAGTAGTACAAGCTAGAGCCGGTAGATGGCCGAGTTTAATAACCTTTACGTAATACTGATCAGGTGAAGTGCGGGTGGGTGGGGTGTGGCAAAGTCTAAATGCTCAAGGTCATTGAGAAGGGGGAGCCTCTTAATAACCATGCTATACCTATAAGCTAGCTTCACATAATAAAAATCACGTAATATAAGTAACTAAGCCGATAAACAATTAAATGAATATAAATAGACAAGACAATTTTAAAGCAGCGCCATCTATGAGATTTTTCTGTAAATATGAAATGTAAAGAAGAAACGGGTAAATGTATGTTATTTTAAAAGGTATAATCGTAGGTATTTTTGGTGCTGTATAGCGTTCACGCAGACGACGTCGCGGGCAGCAGCTAGTAATTAATAATATAATTTGTAAAATTGCAATTCAAATGTGCTTTTGAAGCCAACTTGAATGAAGTACAATAGAAGTAATAAAAATATTAAGTAAATTACAACCGTGACGACAAAGATTACGATTATATTATAAGATGCATTTTACAACACTTATAAAAAGAATTAAAAACTGTTCTGAAATAGTAATTACTTGAAGTAATTAAAACAACTTCATTTATAAACATTGCCGTATAAACTTAGCACAAATACTGCGATAACAGCATAGTCATTTACTAAAATGACTAAAATCGATTCTTAAAATTTTAGCGTTATTTGAAGATGATCGTTATTTATTTAAAAAAAAAATTAAAGAATAAAAAAAGTATCCGTTAAATTATTGCCTTTTTGATTGATTCTTAGGTAATTTTTACAACTTTTGCTATAAAATTTAAAAGGTAACAAACTAAAAAATAATTACTCTTATTATTTTGTAATATAAAAACTATTCACTACTACAGTTTTCTATGTAAATAATTAAACAATAAACAGACAATTAAGTAAATGTTACGTTGTTATCAATCTTTACATACACAATGATACCTGAAAAAAAAAAAACCCTCTGAATCTGTATCAATTCTGTACAAAAAAGCTCATATTTTTTTTATTTGATTAACATAAACAGAGTTACGTTAAGTTAGTTAGTGACTTATATGTACATAGATTTTTTAATAAATGTACGTTTTTTAATAATGTACGTAAAATATACATATCACACCCAGATTCGGAATAGGAAACGATCCCACAACCGCTACAGCAGAAAGTGGAGTCACTGCACACTGCGCCAACGGAATAGACAAATTCTAGATTTAGACTAGATTTAGTACCATATAAAAGGTTATATAAATCATTAATTGCACACGAAATGAATCAGGAACAGGTTTAACAATGTAATTAGCGTAAAAAAATTACCTTGCCGTACGACCTCAATCCTTTGTTGAGCGAAACGAAAACAATCATCCAAACAACGGCCAAGTTGAACGCTACTTGAAACTTTATCGAGCCAAAGCCGTTCGTGTTCAGGTTACGTTGAAGGACCTCTTCGTGGAAGTACTGCGGCAATGTCTCTTGTATTTTAACTGTGGCATTTTTTTGTATAACATCTGAAAAAGTAATGAATTTAATTTTTATATGCCAGTATATCAGGTCAAATACATCTCATCATAGTACATATCCACTGTACCTACATAATGCAAATTTGAAGAGCAAAGTATTGTTACGTTGATTACAAAATGTGTAGCATGACTGTAAACATCTTTGGTTTGTAATAGATTCCAAACCATCTAATTGTAAACTAATAAAAATGAACTTCTGTTGTATTCAACTGTTTTTATCGGAGTTTTCGTAACGTCTACAAATACACTTAAGTAACGTTATTGTTAGCCTTTCTTTACCTATAGATATTCATATTTTAAATTTACCAATTAGGGATGGTTTACAACTTCACAGTTTGCATGGATGGTACTGACGATGTCGATTATATTAGTTAAACGTAATAGCTTAAATTAAAAGGCTCTCAACGAGAATATATATTGCGTCTTATAAAGCAATGTAAGCCAAGATATTATGTTATATATACTAGCAGCTGTGCCCGCGATTTCGTCCGCGTGGAATTTAAAAATAATTATTGTGCAGTTCGCATTTCGAGTTCGAGTTACAAAATAAATAAATTATATATATACATATATATATATATATATATATATATATATATATATATATATATATATATATATATATATATATATATATATTATCTACGGTCTACGCAAATATTAGTTGCGAACGAGTAATGAATAGCGACCCTTTTTTTTACGTGAGGAAAATCCATCATGGATACCCTCCGGCGCGGGGGCGCCAGAGGGTTGTCAGACTCCTATTGACTAAAAAACCACCACGTGTGAGCAGTCGTCCGCCTGGGTGGGGCGAGATGGGGTCGCGCTAGCATTCGCCACCTAATGAATAGCGACTTAGCGCAACAACCAGATGTTATGGCCACTTGGCCAACTCATCACGAATTTATATACGCAGTAGCATACACAAATATTTTATTTCCTAATGGTTAAGTTTATATCAAAATTAAAAAAAAAAACATATTGAGAGTTCTAAATGAGAAAGGGGCAATTTGCAGTCAGTCTACCTATTAAGTCAGTAGCGTCATTTCTCATTTCAGCAAAATACTCAAAAAAATTAAAATTTAAATGTTCAGACTAAAGATGGTTTAAGCTTAAGGACGCTTAAGGTTTAAAATTAACTTATACTTAAAAAAATTGCTTTGTTACTCACCATCATAACTAAACTCATGCGGCAGTGCCCACTTGTATCTATCATTTGACGTTATAAATGAATCTCTAAAATACACAAATATCCAAGATAGACCAATGATACTGTAAATTCCAATCATAGCTTGTATTAAAAGTAAGGTTATGCCGACTCCTTGAAATATCGGTGAGATTCGCCACATATCCACAGGACCTGACTCAAGTACTTGTCCCAAACATAAGTGTAGAGTAAATAGCGGTATTCCAATTAGTAGAGATAGAATGAAAAACTGAACTATGAAACTAGCTGAAACATGAAAAGTTTTTTCAAGATATAAAATGTTGATAATATATAAAAAGAAATTTATTCTTATGATCCTCACCGCCAAAATGTACGCTAAATATAGCGAATCTAGAGATGTTGAATATTCCTACGGTACAACTGAGACATGCTAACATTGCACTCAGCTTGTGTGGCCAAGCACCAAAAGGGGTTAAATCAGTCTCATCATTTCTGCAAAGAAAACTTTATTATTTTATCACAATTCGAAATCAAACAGGTTGTAAAGTGGCAAAATTTTACCTTTCTTCTGTAACATTATTTTCATTTTGATTTATATGAGCAGGACGTATCAAAGACTCATTTGATGAACTCGAGGCACTTGTACTTCTTGTAATATTTCCAATTGTATTCTGTTCTGTCCAGTCTATGGCTGTAGTATCATTTTCACCTGCTGAAGGTAACGATAAAGCTCTATTCATCAATAACGTCCTACGACCCACTATGAGAGGACCCGATGACCCATCACTACTTAGATTAGCAGCTGTAACTTGAAGCTGTATTGGTGCACTAGTTGGTCGCATATTAACGTGGTGTTCGAGAAACAATATAACGGGCAAAGTAAGAGGTTCACAAGAAGATTCTTGAGGAGGTATTGCTGGTAACATAATGGGATCTAGTCTTCTCATCGAATTTCGTAAACAGTCACCAACTGTACCAGCCCTTTCCAAAGACAAGGCAGAAACTTGTATACCATTCCTGGGAAGTTCAGAAAAACTTTTCGACCGCACCAAATTAACTCGTGGTAAAATGCTACTTTGAGTGATTTCCGTTTCTTCCATTGACGGGGCTAAAGTCTGAGCATTTGAGTACACCACCACCTGTGTGGTATCCTCTAGAGAACTTTGAGACTCTGACTGATCTGATCTTTCCTCCGTTGTACTAACGCACTTTTGAATTTTACATATGAGGTCTTCATCATCGCTGTCAAGAGATTTTGTACTGTCATCAAGACATGCTAGTAAAGACTTATCCAATACTTCATCTAAATCATTCAAAATATCCATGAACTGACAAAGAGCTGTCGCTTGAAACTCTTCATCATTTGAAGTGTTGTGAGAATCATGTGATGCATAGTTTGAATCAGACTTATAATAATTAAGTATATTTTTTTGTAAATCCACTTTCAAATCTTCTTCATCATCAGAGGGCCTTTCCATATCGCTAGTTTGTTCACTACTATCATTACTTTCAAAAAGACTACTCGAAGCATCACTATCTGCATTACTTCCTGGCAAACACTCCCTTTGCTCATATCGACCCTCGTCCATGTTCACTATTTCCATTTTTATTGCATGACCTAAGTCATAATCTGCATGACTTGGAGTAAACCCTAAAACATAGTCATAAAATGTGATCAGTTGATAAAAACAAATAACACAAACTAAAAATTATAACATACTGTATTTAGACAACAAAAATTTCCACAGTTTGTACATTGTAAATAAAGAATTCAAACTACATGGATATCGACATGCAAATAGTTACACAGCTAATGATTCTAATTAGTGTAGAGCACAGATGAGATGGTTAAATTTAACAACACATTGCCAACTCACACAGCGTGTAATGTTTACAAATTATATGAATCATACCAGGTTCACAATATTTGCTAGTCACAAAGATAAAACCTTAATATTCTAAACCCTCTTTACTATCTGTCAGTCAATGTTATTAACCAATCTCTAAAATATTCCTTCAGTTCTATTTAAAGCAAAAGCAAAAAATTAATTATTTCTAGATTTGAGTTGTAATATTTTTAATTCTCTTAACACAACAAAAGATATTTTAAAAAAAACTGTTGAACACACTATATCACATATTTTACCAGTTTTGTAGAATTTTTGCCAAAAAATAATGAATGAAAAATTATCAACATATCAAGATAATAAAACTTTTGGTATTGCTTATGGTTTGTAAAGCCAAAATTATAATGTATTAAAAATACAGGTAAACTATTAAAACTGAGAGGCCTTATGGCTAATAAACAGATAGTTGGACCATTGCAGGTCCAGTTATTGCTTTATTAGTCATTTGATTAATGCTTTATTTAAAAACATTAACCAGATGACTAATCAACTGTTTGAAACTCTTACATTATTAAGCAAAAGTTTTGCAGTTAACTAAAGTAAATTATGAATAATTTTAAGAATTTTAAACATAATTAAACCTTTTTTTGATTGATTTGATTTTTCAATTATTAAACAACTTGATAATGTTTCTACTTCAGTGACATTGTAATTACTTCCATTACAGACTACAATGAGGCTTGAGAATTAAGGTTACATTTACTTCAAGCATCTTTAATTCTATTCAAGTTGTGTCATCAAGCATTATATTATATTCTCACAATTTTAAGATATATAACACTGATTGAAATGATGGAAACAGAGTAAGGAACTCTTTGTTTGTTAATGTTTATGTAATGCAAAATAGTTGAACAAAATTTTTACAATAAAAGTTATTTGTAAAATATACTATAATATCCTCCAAAAGTGAATATTAAGTTAAATTTTGTGATTATCTATTCAGATAAAAGAAAAATATCTATTTGTCAAAAAAACAAAATTTAATTAATATCTTAACTTCAAAAACAAGGTATTATTTTTTTTACTAACTATTATAAGAACATTATAATTATGGAGTACTTACAAAGATTGACATACTTTAACTTATCTTTCTCATTAAATAACTAATTATTTCAACATTTCAATGCAGGTGAATGTCAAAGAAACTATCAACTATCTTAAACTTATTTTAATATTTAAATTTTAAAAGGTAATTTTAGAAAATTACTTACAAAATTACTCGCTTATTGCCACCATAAGCCATTATCAAATTTACCTTGTGGAACCACAATTTGACATAATTGTATTGTTTATTATAGAACACATAACTTTTACATCATTATTTTAAACAGAAATTTTAAAAAATACTTATTTATAAAACCTAATACGTATTCTAAGATTTTATAGTCTTCTTTAAAAAATATGTAACTTGGTTACTCGTATGTCGTATAAATACCTAAATGACAGCTTGTCAGTCAGTACTTTAATCACGGTATTGAGTTTGACTCATGTTTGACTGCATACCGCAGATTATGACAATTGACAACATCTAAGAAACTACGAAAATACCCCCCTTTCCAGGCTGCAATTGTATAATAATTGGTTAATAAAAAATATACCAGACGATAGATATTAATCTGCCCTTTAATTCTACCTAAGATTTTGAATTTGCCCTCTTCTTGTTTTTTCAGGAAAAATAAAAAAAAAATTTAAATTTCATCACAAATTTAAATAATCTTATGATCGTATCTTTCTAATCAATCTTTAACTAATTCGTTTCTATAAATCTCATCACATCATAACATCAGCCTATCGCAGTCCACTACTGGACATAGAGCTCCACAATTTCGAGCTAAAAATGGCGTGAACTCATGTGTTTTGCCCATAGTCACCACGCTGGGCAGGCAGGTTGGTGACCGCAGGGCTGGCTTTATTGCACCGAAGACGCTGCTGCCCGTCTTTTTTTCAAAGCCAGCAATTAGATGGTTATCCCACCATTAGTCGGCTTATTAAGTTCCAAGGTGGTAGTGGAACTGTGTTATCCCTTATTAGACACTTACGACACCCACGTGAAGAGAGGGAGTGGCTATATACTTTAATGCCTTAACCACACACCTTATTACATTATAATTAAAAAAAATGTTGTAGAAAATGGGATGATTTGATTTTTAATTTTTTATGCTATACCCATAGATGAAGTAAAAAAAAGTAGATAATGCGCGGCCTTTGTTGTTAGTGAAGCCACAAAACTCGGCTCCTTCAAGTAAACACGCGCGCTCACGTACACATATGCATCAAACTACGCTCATTTTCGTTAGTATCTCACGAGGCCTCGTACAGTAACTTTGCCTATAAAATGCCGTTCTTTTGTAATTAAATGCTGCAAAAACAATACCAAAGTGAACAAAAAGTCTGAAGAAATATCGTTTCACACGTAAATACATACAAAACTTTATATTTTTTGTTATTCCAAAATAATATTGAGGTTATTCGGAACTTATAATTTCTATGCCCCGAAATGACGTACCGAGGGAGTGTTACCAGTAATTTTTATTTCCATTAGCCCAAAATGCGGGTAAGTAAATTGTAGGCAATCATAGAAAATAAAAAAATTATTAAAATAATTAAGTAGAAAGTGGACATAATTATTGTGTTTTTTTTTTTTATCGTGTGATTTTATGTTTTACCTAAATTGAAGTCAATATGAATTTTTAACTCGTTTTTGTCTGTTTAAATTTGTGAATTAACTACTCATATTTTACTACTAAATATCATGATTTTAGGTTTCCAACGAATATTTTAATAGGAGATAGATAGAATGGGTAGCTGCTGTGCGACTGAGCTGAAATGAACTACAACGACAGCCATCCTCATCTAGTGTGGTTTGTTCAAACCATTTTGATAAAGCTAACATGTACGGTACAAAACGTGGACTTCGCAGAGTACCATCACGTATATATTACTACTTACTACTAGGTATTTTAATGTTGAATTTTTTGTTCTAGGACCTACCGGATGAGTCTTAAATTAGTGGTTAACCAAGATTCAATCTTTGATACACCTAGAAAACATAAACTAAGAGAAAAGTTAAAAAAGCAGGAACTTTATTTAAAAAAAAATGTAAAAAAATTAAATCATTACAGCAAAGAGTTAGACGTCTTTAAAACAGGAACTTGCCCTTCAGAGGAATCATCAATTAATTAGACGCAATTTTCATTGACACAGATTTATATAATTCATTAAATCAAAACATGGCTGCAATAGATTTATTTAACAATTTGAAGCAAAAAAGAAGTAAATATATTTAAAACTATAAACAGATTTTTATTTTCGCATACCCATTTTACCTATATTAAATTAATTGTGATTAATCCCATTTAATAAAATTTTCAGGGACTTTTCTTAAAAAGTGTCAACACTTCACTCACTCACACATATTTAAAAAAGTGGCTTCACTTTTTTGTTCTAAAGGTGATATCAGACGGTTCATTTTTTGTTCATTTTCACCTTTCATTCGGTACATTTCACTCGAAATGAAATGTCTGAACAAAAAATGAAACACGAGTGCCGTGATGAATTCATTAGTGAACCGATCCAACAGTGTTGGATATTGGCATCCGGTATCTTTCATTCCCACTCCGAATGAACGAGAAATGAACGGTCTGAACACTGAGAGAACGTTCATTCGGATTCGGCCATTTTGTTTCGAGTCCTGTAGCCGACGGACATCACGTTGTCGACGAAGTTATATTTTTTTCTGTGTGTTATTATATTGTTTTCATGCATGCACCCACCACCGTCGACGTTTTCTTTGCTTCTTTTTTGTCAACTCTTTGATTAAATGATCACAAATTAAACGAATTCCAAGACGTACGACTTCATTCGATGACATATTTAAAAGAAAGAACAATGAATGTTCATTTCTGTATCATTTCGTCTAAGCCGTGTGAACATAGAATGAAAAAAAAATGAAGCATTCACTCGAGTGAACAATCATTCGAGTGAACCGTCTGATATCACCTTAAGTGCGTTATCTATTCTTTTTACTTGATCTATGGCTATACCCGCGTATGTGTAGTCTTGCCAAATCGTGCAATCAAGAATATGAAAAGTATAATACATATAATGCATAAATATATTTCAGGTTTAACTAGTGGGCAATTGGAATCGACGTAAGGGCAATTATTAGCGTTTATTAGATTTTCAGAAACGTTTTCGTTAAAGAGATAGGTACGATTATTTAAATTTGAGATGAAATTTAAAATATTTATTTATTTTTCCTGTGAAAACTAGAAGAAAGCAAATTCAAAATCTTAGGTAAGATTAATGTCTCTTTTTTATCAACAAATTATTATATTATTGGCGGCCGGAAAAGGGGGGTGGGGGGGTACAAAAGACGCGTTCATAATGAAAAGTTAGTATGTAATGGAGTCACAGGCTACTTATTGTACCTTAATTAATGTATGTATTTTAAAGTAATGTATATTAAAACAAGAATTATTTGAAGTTATAATTATAAGAGATATAAATAAATCTGCCGAGTGCAGAAAATTAAAAATTGTTGATCTGGATTTTTAAAATGTTTACAAATTTCTGAAGCCCAGGATCTATGCCCGTGACTTAGTTCGCTTCCACTTTTTTTATTTTATTGTAAATGTCTTAAGTTCTAAGCGGCGTATTAGGATAAAATATGAACCAGTTTTTGAGCTAGACTTTTAGCAATACAATTACAAAAACCACATCAATAATTACATTTAGCAGTATTTACGTGATATACAAACGTACGTTACGTAATGTTAAAAAGCCGACCGATGGCGGGATAACGATCCAACTGCTGGATTTGACATACACAGGTCGAAGACGGGCAGCAGCGTCTTCGAAGCGATAAAGCCAGCTCTGCTGTCACCAACCCGCCTGCCCAGCGTGGTGACTATGAACAACACACATGAGTTCCCACCATATTTGGCACGGACTTGTGGAGGCTTATGACCAGTCGTGGAGTGCGATAGGCTGAATAATACTTTTGGTTTCGGTTGATTCTATGAAGACCATTTATGCACTTTTTCCTCAATATCTCCTATCGCCAGGCATAACCAGTTACTATACTTTAATTGATATTAAACAGATATGTTTATCTCTTACTGGTATGCGCGATCACTCTTAAAGTAGGTCAACGTTACTGTTTCTCATGATTTCAATTTTCAGTCTCCATTTTTCCATTTTATTTCACAAGGGGTAAACATCAAAAAGTATTAAAAAGTGAATTAATTGAATATTCGTATTTTACTTCATTTATATATTATTATTATATAGTTAGAAATAATAATTTTTATAAATAAACTTATATAAATAAAATTGTATATGAAAACTAGCTGACTCGGCAAACCTTGTCTTGCCGCTAAACTCTATTTAAAAATAGGGATTGGTAGGTAGAAGGGTGAAAATTTTGGGTTGTATGTATTTTTCAACACCAAATCATAATAAAATAAAAAATGAATTTCATTTAGGGGGATGAAAAATAGATGCTGTTCGATTCTCAGACCTACCCAATATGCACACAAAATTTCATGAGAATCGGTCAAGCCGTTTCGAAGGAGTTTAACTACAAACACCGCGACACGAGAATTTTATGTATTAGATAGGTACCTACTGATGTCAAAATTATGTAGAAGTATAAACCAAACTTTACTTATAGAAATTACAGAGTAGGGTCAAAGATTACATTTTGTGTTATTTACGTACACCAAATTTTAATCTTTAATTACTGAACAAAAGACTTATTTTCAAATATCACATATAGATAAGTTTGAATAAATATTTTTTAATGAATTGATAACTTGTTCTGGATTAGTAGTATTTTGTTACGAGTTTTCCTTACGATAAGAGTTTCTTTTGTGAATAGAATAAATCAAAATGCTGTTAAAAGGAACCAGAATAATAACAATTAGCATGAAAATGCTCCCTAAGAGCATGGTACGTATTCTTTGAACGTCAAATATTAGATTATACGAAGTATTTTTCATTTTATGGTTACCTGTTACCACCACAGAGTACTTTGTATATATAGGTAAGTTACCACTTACCAGTCGCAGTCGCTTTTGGGCAGTAGAAGCGGTTCCGACTTAAAGTTAATCAATAACGTTTTGCATCACTTACCGTACTACATTTCAAGTCATCGCTTTATAAATAAAAATATTAAAAAAAAAAATTGTTTTCGAAGTACTTTATTCTTTTTGTTCTTTAAAAATAGTTCTCAAGAATAATGGCAGCATATTCTACGAAAGTTTTTCTCAACGACGTCGTTATTGCATCAGCAGTTAGGACTCCTATGGGATCATTTAGAGGAAGTCTCGCCAATGTATCAGCCACAGAGTTAGGGGCCGTCGCAGTAAAAGCAGCTATCGAAAGAGCCGGCATCCCAAACGAAGAAGTTAAAGAGGTTAGTTAAGAGTTTGCCTACTTTCTATTTTACAGTTATTGGCTGTGGTGCGTTATTCGCATTATTAAATTATATGCATGTCACAATAGAATTTATTAATTAGTTAAAAAAAATTATATCAAACTTTATACTAAAAATTATATCTACTATCATTTTATCAAACTTTAAAGTAATAGTATAGATAACAAATCCCTTTAAAAGATTCTCTTTTGAGTTATTCTTAAGAAATTAGATGAATGATGAAATCTTTTTTAAACTCTTATATTACATGTCCACTATTTTTTTTTCAAATTATTTTATTAAAAAAAATTCCATTTTAGGTATACATGGGCAATGTTTGTTCTGGCTACCTTGGTCAAGCTCCTGCCAGACAAGCTGTAATTTTTGCTGGTCTTCCAAAAAGCACAATATGCACAACAGTGAACAAGGTTTGTGCATCTGGTATGAAGTCAGTCATGTTAGCTACCCAAGGTCTTCAGATTGGTACCCAAGATGTAATTCTTGCTGGGGGAATGGAGTCCATGTCAAATGTACCTTACTATCTAAAGAGAGGTGAAACCGCTTATGGTGGAATGCAACTGGTAGATGGTATTGTGTTTGATGGATTGACTGATGTGTACAACAAATTTCACATGGGAAATTGTGCGGAAAATACAGCAAAGAAACTAGAAATCACAAGACAAGAGCAAGATGAGTATGCTATAAATAGCTATAAGAGAAGTGCAGCAGCTTATGAAGCCAAGGTTTTTGCTGATGAATTAGTACCTGTCCCCGTCCCTCAAAAGAAGGGTGCTCCCCCAGTAATATTTTCAGAAGATGAGGAGTACAAACGGGTAAACTTTGAAAAGTTTAATAAACTAGCAACAGTATTTCAAAAAGAAAATGGCACAGTGACAGCAGGTAATGCTTCAACATTAAACGATGGTGCTGCAGCCCTTGTTCTGATGACTGCTGAGGCTGCGCAAAGATTAAATGTGAAGCCCTTGGCTCGTGTTGTTGGTTATGCCGATGGAGAGTGTGACCCAATAGATTTCCCTATTGCACCGGCTGTTGCTATTCCTAAGTTATTAGAAAGAACAGGTGTTAATAAAGATGATGTAGCACTGTGGGAAATCAATGAAGCTTTCAGTGTAGTAGCGGTTGCAAATCAGAAACTCTTGAATCTTGACCCAGCCAAGGTAAATGTTCACGGTGGTGCAGTAAGTCTTGGTCATCCTATCGGGATGTCAGGGGCACGCATTGTTGTGCACCTATGTCATGCTTTAAAGAAAGGCGAGAAAGGTGTTGCATCTATCTGTAATGGGGGTGGTGGTGCCTCTTCTATAATGATTGAGAAATTGTAAGTTTATGAAAATTGTACCTAAAGTTCACTACAACCCTGAAGTATAAAAAATAACTTTACAAAAATACACTTCGTAAATAACTTTAATCGTTAAAACAAAATATAGTGTATAAAAATGTGCCTTCTTACTTTGTTATCATTATTTAACTTACTAATTGTATTTTATTCAAGTAGCTATAAGCAAATATTTTATACAATATATATTGTTATTTTTAAAAAATATATTTAAAAATTATGTTAATTAAATCTAATAAGTTACAACAATAGTATCATTTTAATCTTTTCCTAAGACATTGTAAATTTTCAGGGCTGATGGTGTTGAAGGCCCTCCTATTTTGACATTCTACACAAAAGACCCATGTCAACTATGTGACACAGCAATGGAAGAATTAGAACAATATAAAAATAAATTAACTATTCAAAAAGTTGATATTACAAAGCAAGATAATCTTAGATGGCTAAGATTGTACAGATATGATATACCTGTTTTATTTTTAAATGGCAGATATTTATGTAAGCACAGATTGAACCATGATTTGTTACAAAAGAGGTTACATGACATTGAAAATCAAAACAAATAATGAATAGGAGAAATATTGTTAGCAACATTAAAATAAATTGAAATACTTATTAAAATCATATGTAGTGCGATCTAGTCATACAAACACCATAAATCTTTTATCAATATTTTTTTAAAAATATACAGTATAAATTATGATTTTGTTTAAATCCACACACGGAATCATAGTCACTTTAGTTACCAAATTAGTTATTTTTGTTATGTAATAATAATAATAATAATCAAATTAATACACAATTTGGTTCCACCATCACCATTCTACCACCGAACCGCTAGGCATCGCTTGAGTGTGCACCGCTACGTGGTTGAAATCCCACGATCTCGCACTAAGCGTTTTGCTTCCTCTTTCTTAATACGCACCGCAAAAATCTGGAATGCCCTTCCGGCTTCCGTTTTTCCAAATAATTACAACTTGGGTATTTTCAAATCAAGAGTGAATAGGCATCTTCTAGGCAAGCGCGCACTATCTTAGGCTGCATCTTCACTTACCATCAGGTGCGATCGCGGTCAAGCGCTAGTCTATATATTTAAAAAAAAAATCAAATTAATACAATGAATGCTTATTAGGTGATTAAGTTCTACAGGCTACCACTCATGTAATTCAATTTAACATTTTATTTATGCCTATATAAATAAGCTTGATTGCGGTTTCTTTTTGCTGTTTTTCTTTTCTTTAAATTAATATAAAACTCAATCTACCACGCTGCTCCACTGCGGGATGGCGTATATATTTCTTACTATTAGTGACGATTGCTGTCAGGTATATATGATAACAATCTTAACGTGTTCTCCGAGGCATGCTGGGGAACCCAAAATGAATGACATCCAAACCGGAAAGAAATATTTGTACAAAAACAAATATACTATTCCGAACAGGATTTGAACTCACAAACAACGGTGTTTAGGACGTGTACATGGCACACGCACCACTAGGTATACCAGAGCGTTTGTTTAACAACTGTAAATTAAATGCAATTTTATATGCTGTAAATAATGAAAATCTGGAGTATTTTATCTTTATTGGGTAGAATTAGTGTAAAGATTCCCAAAAAAAATCAGTTAATTCAGAATTGCAATATCACTTATTTGTTACATTAAAAGAATTCTTATACATTAACTAAAAACTATTTCTTAATGCACTGAAAAATTGTAAATTTATGATGTAATCATTGTAAATTTTTTTTTTAAGAACTTGCAAGATTGTTAGAACGAGTAGTTCATCAAAATAGCTAAATATTATAAAATATAGTCATAAAAAGCAATCAGATTAGTTTCAACTTACAATGTTAATATTCAGCTACAATATTTTAAATACGTCGTAACAAACTTTGTTAACTGATTTATAATTTAATACTAAAAGTAACTGACTTGTGCGCACTTTGTTCGGCGACATAGTGGGGACATAGGACTGTTGATTTCGAGTTTATCGACTACCTATTGTAATTTTAATAGTATAAACAGACACTCCAATTTTATTTATTTATATGTATTAAATTCTTTATTGCATTAAGTAAATTTTACAGTAGTCGTTATAGGTAATATAGGAAGTTGGCAAGGGCGAACTTATCTCCAAAACAAATCGCTTCCAGTCAACCCATAGCAGTGAGAGATAATGGGAAAAGTAGTACAGGAATAAAAGAATAATAAAAAACATATATATAAATGCTATGCCGTGTGGTGTCGGCCGAATAGAATAGTACCACCCCCTTTCTTCCCGTTGGGGTCGTAAAAGGCAACCGAGGGATAAACCTGGCTCAAAATCATCAGGGTCCTGGAGAAGGAAAACTTCATTTCAAACCCGGAATGGGGTCTCCGTCAAGCATTCGTGGCATAGCTCTAAAATGCGAAAGACTCCTGCAGCCGAACTGGCTCCACACGTATCGACTCTTCGTTCCTGTGGGCCTAGCCAGTGAGGTCGAGAGGGTGACGCAGAGCTTAGGCAACTCTGCGTTTTCCTGAAGAGTGTCCTAGGCGACACAGTGTCTGTCTAAATCGTCTGCAATAGACGGACTAAGGCCAATGATGATGATGATGATAAAATACATACACTACACATACATCTACATACATACATACATAATACATATATACATCTCATACATCTATACTGATTTTGGAAAGCAGATATAGTTCTTGGAGCGGAGAATAGCAGTAAAAAGTAGCAAGTGATATTATAGAAGCGGAGCGAAGTGAGGCGGAGTAGAGCTGAGTTGAGTTAAGCGGACCAAAGCTGTATTGAGTCGTGTTCAAGTCAATCAAATTCAATCTCTCGGAGATATAGGTAACCTAGGTATATAGGATACCTTATATGTTTTCGGTAAAAAAGCTGATCTTTTATATCTTTCTGATTTAGAAGATAGATATTCGGATACAGATGAAATAGAACTGATAGGCGCATATTGTTTTAATACAAAAAGAATATATATATAGATATCATTCGGGATTCAAGACCATATAAAATTCCATTGAAATTTTATCTTTCTTTGAAACATTCGATGATGAAATATTTGAAAATTCATATGCTGTCAAGAAAAAATTATAACTTTCAATTAATTTCTTATTTATTGTAACGTCGCTAACTAAACTAAAACTCTGTCTACTTTAATGACAAGTTTACCCTACCTACCTTCTTACCTACCACTCCGCATTGTCCTACCACCAAAGAGTAATATACCTACCACCCTCAGCTTTGTGCGTCCCGCTCGGCTCCTCGACACCGTTCGACTTCGCTATTCTCTGCTCCGCTTACACTGTTTCCACATGTTTTACTGAGGTAGGGTACAGCAGGAAATTGCGTGCTTAAAATATGGAGCAGCGCGACTGGGGTAGAGTACCTCGACCTTACAGAAGATCACAGCTAAATAATACTACTTTTGAGCAGTTTTGTGTTCCTGTTGGTGATTAAGGTGACCAGAGTCCCTGGGGGGAATTGGGAATAGGGTCGGCAACGCGCTTGCAATGCTTCTGGTATTGCAGACGTCCATATAAAGCACATGTTTCACACATCCACATGTTTTACTGAGGTAGGGTACAGCAGGAAATTGCGTGCTTAAAATATGGAGCAGCGCGACTGGGGTAGAGTACCTCGACCTTACAGAAGATCACAGCTAAATAATACTACTTTTGAGCAGTTTTGTGTTCCTGTTGGTGATTAAGGTGACCAGAGTCCCTGGGGGGAATTGGAGATAGGGTCGGCAACGCGCTTGCAATGCTTCTGGTATTGCAGACGTCCATATAAAGCAACGGTAATCGCTTTCTATTCCAGGGGAGTTGATGGATCTCCTAGTGGGCGCGTCCCCGCGTGGTGTATAGGGGAATAATTTTTTCGCCGATGTTATCGCCGCGGGTGGTAGGGGTCTTCGGACCCTCGCGGACTAAAACAAGAGTGCTGGGATCGTTGGGTCACGCTCCTGGGGATGGTGGGGCCTTTGGCCGGGGCGGTGTACCCGTCCTTCGGCTCAGATGTCGTGTGCGGTGGGTGGCAGGATGCCTGGGTGCCGATGGTGAGGGTGTGGCGCTGATACGGCGTAGAGACGTGGGGGTCGAGTTTTCTTTGTCCCACGCGGTGGACGGATAGGTGGGATCGCTCACCCGCCGTAAGGCGCACTCACTATATGTATTATTTATAAGTATGTTTATCGAAAAAAAAAAAAATGTAGCTATACCAGTCGGCTGTTACCTATAACACAAGCATTAAGTTGCTTTAAGAGAAGACAACCGTGTGTCTATTGTGTAGATATTTATTTATTTACTCTTGCGCCGAGGCCACGGTTCGCCGGAGTGGGGGCCGTGGCCACGCTGGGGCGCTGCGGCGGCACGAGGAGGTTTCGTCCTTGGGGCGCGGTGTTGCGGGCGGGGTCATCGGGTTGGGCGATCCGTCGTCCGCGCTAATCGGTCTCGAGAGGGACTATACGTGTTCAAGTGCGCCTTCTGAGGTGCTCTGTACTACGGTGGGACCGTAAGGGCAAGTGCCTGTGGGGTTGCGGAAGCATGCTATAGCGTCCCCGTGATCCCGCCATACAGGTGCGTCGGCGGAACAGACGTGGCGGGTTTTAGTCAATAAATGTCAGACATCCCTCTGGTGCCCCCGCGCCGGAGAGTGTTCATGAGGATTTTCCCCACGTTAAAAAAAATCGCGTAATATCAGGTGAGCTTGATTGCCGACCTAGTTATATATATGTGGTGTGCCTTGGAGGAATAAATATATTTATTTGACTTTTTATATATTTTTAACCGACTTCCAAAAAAGGAGGAGGTTCTCAATTCGACTGTATTTTGTTTTTTTTTTTTATGTATGTGAAATCAGAACTTTTGACTGGGTGGACTAATTTCGACAAAAAAAAATTTAATCTAAAGGTGGTGTATGTCGTTTGGTCCCATTCAAATTTATTTGAGATCTAACAACTACTTTTCGAGTTATATCTAATAATGCGTTTTTACTTGACGCTTTTTTCTTCGACCTGCGTTGTATTATACCACATAACTTTTTACTGGATGTACCGATTTTGATATTTCCTTTTTTGCTGGAAAGGAGATATCGTTAGTTTGGTACCATGATAAGGAAACCAGGATTTGATGATGGCATACCAGAGAAATCGAGGGAAACTCTCGAAAATCCACATAACTTTTTACTGGGTGTACCCATTTTGATAATTTTTAATTTAATCGAAAGCTGATGTATGTGGTCACATATAAATTTTATCGAGATCTGATAACTACTTTTGGAGTAATCTTTGATAATGCGTATTGGCTGCGGCTGCGGCTGCGGGCTGGCTTTGTCGCACCGAAGACACTGCTGCCCGTCTTCGGCCTGTGTATTTAAAAGCCAACAGTTGGATGGATATCCCGCCATCGTTCGGCTTTATAAGTTCCAAGGTGGTAGTGGAACTGTATTATCCCTTAGTCGCCTCTTACGACACCCACGGGAAGAGAAGGAGTGGCTATATTCTTTAATGCCGTAGCCATATAGATTAACCTAACAATTACAAGCCTAACTTAAAAATTCTTATAACGTAAACTGAACTTCACTCCAGGGCTGCCAGATGTACGATTTTAATCGTACTCATACGATTTTTTTGCATTTTTACTCATGTACTTTAAATTTGTTTTGTTTTCCCCATTACAGTGCAGATTGTGAAAGAGCATTCAGCGAAGTTTATTTAATCAAAACAAAACTTAGAAACAGTTTATCCAATAATACACGTAAGGGCAAATTATTAGCTAAGCAATTAATTAAGAAGAAATGAAAATTTTACGAAGTTTAACCCAACAAATTCTTTTATTAAAAAATATGACTTCAAAATTTCCTTGGCATACGATTTTTTTTAGTTGGCGTACGATCACACTTTTTGTGCACCTGGCAGCCCTGATACGTAGTCTGTGATGAAATATGGCATTAAAATTTTCATTTTTCATCACATCCCATCACTGATCAAATTCCCAACCAAATACAAATTTAACAATTTGAGTTGTGAGTTGTGAGAAACAATTTAATAAAAAATGGATGTATCCAAGAAGTGCCTGAATATGAGCATTAAGTTGTAGGTTGTTGACAAAAAAATATTTATTGGTATGTCGTATGATTTGGTGTAAATAACATTAAATACAATATAAATACTTTATTTCACTAAATCGGTAACTAAACATGGATAATTCAGCTATTCAAACTTTGGAAGCAGCGGCGCAAATTTTAATGGTGAGTGTTTCTGTAAATAATAATCTCCATAAGTAAATACTGTTATGTTTATTTACGTTAGAAGCTGCGCATGGTAAATATCTTTTAAATGTTATTTTTTATAGGCACCGCCTAATTTAGTGACTTCTGAGCAGCGACATCAGGCTGAGAGTGTTTTCCTCGAATTCAGGAGCACTAAAAACCCATATCAACTATGTAGAGAAATTCTAGAGAAATCTACTACAGATTGTGTACTTTTTGAGGGTGCTGGTCTCATAAAAACTGCTCTTATAAGAGAATGGAACATGTTAACAGCAGATGACATATCATCACTTAGAGAATATCTTCTGAGTTATCTTTTAAGAAGAGAAGTACCAACTTTTTTAAAAGAGAAGTTATTACAGGTACGTGATATATAATAAAATACATAAATAATTATTGAGTATTGTCAAAAATTTAATCAGTTTCTAGTTAATTTTCTGTCGTTTTGCAATATTTGTTATTAATAAAGACCTCAACTTTAGCAATATTTAATGTATTGTAGACTATAGCAGTAATAATTAAAAGAGGTAGCATAAATGATGGTGGCAGAGAACGAAGAGCGCTATTGGATGAATTAGAGAAAATTATTCTTGGTTCAACAATAAGTCAACAGAAGTTGGCATGCTCTCTTATATTGGCTATAATGCAAGAATATGCCATAACTGTGAAATCAGCTGATGTTGGATTAATATGGGAGGTACATTTCAAATTAAAGAAGTCTTTTGAGGGTCAAGATCTTAAAAGAATATTTAGATTTACTATTGGAGTATTAGAACAAATTGTTAAATCTGGTCACCAACTAGAGGGCGAGCAGGCAGCATTGACAAAGCAGCTGTTAACAATCGTTGAAATTATTTTATGCTGGAATCACGTATCACCATTTCTTTCCAAGAGATTGATTGGTGCTTTTGAAGCCATATATGAAAGTGATACTGCACCTGCATTACGTCTAAGTCTTAACTGGAGAGATACAATCATGCAACCAGAGCTAATAGCACTGTTCTTTGAAATACATATGTATGTAAGAAACAACCCTGATTTACTTAATTCATCACTTACATGTCTAGTTCAATTGGCTAGTTTGAGTGGTGTTGTTGTATCCGCTAGTAACCTAAAACAACAATACTTAGAAAACTATGTAAATAGTTTTGTCAGGATTTTAGGCTTTATACAGCCTTCTGAAAGAGAAATGCTGGGTATATCACAAATATACCGGCGATTAGTTCAGTTCTTCACAGCACCTATGATAGCGTCTACACCTCCAGCCTTTCTACAATATTTGACACAATATACTTGCCATTGTATTAGAGGGTCAGTTATAGAAGAAGGTGTAAGTGTTTATCTTTTACTTCATATTTTTAAAATTTGAATAGGAACTTGAGATGAGATAAGAAAAAAAAAAAAATTACTTAAAAATAATGTCAAAATATTATAGATTTTTATTGTTATTTCGTTTTAGATCAGATTGTGAATTTTTTTTAGAAATTCCAATGTAATAAGTAATGAATATATATAAAAAATCATCACTTTAACAAATATTATTTTAGATAAATGATGACACAGTTTGGAGAGAGTCTTTGAATAAATTTCTACATACTTGGAGTTCTTTAGTACATGATGCTGATGGTTTCTCTAATGAAACACTAATGAATCCCTGCATAGAGATCTTCAATACATATCTGCAATGTAGATTAGCGCCACCCGATGGAACAAGGTAAATTACAGTCCAATCTATTAAAGTTTACAATTTTATATAATCAAGCTGATCTGGCAAACTTTGTACTACCAAATTTTTTTTCGTCATATCGATTTTTTTAAATTGCCTTTTATACAAACCTTGTCCTGATAATTTAATTTAATTTGAAGATTTACAATAATTTATCAAATATGACTAGAAAATACTATAAAGTTCATATACCCCTTTATTCATGTCTTATTTTTAATGAGTTGAACGTTGGGGCTTGGGGTCTCTTTGTTTTGCTTATTTTTGATGACATGGGAGCCAGGGTCTATCAAAGGTGGTTATGTCAGCGATATTTATATTATTTATGAAGTCTTGTTCTCTTTTTTGGTAGGGCTTTAGATTAAGACCCGTCGAATTATCTAACCCATCCAACTACAAAATGACGGGTCTTAGTCTAAAGACTAGCCTCTTTTTTTGCAAAATTAACTAGGTTTTAATTGGAGCAAATATAGCTACCCTACTTGTATATGCTTGACTGCGAAAAGCTGGTATTTTTTGAAGTTATACCTTGATACTTCGTAACTTTGAATGAAGTATAAACAGAATAGAAGTTGTGAATATGTGAATAAATATGTAAATACAAAAATCTACCTATAAAGACGGCCAGGGCCATATGATCCATAAGATGTGTAAAATGTTTTTAAAAACAGATAGTATACATAGATATATTTTGTTTATATTTTAACTAATATGTTGACGTGAAATCAAATTACCTATCGGCCACTTTACAATATCTACGAAAAATAAAACACACTCAGAAAATGTTAGCCATATTGTTCATATTGTTATGGAAGTGATGCAGCCATTTGTGAATAAAGGTACAAATGTTACTAGGAACTGACAATCTTTTTACATCTGTTTAACTAACAAAAATATTAATCTCAAAACGAAGAACTCCAGTTAAAATAATAATACTAGAGAAATTTAATTTGTGTAAAACTATTGTTCAGAGGTAAGGAAAGTAGGGATGGCTGTAATGATGACATAAGGGACGATATGGAAGAAGATGAACGTCAATTACACAGTAATGTCTTGTTGACTATCGGAGCTATCGCGAGAAAAGCACCGGCTCACTGCTGCCATGTACTACACACACTTCTGACTGATAGAAGTAAAAGGTAATGTTGTCATTAATCTTTACCAAAATCACGCTAGTATTATTACGCACTAGTAGTATTTAGAAACTGGTCTTTGAACAGGAATTAGTGGAACATTTTAAGCTATATTTTCGTCACTTGATTGAGTATGGTATCCAATTTTTACCTAATTAGTGTTTAGTAAAGGGAGCTTAAACTCTTCTTTAGGGGTCATTTATTAATCACCATAATGTGATCATAATATGTGAGGATCGATAGGGATCTCTCTGGCAAAAAATCACAAAGTATCATGGGGGGGAGGAAGTTGTTAGGAGATATCAATGTATTTATTTTTCGTTAAATCCGTGATTCAATTGCCTAATAAATGAAATATAAAAAACAACCGACAACACCTTGCAACTTTGGATATCTGTCTCTAAATTTGTAACATGATTCATGATGATGAAATTTTCAAATTGAAATCAGATTATACACATATTTCAAGATAAAATTCTAAAAATTTCAATATATTTTACTTTGTCTTTGTAGGCTTGAAAATCATTTACAACTTATGCACATGGGTAAAATGCAAAATATGAATGGAGGGGATCAACTGGTTACTTTGTTTGAAGATTTGCATTGGATTTTAATGATAACTGGTAAGATTACAGAGCGCTAATAAAATTGTCATCATCAACTTTTTATTATTAAAATGAAAATCAAAATTACTCATTAAATTTAAATGGGACCACATGACAAGTATTGGTTTATAAAAGAAACATAAAAATTGGTGCACCCAGTAAAAAGTTATGAGGTATAATTCAAAAAACAGTCAAGTAAATACGCGTTAATAGATATAACATACATATAATCACGCCTCTCCCGTAGGGGTAGGCAGATACCACTTCTTTTCACTTGCTACGATCCTTACATACTTCTTTCGCTTCGTCCACTTTCATTATTCCCTTCATACACGCTCTTCGGTTTAGGGTACTCTTGACCTGGCCTTTTTTCAAGACGTCCCTTATTTGGTCTCGGAACTTCCGCCTTTTTTTTAGCGTGGGGGAAATCCTCCCGCGAGTGGGGACCCCGGAGGGGATTCAGACTCTTACTGAATAAAAAGTCTGAACGTCCGCCTAGGTCTACCCCTATCAACCTTTCCATTTACACTCGCCTTATACACTTTTTTCGTCAATCGTTCTTCACTCATTCTCTCGACATGGCCAAACCATCTGAGCATACCTTTCTCAATTTTTGTCACTACATCTTCTTTCAGACCACAACGTTTCCTTATATCAAGTTGTATCAAAATTTTATATTTCTGCTTCGTTCAAACTATACTGGGATACGCTTGTAGTATATGGGCCCCTGTAAACAATGTACACACCGACAGGATTGCATCACTCCAGAATTTTTTTTATAAAATTTTTAAATTTCAAAAGTTACAGAATCTGTCCCACCTTATACAACACTACCAAATTGAATCCCTATCCCAACGTCGTAAGCAGTACGATATTATCTTATTACATGATATCGTGAGTGGGAAAATAGATTGCAGTGAGCTTTTATCCCAAATTGAATTCCGAATACCATCAAGACGCTCTAGACATATTAAACAATTGTTTCGTACATCTCGAGTAAGAACTAATTACGCACGTAACTCGGTCCTCTGCCGTATTGTCAATACGTATAATACGCAGTATTCAAACTTAGACCTGTTTTACCTAAGAACGAAGATGGCACTTAAAAAAGAAATCAAAATGATGCATTTTTGTAGTATCATCAAAAATGTTCAAAACCAGCACCTACAGATTTATACACAAACCCACACTAATACACCTTCGTCTTACATACACACACATACACGAACACATATTCACCTTTTCATGTCTTACACTCACCTCTAACTGCAGTGGATGGAATGGAACATAGCCGTTTACTTTTTATTACTTTCTGTTATTTTTTAAATATAGTGTCTAGTTATGTATTTTATAATGATTTTTTTTTTTTATATTAGTGTGATCCTATTTTAGCCATATTTGTACATTATATTGTAGCATAACGCTGTTGGATTGCCTGTAAAATAAATAAATAAATCTCACTATTTCTTATCCTATCACTCAGTTTAACTCCTATCATACTTCTTAACGCTCTCATCTCAACTGCATTTATTCTGCTTTCATGTTTCTTCTGCCATACCCAACATAAAAAATTAAATAAAAAATCAAAATAAAATAAAAAGTATAATTTGTACGTTTGACAATAATGCACTGATATGTGTCGTAATATAATTGAATTTTTTATATATTGATAATGAAGTAATAAATTGTTTTCAGGTCATTTCCTAGCATTAGATTGTACGGAGGGTGAAACAGTAACGATACCCACTGAATTGGTCGAGTATAGTGTTGCACAAAACGCTAATGTGGATGCATCTTTACGATACTTGGTTGGGGAAACTAATGTTACAGACAATGTGGATGATATTTTAAAGTTAGAATTTTTTTAATTAATTTTATTGACACAATATGATTTAAAACTCCTTTGACTTAAGTTCTAGTATAACAAATAGCATTTTTGCAAAATTTTGTTGCACATTTTGTATAATGAAACTGTATTTCATTTCGCATTTGTTTTCATAAAGTATGAGCAAAAGCATTTAGGGTTTTAGATATATGTTCTGCGTCATGTAAAAGATATGGTTATTTCGATATTACAAATCAAGACATCAAAAAATAAAAAATTGAAATACTCATATAACTTTTTTATTACTGCTTTTGCCAATATTCTATTCAAGTAGTCAAGGTATTCATAGATTTAACAGATAAAAATCCTATTGTATTAAAAAAGAATTTAAATTTAAATGGTTCTGAAAAGCGTTATTCAAATCCAAATGAGATGGTTAAAGATAGAGACGTGATTTCCATTTCTGTTTGTACACTTTATCAGTTTCTACTGTATTTATTCTTATTGTAATGCAAACTAAACTTACGACAAATTGTATGAAGTGATTGATGTACTTAAATAGTAATGTATGAACACGTTTTCTTTCAAAGATAAGGTTATTTTAGAAGATAAAATGTTAAACACTCAAATACAAGCTGTATTTACATATGTCAAGGTTACTCAGGACTGAGTTTGTTTTGCAAAAAAGTAAACATGGTGTTATGTCATTAGGTCAACTCATGCTTTATTATTTATTAGTTTGCAAATTCATTTACGAGAAAGTGATAAAATTTATAGATTATATTATGTATTGCTTACAATTTTGGTTGTATAAAAACCCTATGACACCACTCTTAAGGGTCGAATTTTCCTACATGTTGAAAGTTGCGTTTATTGCTCCATGCTTCACACTTCTTGTTGCAAAGCTACAAAATGTCTTACTAATTTATATCCATCCCCTTTTGTTGTAGCATGATAGACAGTAAACTATAATACTTTCTACCTGTCTCCAATTCTTCTATCACCATCTTAAGAGGAGAATTAAAAAAATTCTTCCTTACCACTCAGGGACCATCCATCTGACACCCTTCCCCGGCCTTGTCACAATTGGTTACATTTATGAGAACCTAGTGTGACGTCACATATTTTGCAATTTTCACATTAGCCTCGACATTTTTATTAATCAAACAGATATGAAAATCTAAATATTAAGAAAAAAGATGGTCTTTAGAGCTATAGTATAGCGAGTGTTCATTCGCTAAAAAAATAAATTAAACTTTACTTAAATTAATCGTTAATCAGAATTATAGTTTGAAATGTGATGTCACACTTCGTCGACCTCCCTAAACTCTTGTTATGGCGTCTTAGGTTTTGTTGTAATTATCTAAGAACATGTTACTGTTTTGCAGGCTGGTGGGTGAAATCTTGCGCATCAGTTCGTACGAGTGCGCTGCCCTGGAGGCGGGGCTGGCGGCGGCCTACAGCCCCGAGCTCTCCGCAACGCTCTCCTGGCTGCTCAAGATCTGGGCCAACGCCTACCTCACGCTGCAGCCGCCCAACTGCTCCGAGGTATATTTACGACGAAAATATAAAAAATATCCACATAGACTGACTGACTGATGAAAACCTACCCCGAACGGATGTCCTTTAAACCAGGACCGGTCTGGCAATTTCGGAAGAATGGCCGTTCTAGTAATTACAGTTACTACTACAAAGTAGATAATATGATAATGAGTACAAAACTTACTTTATTTGTTCTGAACAAAATTATTTTCCGTTTGCGACCACTACACGATACGCAAAGCGATCCTATACCGATACCTAACCATAACTTTGTCTCGTCCGCCAGGTACTGGAAGCGGCGTTCGGTCGCGGCTCCCGCGGCGTGTCGTGGGTGGTGTCGCTGGTGGCGCGGCGCGCGGCCGCCACGCTGCGCCACCTGGCCGCGCAGCCGCCCGCCGCCGCGCACGCGCTGGCGCTGCTCGCCACGCTCGCCTACCCGCACCACCGGTACGCACACGCCCGCACGCACACGCCCGCACGCACACGCCCGCACGCACACGCCCGCACGCACACGCCCGCACGCACACGCCCGCACGCACACGGGCACGCACACACACGCACACACACACGCACGCACACACACACGCACACACACACGCACGCACGCACACGCACACACACGCACGCACGCACGCACGCACGTACACACACGCACGCACGCACGCACACACGCACGCACACACACACGCACGCACACCCACACACACACACACACACACACACACACACACACACACACACACACACAAACACAAACACAAACATTTTTTTACCCACGTTCATAGGAGAAAAAAGTTCTATTGGATATGATATACGTATTAAATCTTTAAACTTGCTTCAGTGTGGAGCAATTTGGTGTCGTAATAATGACTATTTTTTTTTCATTTCACAGCGAAAATCCTCTGGCAAGTTGTGAAGAGTTCCTAGCTTTAATTGTGTGGGAGGCAAACGGAAGCAATTTGTCCGGTGATCTTAGAAGGGAATTACATAGAGTTTTCGCTATTGCTGCTACATTTGCAGAAGGTAAGTTCTTTAGATAGTTTTCAAGTAATGTACTATTTACTAGAAATCTGTTGTATTTTATTTTCAAAAATTATATCGTATTTAATTTTGACTAACAATACTTATTTTTTAAGCTATAAAATTTGTAACATGAAGAACAACATTAATCTATGTAAGTACTCGCTAGCTCGCGCCTATAGGTATACTTTTATCAACCGAAACGCGCACGGACGTGTTTCATTCATATAAAATAATGAATGAATGATCAGTGCCTTACTACTTTCCAAGTCGATCGAGTAAAAATGAATATTAAAATTGAAACTTTTTTTTAATCAACATTACAATTGATTTATCAATTTTTATAGGTACTATAGATGATTCCAAAGTAAAATATTTCGTTTCCAAAACGGTTATAAAATCACCGTGTATAACGTTATAGTACTTTTTTTTCTCAAATTGACGCGGGTGAACCCGCGTGGCACAGCTAACTACTACTTACTAAACGTATTATATATTCATTAATAATTATTATCTTTGTTTTTGACGTATTTTAAATAATATTCAAGATTTTACTAAAAAAAATTTCATTGTCATAATAGGTGAAGAAAGAAGTCGGCTCCTCAGTAGTACGATAGCACTTCAAGAGAAACTAATGAACATAATAAACACGGAGTTAGATACGGAACCCGTTCGCAACATGCTCGCGGACACACTTGATTGTTACATCGGCATAGCTGAAGGCGTTCTCGAAGTAAGTAAATTTACAGCGTAAATAGTGCTGTTTTAGTTAGTTAGTCACGAGATATTAGTTACCCAAAGACTCCCAGAAATACAGTCTTTGAAACCCTTGCATCACACCACTGTAAGCTTGAATACTTTATTATTTAATTTTTTTATTTATATCTATATCTTTTGTTGTTTAACTTACGTATTGTGGATTTGAAAATTTTCGTTTTATTTGTATAACACTCCCTTTGGGTACTACATTGAGATAGAAAGCTGTCTGTTAACAATTTTGATGAAGTGATCGTTATGGGTTTCTACAAAACTGTAGCAGTAAGTAAAAATTTAAAGTAAAAAAATATTGTTATGGTACATAAAATTCTCTCAAAGTTCCTAATTCTTGTTTTTTACTTAATTGTTTTTTGAAAGGTATTCATCTTTATTAAATGTATTAATGTAAATTCGGGTAATATTACCTTAATTTACATTCCCTGTCATATTGCACTCCTAGAGTGCAGTGCTTTTAGCTTTTGAAACCAAAATAATTGTGTTTGCTCGCAAACGAAATAAACCGACTTCAATTACATCGACGAGTAACACAACGTAGATTGACCAAAAAATACTCAAGTAACTGCGCGTTATCAAAGATTACTCAAAAAGTAGTTATCAGATCTCAATGAAATTTATATGTGACCACGTGACAAACATCAGCTTTCGATTAAATTAAAAATTATTAAAATCGGTACACCCAGTAAAAAGTTATTGCGGATTTTCAAGAAGTTCCCTCGATTTCTCTGGGATCCCATCATCAGATCCTGGTTTCCTTATCATGGTACTAAACTAAGGATATCTTCTTTCCAACAAAAAAAGAATTATCAAAATTGGTACACCCAGTAAAAAGTTATTGCGGATTTTCAAGAATTTCCATCAATTTCTCTGGGATCCCATCATCGGATCCTGGTTTCCTTATCATGATACCAAACTAGGGATATCTCCTTTCCAAAAAAAAAAGAATTATCAAAATCAGTACATCCAGTAGAAAGTTAGTCCGGTATAATACAACGTAGGTCGACGAAAAAAGCGTCAAGTAAAAACGCATTATTAGATATAGCTCGAAAAGTAGTTGTTAGATCTCAAATAAATTTAAATGGGACCAATTGGCACACACCACCTTTCGATTAAAAGAAAATTTGTCGAAATCGCTCCACCCAGTCAAAAGTTCTGATGTAACAAACATAAAAAAAAAACAGTCGAATTAAGAACCTCCTCCTTTTTTGGAAGTCGGTTAAAAAAATATAGTAGGATGAAACCCACTGTAAAAGCTCTGTAATTCTCTTTGCATTGCATTTTCTGAAAACATTTACCACAGTAATGTATATTTTTTTACACCATCAGAAAGTAGAGATTTCAACAAACAAAAACCCATCCGACTTTTTTTAAAAAGCTGATATTTTGACGTGAGAATTTTCGATTGAATACGAGGGTGCTTTTTTGATATTGAGGTCAAAATAAGGTGAAAAAATAAATATTTAAAATAAAAAAATTACAGTGTATTTGGAACATAAAAAGGTAAGTTTTCACCAAATTTTTTACAAAAAAGCATTTTGTGAAATATACAAAACCAAAAACATGGTTTATTGAATTTTTCACATGAATTTCGAGGTTATGTGAAAAAAGTGTGAATGCACTTTGCCATAAACTTTTTTCCATAGGAGTTGTAGTATAGCCGGAAATTGAAATAAACTGTTTTTTACCCTTAAACAACCACTTCCTTCATTCCCTTCCACTTCCCGACCTCAGGTCGTCCGTAATTTATTTTTCCTTTCATTTTCGTAGTATTCTCTTCCTTTTCCAATGGGTTTCATTCTACTATAATTTTTCTCACTTTTTACCATTTTCAAAAACACTCTGGTATATCCTCTCTTTAATGATTTTAACGATTTCTAATTTTTTTAAATTAAAGGTATAATAGTTTTTTTTTTTTTTTTTTTTTTTGTAGTTTTATTACAGTAAATTAACTAACTGACTTCAAATAAATGATATTGCTACATTCAATGTTATTGCAGTTACATTAACTAGTCCAGTTATGTAATGTTTATGTTGATTTTAAACCGATTTGAGTCATTATATTTTACATCTTTTACTTTTTCAGGTAGGGACAGTAGATGAGCAGTTTGTGTTGCTTATGGGTGCTATAGATAAAATACCTGGTATTATATTCAGGTATCATAACTACCCCGGTGTGGTGTTACCAGCTTTAAATTTACTTGCCAAGAGTGCTAAGAGAATGTTGCATTCGGTTCAACCACAGAATGTTACTAAGTAAGTATTTATTTACTTCAATTTTAACTAATTTATTTAAATATTTAAAAATCTGATCTTAATATGTAGCATAAAAATAAAATAACATATTTTTTGAATAGTTTATTCATAAGTTTTTGTTTTAGGTTTCTAGAAGTTTGCAATGCTACATTTGAAGTTTATATGAGATGGAATTCTGGCAAAATATCGAGTATTCCACAAGACGCAGAAGAAGAAGCATATGAGGTACACATTTTATCCTGCTATACGTTCTATCAACAGATAATCAAATCAATGTAAAAAAAACTAGTTTTGAAACTAGTTCACGAATTGATTGTCAGTAAGTATTTACACATTATAAATTAATAATAATCACAGAAACATTGTCATATAATTTCCATAAAAAGGCGGTGCCTTTGTTAAAGTCCAGTTTCAGTTCACAGGTTACGGTATCTGGTTACCGCCAGACGGACTGTACTATCGTTTGTCACCTTAGGGGTCGTCCATTAATCATGTCATTTCATTACAGCCCTGCCCCTTCTCGTGATGTTCGGTAATTTTTTTCGAATCCCCTCCCCTTTCGAGCCTCACGTGGTTACTGAACGATCCCTTGTAACACGTTCCCCGGCCACCCCGCCCAATGTAACACTGGCGCTACTTGCAGGACATCTGCGCGCTGATGGAGGTGGTCAGCAGCGTGTCGCGGTGCGGCGGCGGCGGGTGCGGCGGCGGCGCGGGCGCGAGCGGCGGGCTGTGCGCGCGCGGGCTGCGGGCGCTGCTGCCGCTGGTGACGCCGGCGCTGCTGGCGCTGCCGGCGCTCGCCCTGCGCGCCTACCGCATGCTGCGCGACCTGGACCAGGCCGACCAGGTGCGCCCCACTGCTCTCTCACATACGGAGTGGTCGGCGGCGGCGCGGGCGCGAGCGGCGGGCTGTGCGCGCGCGGGCTGCGGGCGCTGCTGCCGCTGGTGACGCCGGCGCTGCTGGCGCTGCCGGCGCTCGCCCTGCGCGCCTACCGCATGCTGCGCGACCTGGACCAGGCCGACCAGGTGCGCCCTACTGCTCTCTTCACATACGGAGTGGTCGGCGGCTGTGCGCGCGCGGGCTGCGGGCGCTGCTGCCGCTGGTGACGCCGGCGCTGCTGGCGCTGCCGGCGCTCGCCCTGCGCGCCTACCGCATGCTGCGCGACCTGGACCAGGCCGACCAGGTGCGCCCTACTGCTCTCTTCACATACGGAGTGGTCGGCGGCTGTGCGCGCGCGGGCTGCGGGCGCTGCTGCCGCTGGTGACGCCGGCGCTGCTGGCGCTGCCGGCGCTCGCCCTGCGCGCCTACCGCATGCTGCGCGACCTGGACCAGGCCGACCAGGTGCGCCCTACTGCTCTCTTCACATACGGAGTGGTCGGCGGCTGTGCGCGCGCGGGCTGCGGGCGCTGCTGCCGCTGGTGACGCCGGCGCTGCTGGCGCTGCCGGCGCTCGCCCTGCGCGCCTACCGCATGCTGCGCGACCTGGACCAGGCCGACCAGGTGCGCCCTACTGCTCTCTTCACATACGGAGTGGTCGGCGGCTGTGCGCGCGCGGGCTGCGGGCGCTGCTGCCGCTGGTGACGCCGGCGCTGCTGGCGCTGCCGGCGCTCGCCCTGCGCGCCTACCGCATGCTGCGCGACCTGGACCAGGCCGACCAGGTGCGCCCTACTGCTCTCTTCACATACGGAGGTGGTCGGCAGCGTTTCGGCAAGGCGAACGGAGCACAAGAGAGCACACATTTTCTTTCTCTCATAGCCAGTTAAGTTTCGTATATCTATGACACAGTGCAGGCCTATTGTGCAGAAGTTTTACTTCATTCGTGTGGCCTAAAGCATACACATTTTTTGTGTATAAGAAATACAAATCGAATTTTGATTATTCAAAAAATTAATATTTTTTAGAATGTACAGAAACTGAGCGATATAGTATTGCAAAAGTACATCCGTATCTATATTTAAAATTTCATATCCAAAACATGCTTCATGATCTACATTTGATATGTGACGTGTAACAGATAACAATACACACATAAAACAGATAAAAAACTTACTACTTAAAAAAAACTTTACATAGAGATCTGAGAGAGAGAGAAAAGTAACATCTAGGCTATTTTTAGACAAGTAACATTGCAAAATGTAACTAATATGTTTATACGGAAATATTGATAAAATATTATTATTTTCAGCTAACGAATCTCCCCATAGAAGACTTCAACATGGTAATAACGGCGTTACGAGTCGGCCTGACAGCCGTTTCCTGTGACGTATCAACACTGTGCTGCGACACGATAGTCGGTATCGCTAATACCGTCCGTACACTAGGCGACGACAGTCCTTATGTCATATCTGTACTATCTCTGGCTGAATTACTACTAATGCTCATAATTAAGATGGAAATACCCCCTGACTCCATTCCAGCGGCCGGAGCCGCGATATACGCTCTAACTTGTGTTAAACCAGCGTTATTGGAGGGTTTGGCGAGACAGCTGATCGAAGCGTTCGCGGTCAATGACCCAGCTAACGTCCCTAGATTAGAGGAATCGTTCAGAGTACTCACGAACGGTGTTATCTTCGACGGCTTGAGAAACCATAAAATACGATTTCAGGATAATTTTGACAAGTTCCTGGCGAGCGTACACGGTTTTCTCATTGTAAAATAATCATTAATCTTATATTGTAAGGTTTTCGACAGATATTAACGTATTACATCAGTTGCGTCGATTGTATGTACGATTTTATCAGATTACTAGTCATAATGGCGCGGTTTTATTCTCAATTGAGAGAGACTTCGATCAATTTTTGTCAAATTGTAAATTGAATTTCTTATTGGGTACATGAATGCTAGCAAGACGAGTGATCGATATGTCCTTCCAGAGGGCTGTGTTATAGTATTATATAATATTATAAATAAATGTTTTACGTAAATGCAGATTCAGTTAAATTCCGGAATGTTCTCGTGATGTTTTCTGATATTTATTTTAATGTGGCCTAATTATAACAGGGTGTTTGTGACGTCGGTATTTATTTATTTTCATCTTATTTAACACGGAGAGTATGAAACAACGAAGTGTATTGCGAAGATTTTATGATATTGTGGTTGTGAATCTGAATCGGACTTATTTCTAGGAACTACAGGACGTGGTACACTATTTTGTACTTAAATATAAGGAAATTGTGATTTCTCCATATAATGCCTGCTTTGTATTAAAATTTTTATACTAATTATCCAGTTTTATTCAGGTTTTATTCCGTCTTTACAATATATATAATTAAATTAAAATTATAAAGCTTATCGAGAAAACGTAGTGTATTTTAATTGTAACGATATTTTTAGTAGAAATCTTGATGATGATTCTTAAAAGAGGCAGGGTAAGGGGAATCCATCCTAACACCGATTCACTTAAAATTCCTATAGCTTTGTCATAAATTATTTGATTAATTAAACAGCTCGACAAGTATCGCGTGATGAGTAGTTAAAAATTTTGATACGAAAATAATATGTTAAGATTAATAAAAAAAACACTGCTGCCTGTATTTCCTCTACGGTTGGTCATCAATAATATTACATAGAGTAAACTAACATAAATCGTTCCTGTAGAGAAAATTCCTCTTGTCTTGATAGTATATCATTATTTTCTATTGATTAGTATATCATTAAAAAATATATCAAAAAAACTTTAACTTTATTTACTTCTCCAAGCCAAACTTTGTTTAATTCTCTTACAATGTTCACAACAATATTCATAATCATAAATATGAAATATATGTGCCAATGTGGACAAAAGTTTAATAAACTTTTCTGAACTAAATTTAGCAGGAAAAGCTTAGCCTTATTTTATAGTGTTTTGTTTTTTTTTTTTAGCATTTCCACTCGTTAATTTAAGACACACTTTTTTTTTATATTGGCATATTTAAAGAAATTATGATTACGAATTAGGGGAATCAAAATGAAGTTTTAAAATCTTGAGGACAATGAGAGATCTGGAATGGATATATAATAATAATATATATACTACACTAAGTACGATCTAAGCGAGTTTACCCTACAGAATATTGTTATGCGGACCGCAACTGATAAAAGCCTGAATAAACTATTGCTTGTCAAAATAACTACTTGTGTGAGTAATTAAATATAAACATTTTGGGCAGTCGTGTAAATGTCTTTTTGCATATGAAACCTTCGAATATCTAATGCAGATATATTTAAGTCGGGGCGAGGTGGCGAATGCTGGCGCGACCCCATCTCGCCCCACCCAGGCGGACGACTGCTCACACGTGGTAGTTTTTTAGTCAGTAGGAGTCTGACTTTTACTGACTGACTGACTGACTGAAAATTAAGTACTATGCTCTTATTTATAAATTATTCGTATCCCATTTTTTTGTTCCTGGAGAATATGAATGTAATGTTTTTATATGTATTTGATTAAAGTCAAGCAGGCTTCGTTTAAAGTATACTTGATTGCTGTTACTTAGCTTAGTCACGTCTCAACTTAGAACGCCATGTTCCAATTGATCAGTCGAAGTAAGTAAAGTGGGCGTTCTAATTTACTACGATTTCATTGGTCAAAGGCCGTCGCTAAGCTAAGTGATAGCGATGAATCTTTTTTTTTAACACAGTAGACTATATATTTATTTTTACTACTGTAAATAGTCTGAATATTTTTAACGTTATAGTTTAAATTTATCGTTAAATAAATGACTTGTGAATGTATTAAATGATTGTGCTTTCCAAAACTTGGAACTATTTCTAATTCCTTTTTCGTATGTTAAATATTTGCGTACAATCAAAGGCTAAAAATATCTATATTCCTCCTTAACTATGTATTCTAAAGTCTGTACACGGTACACAATAACATGAGACATTGAGTAAAAAAGTTTAAATTATCTTGGCGTGCAGTGTACTCGTAAGTACGTGCGTACAAAAAATATAAATTTCCATTGACATTTTGTCAAGTATTGAGTTTTTTTTTTTACAATAAAATGTGATTATTATGGACTAAGATCCGAACCTAAGTCGATCTTCACCAAGCTGATAATAGAATGAAACATACTTTATAATGAATTTAGTATATCAGATAATATTTTAAAAATGGGAAATGGAGGGATAAAAAATCCGGGATTAATTTTAATTTTTTTCAATTTTTTTGATTAAAAATTGCAACATTAAGATAATAAGAAAATTTAAATCTGACTACATAGTATGAAACGTATAAGATGTAGAAGATAACTGGCATCGAGATACCTATTTATACCTGGTAACCCAGTAATTCGTAATTTCATATTATCTTGATGTTGCAATTTTCAATTACTTTGTTTTTTTTAATAATTAAAAATAGGCCAGGATTTTTTAGACAACCTATTTTTAATATATGTATTATCTACTTAATATACTAAATTTATTATAAAATATGTTTCACTCTATTATCAGCTCGTCGAAGATCAACTTTGATTTATTTGGATCTTCTACTATTAATCACATCCACGAAGCTAACGCACATAACGCAACAAGATGGGTTAAAACTTCCAATACTTATGCGCATATTTTGAAGAATTTGTATACAATATTATATTAAAAAAAAAATCCCATATATCTTTTTAGATTATACCGTTTATGGTGAAAAAAACTACGTCCATAATATATAATAGCCATTAAAAAACATCGCAAATTTGTTTTCACATAGCAGTTTCATAATTATATTTCGGTCGCACATTTTATTAGCAAGTTGAATAATAAATGTTGTAGTTAAAATGATATTTTTAAATGATTAAGTAAATGAGGTATGCAAGTGCTTTATAAAAAAATTGAACAGATTTTATTATATAGCATTAATTTTCATAGAAAGGAACGCGAATATTCGTCTTCATTCAACTTATTCAACAGTTCTTTTAAGTATCTCAATGTATATTAATAGCTTATCTTCAACTTTTGTATACATTAAACAAGATTTTTTTAAAACTATAGTAAGTAAAAGAAGAAAAAAATTAAGAAGAAGTCAATAAGAAAACAATGTGATATAAGCATCAACTATCAATATGCATCTTTAGAATAAATATGATTTAGTTTAAACTACAAGATACTGCTTATATATTATTTCGTTTAAAAAGGTACCTACTTCATTTTCGAATGTACATATTGTTTTACTAAAATAATGTAACTGTACGTAAATATTCACGGAATTAATTTATCTCAATGTACGTGATATATTTAGTGTTAAAATTGATAAGTTTTGGCCTTTAATATTTTTTTTGGCTATTAAAATAATTTGTGTATTTTTCATTGTTTAGATGAGGTTGAATTGAATTTATCAAATTCTAGAAATAATTTTATGTATTTTTTCAATTTATAAGTTAAATAATTATATATATTTTAAATAGTAAAATGTACAAAATTTTAAGTCTGTTAATTTAAATAAATAATTTTAACAAATTTAAACCCTCTAGACTTCTCAAAATTTAGTTAGAAAAAATTTATATGTATATGATTCTGACTACTCTCTCCTAATAAGTCTTACTCGAATTAAGACGGTGACTTATGAAAAAAAATGTGTGGTAAATCATAAAAAGTTAAATATTTTTGTCGCTAGAATCAAAGCATATTAAAACGATCTTAAATAAAGATTTTATTACTATGTATTATGTGTAATTATTCCTAATATAAATCCTACCAACTTAATTTTCTAAATGCTGCACTAATTCTTTTACTAAATTTTGATTTACCCATTTAGTTAAAGTTACACTTTTTTAAAAATAATGATAGATGCCTAACTAGTTTGTAAATATGCTGCGACTGGCAATCGTTAATAAAATCTTACAACAATAGGCAATATTAATGTCGATCTAGGCGTGTATTAAACATTATACATATTTACGATTCACAATAATAATTCATATTAATTGAAATGTATGGTCATAAATTATGTTTCCACTTTGCCACAAAAATTAGAAAGTAATGAAAACTCCATCCAAGTGAAGCCGTTTTTTAACCGACTTCAAAAAATAAGGGGAGGGTTACTCAATTTGACCGTATATATATAGGTATGTATGTTCGGGGCAGTGGCGTAGCGTGCTTTTGTGGGCCCTGTATCAAATTTAGTTAGGGACCCAAAAGAAGGCTAAAGATTTCTCAAAGAAACAAAAATGCTTGCAATAAATTAAAATAAATATTTATTGACTATAAGTTATCACTTCCTCCTAGAAATTGGGAATCCAATTAAAATAAAGTAAGTTTTGGAAATCCCGGCAAGCACGAAATTAAGTAACATCGTGGATAACATTTTACTATTTTTTTTTGCATAATCACGCTAGGGGCTTCTGTAGCCCGGGGGCCCCGTATCATTGATACCGATACCGATTTTTATTATTCTTTTTTTGTTGGAAAGGCAAAGGAGATATATCCCAAGTGTGGTACCATGATATGGAAACCAGGATCTGATGATGCAATCCTCGAGAAACTCTCGAAAGGGTCATTTAGTGGAACACACTCTTAGTTGCCAATCCAATACAGATTATTGATTATTTTTTAAAAACAAAATAGAATTAAATAGAGATAATTACAATGATATAATAATTCCTCACCTAATGGATAATTATTTACATATTAAAGGAGACGGTCAATAATTGAAATAAGAACCCAACATTCATAAATGTTAACACAATGACATGTAGGTAGTGAGAGGATTGAGAGATTACATCTAATACTTACTGATCGTGAACTTAATTTTAATAATTTAATTAATAAATAAATATTTACAACATACACACATGGTCATCTGTTCCTAAAGTAAGCAACTTAATGCTTGTGTTATAGGTTAACAGCCTACTGGTATAGCTACATTTTTTTTTAAAACATACATATAAATGATATATATAATACCCAGACACGGGGTGGGAATAGAACCCTCAACCCCTGGAGCAGAAAGCAGAGTCACTACAACTTGCGCCAACAGGCTAGTCAAATTAAGTGAATCATTACGAACCTATACCCTTTTTACAAAATGGTTCTTCTAAATATTTTTAACCGACTTCCAAAAAAGGAGGAGGTTCTCAATTCGACTGTATTTTTTTTTAATGTATGTTACATCAGAACTTTTGACCGTGTGGACCGATTTCTACAATTTTTTTTGTTAATCGAAAGGTGGTGTGTGTCAATTGGTCCCATTTAAATTTATTTGAGATCTAACAACTACTTTTTGAGTTATATCTAATAATGCGTTTTTACTTGACGCTTTTTTCGTCGACCTACGTTGTATTATAGCGCATAACTTTCTACTGGATGTACCGATTTTGATAATTCTTTTTTTGTTAGAAAGGAGATATCTGTTGAAGATTTTGTATCTATGCTCTACACCGGATATTGTATTTGGCTTTGGTATGACTGTAGTCGTGTTGACGTATAGTCTATTGTTAACTTCACTTCCGTTCTTCATCTTGAATCGTTCCATCTGCTTGTGACAAATTGTTGAATTAATTGTATTATTGTATTTTACTTTTATAATCCGACAGTGTAATGCAGTGATGGTTTATTAAAATAAAACTCACATTTCATTACAAATTATATTTGTTATTATTTCGTGCTGCTACTCTCTTCTCTACGATCGCCACAACGCAACCTAACTTTGCTAACAGGTTATGGGCCCAGGTCTCCAGGAATAGAGTTTTGCGCACGAACAAAATGGCCGAATCAAATGTGAGTACAATTCATCATATCGAAAAGCTGGCGGGGTGCTCCAATTATTCTAGCTGGAAGTTTGCTATGGAAATGCAATTAACTTTGGAAAATTTGTGGAGTTGTGTAAGCACCGAAGCGGTCACTGATGCTGTAGCTGATAAGAAGGCGTTAGCTCGCATTGTTCTATCGCTTCAACCCGCGCTTTATCAATACGTCAGGCAGTGTAAAACAGCTCATGAGGCTTGGACTAAACTAGCTGCTAGTTTCGAAGACAAAGGACTATGTCGTCGCGTTGTCTTACTTCGTCAGTTGCACAGGATCGACTATAATCAATACTCATCGATGTCTGAATACATTGAGGCTATAATGCACTTAGTACAGCAGCTCTCTGATATAGGAAGGACAATCGAAGATGCTGAGGTGGCAGAGATAATGTTGTCAGGATTGCCCGAACAGTTTGACATAGTCGTATCAAGTCTTGCGGCGGGGTCGATTGCTAGCACATTAACAAGTGAATTAGTTTGTCAAATGTACTTCTGGTGCCTCAACTGTCAAATAATTTAATGTCTGTCAGCCAAATTACTGCCAAAGGTTACACTGTAGTTTTTAAGGATAACTTATGTACTGTATATAATCAGAATACAAAAATCTCAGGCAACCAAATTTTCTCAGCTTGTAAAACAAACGGGCTTTATAAATTTAAAGTTCAGCAAGGTAGGTCCTTACCCCCTGATCACTCCAAGCCCCTTCATCCTAGGCAGGGGACAGTGAGTGTTCACACAGCTGCGTCTGTGCCTAAAAGCTTATGGCATAAGCGCCTTGGTCATCTTAACCACTCAAGTGTAAGTATCCTGGGAGGTGGTGGTCAGTGTTCTGGTGTTGTTTTTCAGGAAGACAATTCAATGGAACCTGCCAGCTGTGTCTCTTGCTTGTCAGGCAAGATGCATGAGGCATCTTTTCCTCAAGCTAGTGGAAGACGTGCTGCCAAACCTCTGGAGCTGGTGCACTCGGATGTGGCTGGACCGGTGCAAGTCAGCACTTGGGGCGGAGCCCGCTACTTGTTGACCTTCACTGATGACTGTACGAGGAAGACCTTTGGATACCTCATGAAGTCTAAAGATGAAGTAAGTTCCCATTTTGTTTCTTTTAAAGCTATGGTAGAAAAACAGACAGGATTGTCTATTAAGGTATTACGTACTGACAACGGAACCGAGTACTGCAATAATAAATTATCTAATCATCTAAAGAATGAAGGGATCGTTCACCAAACCTCTGTGCCTTATTGCCCTCAGCAGAACGGCGTGGCGGAGCGTGTCAATAGGACAATATTTGATAAAGCACGCGCTATGTTACTGGAATCTGGGTTGTCGAATCGTTTTTGGGGGGAAGCTGTGATGACAGCAATCTATTTAAAAAATAGAAGCCCTACCGCCGTGTTGTCAAACAGAATACCAGAATGCGAATGGACCGGATCTAATATTGATCTTAGTCACTTGCGTACTTTTGGCTGCGTTGCATATGCACATGTTCCTAATCAGAAAAGACAAAAGCTTGATGCCAAGGCAAAGAAATATATATTTGTAGGATATGGTGATAATTGTAAAGGTTACCGTTTAGTTGACCCAGCGGATCCTCGTAAAGTAACTCATTCAAGGACAGTTACATTTTTAGAAAACGAGTTTGCTGGAAAATGTACCAAAGATGAATTTAAAATAGAAAATTATACAAGTACATTATTTTACAATGATTCACATGTAGATGGTAATGAGATGAGGAATGATTTTTTAAATATTGACATCAATACAAATAATAATATAGTAGATAATGAAATTTTAAGGTCTAATGATGATTCTTCTGTACTTTCAGACGCGGAGAGTACGCCACATGCTTTCTCGCCGCTATCTGACGTCAACTACTGCACCGGAGATGAAGGTGATGAAGATGGTATGCCTGTTGGCACTGACTCTTCTCTGCCGGAATCTACATCTCGAGGAGGAGAGCCGACATTGTCTGTAGGTACAGATGCGTCTTGCTCGCCACGACCAGTGCGTAGTAATAGAGGTAAATTGCCTATTAAATATAAGGATTACAACCTGTCTACTATGATGGCTGATGCTGCTTCGCTAAGTGACCCCATGTCATACCACGAGGCAATGAATTCACCCGATAAAGATAAATGGCTTGAAGCTATGAAGAGTGAGTTCAGTGCCATGATCAAAAATGGCGTATGGGAGCTCGTTGATCGCCCGAAAACAGGTAATGTGATCAAGTCTAAATGGGTATATAAGAGAAAACACGACGCCACGGGTAAGTTTGATAAATTCAAAGCCAGATTGGTTGCCCGAGGTTTTACGCAAAAAGAAGGGGTAGATTATTCTGATACTTTTTCTCCTGTAGTCAGGCATTCAACCCTTAGGATTTTGTTTTCTATTGCCACTCAATTTAACCTAGAGATAGATCATTTGGATGTAACTACAGCGTTTCTACTTCAGCGTTTCTGGCGACCTTAGCGAAACAATATATATGGAACAGCCAATTGGTTTTAGTAACGGAGACAAAAATAAAGTTTGTTTACTAAAGAAAAGCATATATGGCTTAAAACAGGCTAGTCGTGTATGGAATATTAAGATACATAATGTTTTAACTAATAACGGCTTTAGCCAGTCAAAATGTGAGCCCTGTATTTATGTAAAAAGATCCAAAAATGAATATGTGATAATAGCTCTATATGTAGATGACTTATATGTGTTCCATAGTGGTTGTATAAAAGGTGTTTTGTCGCTTTTACAGCAGCACTTTGATATAAGACATTTAGGAGAACTAAAGAGCTGTTTAGGGATCAATGTAACAAGAAAGGAAAATGTAATTATTTTAGACCAAGTAGACTACATTAAGCGTCTGTTAAGTAAATTCTGTATGCAGGATTGTAAACCGGTCGCAACACCTTTGCCTGTAAACTTAAAGCTAGAAAAAGCAGATAAATGTTTAGAAGATTCTGTTTATAATTATAGAGAGCTTTTAGGTTCACTTATGTATTTAGCGGTTTGTACGCGACCAGACATTTCATATGCCTGCAGCCAACTAAGTCAGTTTGGTACATGCTTTGATATGAGTCATTGGCGTGCTGCTAAAAGAATATTAAGATATTTAGCGGGAACGACAAATTATGGTCTTTATTTTTATAAGAGTAGTGGTTTGTCGATTGATGCATTCACTGATGCAGACTGGGCCAATGATTTATCAGATCGCAAGTCTTATACTGGGTATATAATTAAACTCGGTAGGAATGTCATAAACTGGGAAGCTAGGAAACAGCGTTGTATAGCATTATCTAGTACAGAGGCTGAATACCTAGCTATTTCTGATGTATGTAAGGACATATGTTTTGTGAGAAATTTCTTGTCAGAAATTTTAAACAAAACTTTTAATGTTGTAGTATACAATGATAACCAAAGCGCACAAAAATTGTTGCTAATAAAAGAATATTCCCATAGACGAACCAAACACATTGACTTGCGGTATCATTATGTTAAGGACTTAATGCAAAAAGATTTATTCGATGTAAAATACTTACCAACAGAGCGCATGGTAGCAGATATGTTTACAAAACCATTGTGTAGAGAAAAACACCATAGTTTTATTAAAGAATTAAATGTATGTAGTCTAAATTAATAACAGGGATCACACTATATTTGAAATAAATGACATGTATTAATGGTTTGTTGTAAATATAAGTGCAGTAAAGATTTATGACTTATAATTATAGAATTGTGATCATGCATTAATGTGTTGCATTGTGAAATGTTATTTTTTCTGCATTGTGTAGTCATAATCAGGTGCCTATGTTTTTGAATGTGTATTTGTTTTAGCATGATGTAGTGTGTTACTGAATATGTTTTGTATTTGTAATACTATATCCCATGTAGAGCCTAAGGAGGAGTGTTGAAGATTTTGTATCTATGCTCTACACCGGATATTGTAATTGGCTTTGGTATGACTGTAGTCGTGTTGACGTATAGTCTATTGTTAACTTCACTTCCGTTCTTCATCTTGAATCGTTCCATCTGCTTGTGACAAATTGTTGAATTAATTGTATTATTGTATTTTACTTTTATAATCCGACAGTGTAATGCAGTGATGGTTTATTAAAATAAAACTCACATTTCATTACAAATTATATTTGTTATTATTTCGTGCTGCTACTCTCTTCTCTACGATCGCCACAACGCAACCTAACTTTGCTAACAATATCCCTAGTTTAGTACCATGAGGAAACCACGATTTGATGATGGGATCCCAGAGAAATCGAGGGAAACTCTCGAGAATCCGCAATAACTTTTTACTAGGTGTACCGATTTTGATAATTCGTTTTTTGTTGGAAAGAAGATATTACTAGTTTAGTAACATGTTAAGGAAACCAGGATCTGATGATGGGATCCCAGAGAAATCGAGGGAAACTCTTGAAAATCCGCAATAACTTTTTACTGGGTGTACCGATTTTAATAATTTTTGATTTGATCGAAAGCTAACGTTTGTCATGTAGTCACATATAAATTTTATTGAGATCTGATAACTACTTTTTGAGTAATCTTTGATAACGCTTAGTTACTTGACTATTTTTTCGTCGATCTACGTTGTATTACTCGTCGATATAATTGAAGTCGTTTTTTTTTTCGTTTGCGAACAAACACAATTATTTTTATTCCAGAAAGATGCTTAAATAACCACAGTAAACTAAAATCTGGTAAAAAATTCGTTATGTAGTCGATAAAAATCAAACCACAAAAATGTTTTGTATAATAATGTTTTTTATAGTTTTATTGACAAAGAATCATCATAATAATAATAATTCGACAATCGACAGTTCCTTTCTTTTTAAATATAATTTTTTTAATATTCAAAATTGACAGTTCATAGATAACGAGCCGGTAACCTCCGTGGTCTCTGGCGAGCTTGCGGTGTCGCTCGTGTTGCCCGCGTTACATCCTCCTCCTCTAAATCACGATTTCGCCCCGAAAGTGAGTTGGTGTAAGTGTGTCGAGGTGGAGTGAGTGTGGATGGGTGAGCGTCTACACGAGGTGTTACGGGGGTGTCGGGTTGAACACGAAGTCGCCCACGTAATCGACGAGGCTGTACAGGAAGATATTGCCCCGTCATGCCTATAAACGGAGTAAGGTCAGAGCTGTGGAAACGTCCTAAAGTTTGCCCCTGCACATCGCCTATTTCGTATGTGCATGGACTAACCACACGTTGTACCTTATATGGTCCATCGCGTAGAGGCATGAACTTTTTTGTCTTGCCCTTCTGCACGTTACTATGGACATGCGTCGTCAGTAATACGAGGTCACCCTCTTGAAAGTCAGGCGCTGGTCGACGGGAGTTATCTGTTTTAGTTACAGCATTCAGGCGACGGTAATCGGCACAAAATCGATAAGTACCATCTTTTTTAGGGACCAACTGTGCTGGTGCGGCCCATGCAGCTTTACACTCCTCTATGATCCCGTCTTCTAACATCTTTTTCAGCTCCGCTTTCATAATTGTCTTCTTCGCTGGCGTAAGACGGTAAGGTGGTACGGCAATGGGTGCGTGATCGCCCGTATCTATCCGGTGTTCGGTAAATGGAGTAGCTTCTCCTCCTGTCCGAAAGGTATCTTCATGTCGCTGCAGCAGCTCTTCTGGACGTTGGCGTTGTTCGCAGGTAAGCATGGTTCCTTCGTCTTCCTTCAGTACAATCGAAGAAGCCATAACAGAAGTTCTCGGTATCTCCTCATCCCCCTCATATTCCAGAGGATAAAACTGTTGGTTACCTGAGAAATGCCACGTAGAAGCTGCGAAGTCTATTACCATACCAGCGGCGTTTATGAAGTCTATCCCTAAGAGGGTCTCGTTGTTGTCGGCCTCTGGGAAAATCACGAAATCTGTGGTAACTGTCCTATTAACAGAAATAGTCACATCCACACGGGCTACCCAAACACCCCGTGGGCGTACTATGCCATCAGCCAATTCCACATTTACCTGTCGTGTCATAAACGTTTGCCCCATATCTTTAAGCAATTTATAAAGTTTATGACCAGCTATACAACTTTTAGCAGCGGTATCAATAAGTGCTGTACGCAAATGAATACGGTTCGCTTAAATGATGATGAAATATCTATGCGTACAATCTGGATCAAGTATGAATATATACTCGCCGGTAATTAACGGTACACGCTTAGAATATAGACCAAGGGATATGCACAAGCACAACTCACCTTGCGCAGCAGGAACGGAAGACGGAGTGGTTCTCGTTGGCTTTGTTGCGACTAAAAGGATCTATGCTGGCCAGCCACGGTTTTCTGCATTAATCGTCCACAAATCATGCCACACACAAACTTTCGCAAGATGCAGTATTCGGAACAGTGAAGCTTTTTTTGGTTTCAACGGAAGCAATGGCGACGCGTACGGTTAGACGACAGGTGTTCTTGTTCTTGGCCGCCGCGGGCGCTGCTTTCTTTGGGAGGTTGGCTTGCGCATGCGCGCCGGTGATCCGGGCGCTCTCATTGGTCAAATAACAAGCGTGTACCGTTTAAAATGAAATTACGACATTTCGTTGGTTAAGTAAATGAGCGCACGGAAATTTAAAAATTATAAACATTTGAACGATAAAAACGGAACATTCCGCCCACCAAAATACCAATGGGATTTTCCCGAAATTTGATTGAAAAACGGTGATAAATTAAACTACGTTTGACTTACGATACTAATCTTAAAATTAAGAAACTAAACTACGATTTTTAAGAAAATTGTTATTCGGTTGGCAGAGGGCACAATTTAACTAAAGGTCTCTTGATTATGTGATCTCTAGTTTTTAAAGTAGCTACTCGAATCACTCCATCAGGCCCAGGGTGTAAGGAAACTACTCGTCCTAATGCCCATTGGAGTGGAGGTCGATTATCATCCTTAATAAGCACGATCGAATTTACGGTTAATTGTTTTGAGTCTTTAGTCCATTTTGCCCGCTGAGTTAACGCGTGTAGATATTCGTGTTTCCAACGTTTCCAAAATTGCTGTTGGAACGATTGAATCAGTTGCCATCGGCTTAGACGATTAAGATTAACATTAGAGTAATCTGGATCGGGAACCGCCGTAAGAGGTTCCAGCGTCAAGAAATGACCAGGTGTAAGAACGTTCAAGTCGTTAGGGTCAGAGCTTAATGGACACAGGGGTCTAGAGTTTAAAATCGATTCGATTTGAGTGAAGAGCGTGGTAAGCTCTTCAAAGGTTAGAGTCTGATCACCAACAATCCGATATAAATGACTTTTCGCGGCTTTTACTTGAATTTCCCATACTCCACCGAAGTGTGGAGAAGATGGGGGGTTACGTTTAAATGCAATCCGTTCTGAGTTCGTTGCTTGCTCCATGCATGATGCGAGTTGCGAGGCTGCACCGACGAAGTTTGTGCCGCAATCTGAATGTATGACGTTACAACGGCCCCGACGGGAGACAAAACGACGCAACGCAGCGATGAAACCGTCAGTCGATAAAGTGGACACTACTTCAAGGTGAGCAGCTTTGGTGCTCAGACAGACGAATAAACATAAGTAAGCCTTATCGATTTTAGCACCGCGATGGATACCCAGTTTGATCCGGAAGGGACCCGCAAAATCCACCCCAACTTGAGAGAAAGCTTTTGCCTGGTTGACGCGGAAGGCGGGAAGGTCGCTCATAAACGGTTGCAATGGTTGAGGACGGAGACGATAGCATCGTATACACTTCGAGAGGTGTTGACGCACGGCACGCTTAGCCGCCAGAATCCAGAACTGCTGTAAGATCAGGTAGTGCGTGGTGTTCAGACCGGGATGAAGATTCTTCCGATGAATGGATTCGATTACTGCTGTGGTGAGCACACATTTCCTGGGCAGCAATGCCGGGTGCTTGTGTTCGAATTCAAGACCAGAGCGAGCCAGCCGTCCGCCCACCCTGAGAATACCTTGATCATCCAGGAAAGGATTTAGCTTACGGAAGTTGCGAGGCAACTGTTTTCGCAACCTCAGATTTGATATAACGTCAAAGAAAAAACGGTTCTGGAAATGTTTGACGATCATCAGGAGAGCACGATGACATTCAACGTCCGTCACGACAAGACTCTCAGGTCGTGGACCATCAACGCACGAGTTAACGCGAAATCTACGGATATACGCTAAGATCCGACAAATTTTATCCAGGGATGAATACTTCTCGAACAGGTGATCAATTATGGACGTTTTCGAAGTGGTCTCGGTTTCATTAGCGATGAGAACGGTACTACGTTGTTCGGGAATTACAACGTCCTCCTGCGTCTGACATTTAGATATGTCTGTTGGCCATTCAGACGGCGGTTGAGAGAGCCACTCGGGGCCCGCCCACCACAGCGTGTTGGTTAATAGTTCCGTTGGCAGCTGTCCTCGAGAGCAAATGTCAGCTGAATTGGTCGCAGAAGGCACATGCCTCCAACATTCGGTAGGAACTGTGTCCTGAATGTGACTGACACGATTTGCGACAAAAGTTACCCATCGCGAAGAAGGGGACCGCAGCCAAGCTAAGGTAACGGTGGAATCGCTCCAAAGATAAGTGTTGTGGATGGGAATCCGCAATGTCTCCTTGACGAATTTCATAAGGTCAGCAAGTAGAACCGCAGCACAAAGTTCCAGCCGTGGCAGCGACTGCCTCTTCAAAGGCGCGACGCGAGCTCGTGCACAAACAAGGAAGAGGCGAATGGAACCGTCAGATTCGGTGACACGTAGATAAATGACGGCGCCGTACGCAAGTTCAGAGCTGTCACAGAACCCATGCAGTTGATACGATTGAGCGCCTTCGATAACGAACCCGCGAGGAACCTTAAGTTCTCTGATTTGTGGAAGTTGTTGAGAAAAGTTGTTCCATTGTGCAACAATTTCCGGTGGGGGAGTATCATCCCACGAAACGCCGAGGATCCAAAGTTTTTGGATCAAGCACTTGGCTTGAATTATTAGAGGCGACAGAAATCCCAAAGGATCGAAGACCCTGGCTACCTCACTCAGAATCGTTCGCTTGGTACAAGGTTGATTTGACGGTTGGACGTTAAAAACACATGAGTCTGAGCCAGGCTCCCATTTCAGCCCAAGAACTTTCACGGTTGTGTCTTCGGCTTGGTTAAAAGTAATAGCTTCCGAAAGACACGCTTCTGAGGGAAGGTCACTTAGAAGCTCAGGTCGATTGCTCACCCATTTGCGTAGCTCAAAGCGCCCGCGAGTGAGAAGAGCGATGACTTGCGATTTGATATCGCAGGCATCCTCCAGCGTTGAACTTCCGGTTACGATATCATCGATATAAATATCGGAAGTTAAAACGGCTTTAGCCTTAGGGTAATGATGACCCTCGTCATTGGCCAGCTGCTGGATGGTGCGACATGCAAGAAACGGGGAAGAAGATACTCCGTAGGTGACGGTATTTAAAATGTATTCTTGGAGAGGCTCATCTGGGTGAGCCCGCCAGAAAATGCGCTGGTACTCACGGTGATGAGGTGCTACGTTAATTTGGCGGTACATTTGGCGCACATCCGCCATAAAGACGACTTTGTGTTCCCGGTAATGGAGAAGAATCTCCACGATGTTGGATTGCAGCTTTGGACCTACAAGTTGCGAATCGTTAAGCGATTTTGAATTCGCGTCCTTAGCCGAGGCGTCGAACACCACGCGGAGTTTCGTCGTGGAGCTGTCGGGACGCAAGACGCAGTGGTGCGGTATGTAGTACTTACCTAAGCCCATGTGCTTAGCAGGTACCAGAGTCATGTGACCACTTTCGATGTAGTCAGTCATGAAATCGGTGTACTGTTGTTTTAACGATTGATCACGAGACAACCGCTTCTCAATGGCATGGAAGCGCCGTAAGGCTATCGCTCGAGACCCTTCAAAAAGAGGCTCCGAGTTGTTCTTGAAAGGAAGAACTACATGATACCTTCCGGTCTCGTCACGGTAGTGGTTATTAGTGAAAATATTTTCACAAACTTGCTCATCTGGGGTTAATCGAGAAGATTGTGGAACGTTATCGATTTCCCAGAAACGTTGAACTATTTTATTTAAGCTCTCATCCATGCTAGGAGGTGCTAATCCCATCAAACATGAAGGAGAGGATGCGAGTCGCGACTTCCCTAGGAGAAGCCACCCGAAAACTGAATTCAATGCTTGAGGTCGAGACCCGTTACCCTTCAAACGCTGCTCGAGCAACGATTCAGCGAAAACGTCGGCATTTAACAAGACGTCGATTGGACCAGGGATGTCAAAACCAGGATCTGCTAACGGTAATGTCTTGACATCATTCCATCCATCTGTATTGAGTCTTGCGATGGGTTGATCTCCGCAGATGTTCGGTATGACGAGCATCTCGAGATGAAATTTAACGTTGTCATTAGTGCCGAGGTCGCACGTCACGACACCATTGACTGAGGCAGGAGCACCCCCCAAGCCATGTACCTCGGCGCAGACAGCTCTAGGCTTGAGCCCAAGTCGCTTAGCGGCGTGTGCTGTCAAGAAATTATTTTGACTACCCGTGTCAAACAACGCTCGGAATGTATGAAATTCACCACTTGTGTCACGAATTTGAACCATGGCAGTGGCCAGTAACACGGTCGTGTTCGCGGACGGGTTAGATGAGGTAAAAGATTTCTTAGCAACTAGAGCTACCGATTGTGAATGATCGCGCGCGGTGTTAGGGTCGTTCCCCACTTGGTCTCGATGTAGTAGAGTGTGATGTTTACGATGACATTTTCGACACGAAAATATCGATGTGCACTCTCGCACCGAGTGAGACGAGTTGAGACAATTGTAGCACCATTTCCGTTCGCCAGCTACAGCCATGCGCTCGTCCCCGGATTTAGACAAGAAATCTTTACAAGCCGTTATGTGGTGTTCTGCACTGCAGTATGAACACTTACGAATAAGTTTGGAGGTTGTCGCAACACGAGTTGGTTTGCTCTCTTGTTTGTCACCAACCTTCTTCTTAGGCATGTCGGCGGTGGGGGCGACAAGCGAATGCGTGACGGTAGGTCGCTTCGATTTTTGAAAGGCACCTGATGCTTCCTTGCTAATTTGTGAAGTTTTAGTAGTAACGGCGGAGAAGTGCGTGTCGCGTATCAGCGCTTCACTCTTAGAGTGTAAAAACGCCCTTATATGTTGATATTGTGGCAGCTCGATGTCGATGTGCCTTTCCTCAAACTCGCGTCTAAGTTTAGTATCTAGTTTTGACAAAATATTGTAACAAAGCACGAAGTCCCAGTGCTCGGTAGGTAACTTCAACTTTTTCAAAATAGTCAAGTTTTCATCTATTGTATTTAAAGCATGTCGGAAATCTTGAGCGTGTGAAGTTTTGAAATTTACTTCCAAAATATCGCGCCAGCACGCAAATGCCAATTCACGTTTATCCTCATAGCGGGACTTGAGAGCATCATATGCACTTATATAATGTTCACCAGCGACCGGAAACGTTCTAATTAACGATAACGCATCACCCCGCAACACCGACACCAAATAATGAAATTTCTCGATATCACTTAGAATTGTTGATTGATGAATCAACGCATCATAAGTCGCGATAAATTCAGGCCATTCCTTGATAGCACCAGAAAATACCGGAAGTGAAATTTTCGGTAAGCGCATATTGCTCTGCGCACCCATGAACGAATCACGCCTCGCATTATTTAATTCTTGCGACGAACCCTGTTGATATTTACGTTGAATTGCAACGACCCGAAAGTACATTTCATCGAAATTCTCCTGGATCTCGGTATCTACATCATCGGCTTCCTCGTTTAAAAGGTCCAAAATGATGAAGTGTGCCTCTTGAAAACTATCCGCGATGTTTTTTATTTCCTGACAATATGAAAGAAATAACTCGGTCTGTGATGCATCGGTTTCGATTAACTTCCCCACCTCGAGAGCCTTCGTAATACGATTATACGCGATCGTTCGTTTACGTCGCAAACTAGGCAAATTACTAACAGTATAATTCGTCTCGGTACACCGTTTGAATCCAGGTTTAGATTTACGTCGTGCTAGGTAAGACATCGTTAACGATTAAAACAATAAACAATTTTCACTGAATTCAAAACGCCTTTTATTAAAACTAAACGGTTATTGAGAATATTATACTATATTAGCTGAGCCTGCAACTTCGTTAAGGTGGAGAAAAAAAAAAATAATAATAATATTTTAGTTTGGAAAATTACCAAATAAATAAATAAATTTCTAAAGTAAAAATAGCCTAAGTTATTCCTTATTACATTAATTATCTACCAGTGAAAATCCCATTAAAATCGGTCCAGCCGTTTAAGAGATTTCCAATTTTATTTATTTATATAGATTATTTAAATAACAACACTCACGCTATCCGTGGTCGTAGGTAAGCAACAACCATCGATGGTCGTAGTTAAAGCGACTAAATTAACTATAATATTGAACACCTTACACAAGGTTATTAACTAAAATGAACCTTATTACAACTCAGAACGGTTTGCTATATATATTAGAAATAAAATTATTTTTTATAAACTGATAATAAGTATAAGTTTTATTTTTACTTTATATATGTAGTTAACGTTAATATCAATACAATGCAACAAGATATTTTACTTATAATGTTAAAGTTAAAATGAAGTTATTTATAAAATTTATTTATTACGGTATGTTGGGCGATCGACGTAACTAGTCGTGTAGTATTCAACTTAACACAGAAATTAAGGTACGATATCATTTGCAATATTGTTATTGCAAATGGTAAAAACGGTAAATAATTTTGTGTCAATTGATAATAAACGACTCGATGTTCTAGGTAGGTATATTTTAACAGAGATCGCGATCGGTTAGAACGGTAAGTAAGCGGTAAGAAAAAATTAAATTTTTGACGGTAGATATATGTGGGCGTTAGCGGACAGAATGGAACAAAGAATTTTTTCGTAATTGTTAAATATTTTTACGTTATGGTATGTTTATGATTTATGTAAGTACAATAAACGATAGAAAAATGTTATTTTCGTTACAATCACGAACTTAAACTGGTATTTTGGCTGACCGAATATATCCAAAAGTCCCGGGTTTCGGCACCAAAAAGATGTACGCAAATGAATACGGTTCGCTTAAATGATGATGAAATATCTATGCGTACAATCTGGATCAAGTATGAATATATACTCGCCGGTAATTAACGGTACACGCTTAGAATATAGACCAAGGGATATGCACAAGCACAACTCACCTTGCGCAGCAGGAACGGAAGACGGAGTGGTTCTCGTTGGCTTTGTTGCGACTAAAAGGATCTATGCTGGCCAGCCACGGTTATCTGCATTAATCGTCCACAAATCATGCCACACACAAACTTTCGCAAGATGCAGTATTCGGAACAGTGAAGCTTTTTTTGGTTTCAACGGAAGCAATGGCGACGCGTACGGTTAGACGACAGGTGTTCTTGTTCTTGGCCGCCGCGGGCGCTGCTTTCTTTGGGAGGTTGGCTTGCGCATGCGCGCCGGTGATCCGGGCGCTCTCATTGGTCAAATAACAAGCGTGTACCGTTTAAAATGAAATTACGACATTTCGTTGGTTAAGTAAATGAGCGCACGGAAATTTAAAAATTATAAACATTTGAACGATAAAAACGGAACAAGTGCAATGCCTCTCTTACCACTAATAGTTATACTTAACGTGGGCCTCCGACTTGGCATCGAAAGAGAAAGTGGGGCGAGAATAGTGCTTTCCACCTCATCAAAATCGGGGTCAATTATTGTGGAATTTACCTTATCAAAATTGGGGTCAACCATTGTTGCGTTTGCCCCTTCAGACGAGTCGTCATAATTAAAATACTCCAAGTCGGAACAGCGGTGATCACTATCTACCGTTGCGTCGTAGTAGGCATCACAGTATGTCGAACTAGAAAAATCATCTACGGGTGACAGGTGACTATACTCCTCACTGGATATCGGGCTGTAAGTAAACATGTTAATGTCACTGGAAAATGCTTTAGTAACATTCAGCGGTGTTGATGAATCTTCGATGTCTTCGTCGGCAGCGGCGGCGAAACGAGCGGTACACATCGAGAAATTGCCCGAAGGCTGGGCGGCCACAGCAGGAGTCGGCGGTCGCTGCTCCAACAGCCGTTCGAACATCCGCTCGAACGCTTCGGTTTGCAAGCGTTGCGCGGCGGCCATAATGCTAGCCACGCCAGACGCCGTCATTTTATCCTCTTCATGGTCGTCCACGTTTTCTCCCGCGTCGCCGTACACACTTTGTCGGCGAGATTGTCGCCGTGTTCGTGACATGATTATTCTTCCGATGTAGCAATGGAAAACACCGTCGGTTCAGGCCTCTAGTTGGGCGCCAATTTGTAGTCGATAAAAATCAAACCACAAAAATGTTTTGTATAATAATGTTTTTTATAGTTTTATTGACAAAGAATCATCATAATAATAATAATTCGACAATCGACAGTTCCTTTCTTTTTAAATATAATTTTTTTAATATTCAAAATTGACAGTTCATAGATAACGAGCCGGTAACCTCCGTGGTCTCTGGCGAGCTTGCGGTGTCGCTCGTGTTGCCCGCGTTACAGTTACACCTATCACGTACTAAACTACAAAAGTACAAACTATACAGCGAATGGAATTATTATGTACTAGTTGTACGTAGTACATAATAATTCCATGATACAGCGCCTAATTTATTTTATTAAAAGGCAACTGTAAATTCTTTTGTCAAAAATTGTACTTCAATTTTGAAAATCAAAAGTTAATTTAAAATGACTGAAAACGAAACGCCAAAGCAATTACTATTTATAATATAATTACATTTACAACAAGAATGAATTTAACATAGTACATACGACGAAAAGTTTAAAATTGGATTGGAAATGATGAATATTTAACTGTAGAATAGTATTAATAATTCCTGCAAATTTAGAGCTACTTTATTTTGATATCGACCAAGAATCATATAATAGAAGTGATTTACAATATGAACTTATCCAACTATAATGAAATCGATTTTCCAAGCTCCACGTGTACTTTTACGAGAGAAACAAGCAATTTGCAAAACTCGGAAGAACCGTATTGCCATGTTCACATTGTATGCCTTTGTTACTAACTGAATAATTTATTTTACCTTCTTTACTTTTAGTACGTTACGATGAATTTTAATACGCATGTATTTTTCATTTTAGAATTCAATTTTAAAATTAAAAGATAGTACAAAACAGCTATTAAATTTGTTGGAAGAGATTCAAACAAAAGTTCATTCAAAAAATTATGCCCAAGATCATAATTTGCAATTAAATGTAAAAAACGATTTGAGATACAATGTGACTAACGTATGAATTTTTTTTTTATTTTTTTAACTGATTATCTAGGTAAATAGCGCTGAATACTGAACATTTTATTTCTTTTGTCGTTTGCACAAGATGAGTTTAATAAACCTTGTTAAAAATAAAATAGTCCAATAATTTTGGTAAAATTGTTGTTTTATCGGTTAGGACGAGAATTTGAGTAGCGAAGAATTTGTAAATGAAGCATTGAGTGAATTAAAAAATCACGCTCAGAAGTTAGACGACATTTACATTAAGGTGATCTTTCTTTTATGTTAAGAATAAACTTTTCTATATTAAAATATAATTTAGACGTTAACATAACAATTAGGAACTTGCATTAGATTTTATTTAGCCGAGTGACCTAGTGGATACGGATAGAAGGTACCTAATGGTCGCCAGTTCAAATGCGGGACTGTTAAATTTTTAAGAGATAAGGTCGGGTTAAAAATTTAAGTCATATTTGGCGGTGAAGGAAAATATCGAAAGAAAACCTGCGTTGTTCTGTACAATTTTTGATACCTGTACGACTGTACGTTTAGGTAGGTACTAACCATCACTGAAGCATCGTGTTTTCTACTTTTATTCGGTATATAAAAAAACCTAGCAGCTCTCTTGGGGTGTTTAAAAACTGATACTGATATAGTATAGCTAGGTATAATTTGCCGATACCATTTAGGTCCGATTCACATTACAGGATCTCAGTTCGTTCTCGGTCCAATCTCGATCCGGTATACTAGAAACAATAGATAGATTTGCTAGAGTGTGATTTGATCGGAACTTAATTAGTAGGGATAATATGAAACTATGAACACACTCATTGTTTTTTTGTTTAACAAAATTTTGCCGGATCGAGATCGTACCGAAAACGAAATAAGATAAAGCACTGTCATGTGGATCGGGCCTATTTCTTCTAGCCGTTGTGATAGTATTATAAACTAATTTTGATTATTCTCAATTATTAATTTGTTAATTAATCAAAATTGCCCTTTTTAGGAGGATGACGATTGCTCCGTATACAAAAGACTAACTAGAAAATGCCATTGCCTAAATAATTCTGTGTAATCTGTAGATTTTATAATACATTTCAATGAAGATTCAAAGTTTAACACTAATAATTTCGGTGAAATTATTAAAAATATGCGCATATTAAAGAAGTTTCTTTACATGGGTGGTATTAATACTAAAAATGCCTTGATGTTTTTAAATGAAGTGAGTTGATGCAAACACTGAACTTTAACTGAGGTAGGGCACAGCAGGAATTTCCTGCTCAAAATATGGAGCAGCCCGACTGGGATAGTACCTCGACCTTACAGAAGATCACAGCAAAATAATATTGTCTTCAAGCAGTATTGTGTTCCTGTTGGTGAGTAAGGTGACCAGAGCTCCTGGGGGGATTGGGGATTGGGTCGGCAACGCGCTTGCGATGCTTCTGGTGTTGCAGGCGTCTATAAGCTACGGTAATCGCTTACCATCAGGTGAGCCCTACGCTTGTTTGCCGACCTAGTAACATAAAAAAAAAACAAGTTTATGTTTACAAGTCCCACAGGATCCCTGTTTGAAACACAATAGTTTACAATAACTTCCCATACAATCGTTTTTTATTTGGAATTTTCAGCATGGGTAACTTTTTTTATTTGTTGCACATCTTTCAGAGCGTGCAAATATATTACATCTTACAAAGTTACTTGTAGGTATAGTAAAATTACAAACTTGTCTTTAGGTACAAGTTTGTAATAATTTTACCAATTTTTAGGGTCTAACGGATTCTCAGCACTCTGAAAAAGTAGAGATTACTTTAGGTTGTACTCAAGCAGATATTTGTAACATTTTTGATGAGGATTCTATTGTAGTCACATGTATTTCGTGGCCTTGTAAATATCAATATTATGGAAACTACGTCACACAGGTGAATTTATAATTAATTTCTTACGACTGGTATTTCCTTAAATATGACTTCTCTGTGGCTATATCGTAAGATACCTATTTTTATCTTTTAGAATTTAGCAGCTAGCTTCTTACATAAGCTTGCTGAAATAGAAGAAGGAAGAAGATATTTAAATTACACATCGAAAATTACAAATGATATAAAAAAAGTTTTAAGGAAAAAATCTTCATATCTAGAAATTGACATTATCGACTCATTAAATGGTGTGCTGAATTCTCTTAAACCAACTTTCGCTAAAGACTTGGTTGTATCATGCTTCGGCAAATGTGTATACGAAGGTAATAATAAGAAGAAATATATTTCAAGAGCTCAAAATACTTTGAGTTCATGCGGAAACTATATTGAAATTCACATGTAGGTATGACTAGTCAATTACTACAAGTACTAAACTGGTATTCTATCACATATTTATAAAGATAAGTATTTTAGGAGTTGGAATGAGAACAATAAAAGATTTAATGAACAATCGCCAATATATGACTCTTGATGAAGTTATAACACATCTCGATATATTAAAAAAATATAGCAGTTTTGAATCCGGTAAAAAGGAACTGACACTTCAATTGCCAGCTTTATTAGTCACTTTTAAACTCATGCTAATGGAATATGATAATAGTGAAATAAATATAATAATCACTAATACTTTAAATAACATAGTGTCAAAAAACCTAATAAAAGCAGAAAAACCAGGCACATCTAAATGTTGGGCTATTGCTGATGCAGCTACAGAGGTATTCAATCGCGTTCATAAAATGTATATTAGAAATATGATTCTTAAAATTTATATTGATATTTATTTAAGCCTGTGAAAACAAAGAATGTGGTGTGTCAAATTCCTCAACGAAAGACATACAAAAAAGACACACAATCCAAAAATTGGACTAGGTGTTTCGCCAAATAAATATTGTCAATTATCAAAAAAAAAGAGGTATGTTAAATGAAAATATACATTCATGAAACTATTATATGTCCATAATTGTTCCTGAACTTTACATTTCGTTTTTAGAATGGGAATCATCGATGTTGATTAACAGATCAAAAAAATATAATGGTAATTTTTCATAGTTTACATTTTTGTAATTTATATTCTTTGACGTGTCAAATAATTTTTATATTCTTATTTTAGATTTAACAAAGTCAATGATTATAGTACCTATTGAAAATAAAAAATAATCTATTAATATACGATTTATATTTCTTTTCACAAATGTATATCAGCTATACTTTGATAACATAGCAAAATCCAGTATATAAATTTTTTTATAAATGCATAATAAAACACCTATAAAGTATTTATAACAATAACAATAATAAAACAATGGTTTTATAGTTAATCCGTGTTAATTTTCACACTTCTCACTTCACTTTCTTAAATCTCCGAGAGACTAAATCCAATTTACATAAATAACTAGATTTTTCGATAATCACATTGGTTAAGTTTTATATTGTTATAGAATACTAAAGGAATTAGACAACTTCTTTAGAATAATAAATATGCATTTTATCTGCTTCTAGTCTAAGCTTACTAATATCAATTAAAACACCAAGTCTTACCCAAAATAATTTTATGAGAGCACACCACAACATAAAAAGATGTAAATAAAGCTGCATTTATAATATAAACAAATTCCAATTTTATATAACATTATAATAATTTATTTACTGTATAAAAATAATAAAACATGGTATAATTGAGATCTTAGAGTTATTACAAAAAAAAAAATAATACTTGCATATATTAGTCAAAATTTCTATGATCATAAGTTTCATATTTTTGTGGAGTTCTTTTATAATATCCAATGTTTCTCTTACTTAAAGGGTTTGGCGTATTAGGCTTGAATAACATGGCCAGCAATATGTAAAAACCACCAATTATTTTACTTATGAAATCTAAAAATCCTAAAAACATAGGCGTGGAATTTTTTACTAAAATAGAAATTTCCCTGACTAAAGCTAAAATAAAGTTACCTAGAAAGTTTATAAAAGCAGTGCTACCAGTGAAAATTGCAATAACAAATGCAAATAAAAATGTTATGAATTCCTTTGCATTTTTTATGGAGAACGCATCTTGAACATTTTTAGCTATTTCAGCATATGTATCACTGAGTGATGATACATTACTAATTTGTTTCGTAGTATTGTTACTTTTGGATTTTTCTATCGCTCCTGTCAATATTGGCTCTAACTCTAAAAATGCGTCAGTTATGTGTCTTACACATTTCAATATGACAATAATTTCAAATTGTCTAAATCTAATGGTTTTTATTTGAAACCAAAAAGCGCCAAATGGTTGATTATCTATTTCTGTCCAAAGACAAATACCAGAATTATGTCCCAAAACTTCGGAATCTGAGATGCCAATCCAATGAGAGCTTGGATGCACAACCTGAAGTTTGTGTTGAGCTTCTTGTAAATCCTTCTTCAACTCAACTTCTGCTTGACTAATTAATACGACGTCCCGATATCCAATACGTTCATCAACAAGTCGTCTTTCAAGATAACGACCCAAGAATATTCGCGATTTTAACAAATCTTTTACATAATTTCGCACACTGGCCGTTTGCACGTCTTCATAACTGTCCAACTGAGACGAAGTATTTGAATAATTTGATGAATTTAATGAAGTATTTACCTTTGAGACGCTCATATTTAATTTTAATTAATATAAAAAAACAAGAATGTTTAAATAATACGTAAATAGGACTATAGGACTGACTCACTGAGATGTCTCAGGTTCATTGTCAATGTCAACCAAAGAGTATAATGTCAACATTATTTTGACTTGTTGTTGTTGTCATTGGCCGCGTTCCACTAGGTAACCGCAACGACCGCAAATCCCTTTCTATCGTTTCACCTAAGGTCTATTCGCAATTACATTGCGCCCGATCCGCCGACAAAGATAAGTGGGTCAGTGTTAGCTTTCATCAAAACGTGGCGGGAATTTCGAAAAAACAACTGTCAATGTCAAATTGTAAATGTTATCTCTTATTCAATTCGGCAAAAACCTAACGATACATTAGGTATCTAAATTCAAAGTATTACTATTTGAAACATTGTTCATATTATCCAAATTTGAATTATAACCACACACAGTATTGTTCTCATTATCAACATTAATTGTAACTGTCTGTCTGTCTGTCTGTCTGTCTGTCTGTCTGTCTGTCTGTCTGTCTGTCTGTCTGTCTGTCTGTCTGTCTGTCTGTCTGTCTGTCTGTCTGTCTGTCTGTCTGTCTGTCTGTCTGTCTGTCTGTCTGTCTGTCTGTCTGTCTGTCTGTCTGTCTGTCTGTCTGTCTGTCTGTCTGTCTGTCTGTCTGTCTGTCTGTCTGTCTGTCTGTCTGTCTGTCTGTCTGTCTGTCTGTCTGTCTGTCTGTCTGTCTGTCTGTCTGTCTGTCTGTCTGTCTGTCTGTCTGTCTGTCTGTCTGTCTGTCTGTCTGTCTGTCTGTCTGTCTGTCTGTCTGTCTGTCTGTCTGTCTGTCTGTCTGTCTGTCTGTCTGTCTGTCTGTCTGTCTGTCTGTCTGTCTGTCTGTCTGTCTGTCTGTCTGTCTGTCTGTCTGTCTGTCTGTCTGTCTGTCTGTCTGTCTGTCTGTCTGTCTGTCTGTCTGTCTGTCTGTCTGTCTGTCTGTCTGTCTGTCTGTCTGTCTGTCTGTCTGTCTGTCTGTCTGTCTGTCTGTCTGTCTGTCTGTCTGTCTGTCTGTCTGTCTGTCTGTCTGTCTGTCTGTCTGTCTGTCTGTCTGTCTGTCTGTCTGTCTGTCTGTCTGTCTGTCTGTCTGTCTGTCTGTCTGTCTGTCTGTCTGTCTGTCTGTCTGTCTGTCTGTCTGTCTGTCTGTCTGTCTGTCTGTCTGTCTGTCTGTCTGTCTGTCTGTCTGTCTGTCTGTCTGTCTGTCTGTCTGTCTGTCTGTCTGTCTGTCTGTCTGTCTGTCTGTCTGTCTGTCTGTCTGTCTGTCTGTCTGTCTGTCTGTCTGTCTGTCTGTCTGTCTGTCTGTCTGTCTGTCTGTCTGTCTGTCTGTCTGTCTGTCTGTCTGTCTGTCTGTCTGTCTGTCTGTCTGTCTGTCTGTCTGTCTGTCTGTCTGTCTGTCTGTCTGTCTGTCTGTCTGTCTGTCTGTCTGTCTGTCTGTCTGTCTGTCTGTCTGTCTGTCTGTCTGTCTGTCTGTCTGTCTGTCTGTCTGTCTGTCTGTCTGTCTGTCTGTCTGTCTGTCTGTCTGTCTGTCTGTCTGTCTGTCTGTCTGTCTGTCTGTCTGTCTGTCTGTCTGTCTGTCTGTCTGTCTGTCTGTCTGTCTGTCTGTCTGTCTGTCTGTCTGTCTGTCTGTCTGTCTGTCTGTCTGTCTGTCTGTCTGTCTGTCTGTCTGTCTGTCTGTCTGTCTGTCTGTCTGTCTGTCTGTCTGTCTGTCTGTCTGTCTGTCTGTCTGTCTGTCTGTCTGTCTGTCTGTCTGTCTGTCTGTCTGTCTGTCTGTCTGTCTGTCTGTCTGTCTGTCTGTCTGTCTGTCTGTCTGTCTGTCTGTCTGTCTGTCTGTCTGTCTGTCTGTCTGTCTGTCTGTCTGTCTGTCTGTCTGTCTGTCTGTCTGTCTGTCTGTCTGTCTGTCTGTCTGTCTGTCTGTCTGTCTGTCTGTCTGTCTGTCTGTCTGTCTGTCTGTCTGTCTGTCTGTCTGTCTGTCTGTCTGTCTGTCTGTCTGTCTGTCTGTCTGTCTGTCTGTCTGTCTGTCTGTCTGTCTGTCTGTCTGTCTGTCTGTCTGTCTGTCTGTCTGTCTGTCTGTCTGTCTGTCTGTCTGTCTGTCTGTCTGTCTGTCTGTCTGTCTGTCTGTCTGTCTGTCTGTCTGTCTGTCTGTCTGTCTGTCTGTCTGTCTGTCTGTCTGTCTGTCTGTCTGTCTGTCTGTCTGTCTGTCTGTCTGTCTGTCTGTCTGTCTGTCTGTCTGTCTGTCTGTCTGTCTGTCTGTCTGTCTGTCTGTCTGTCTGTCTGTCTGTCTGTCTGTCTGTCTGTCTGTCTGTCTGTCTGTCTGTCTGTCTGTCTGTCTGTCTGTCTGTCTGTCTGTCTGTCTGTCTGTCTGTCTGTCTGTCTGTCTGTCTGTCTGTCTGTCTGTCTGTCTGTCTGTCTGTCTGTCTGTCTGTCTGTCTGTCTGTCTGTCTGTCTGTCTGTCTGTCTGTCTGTCTGTCTGTCTGTCTGTCTGTCTGTCTGTCTGTCTGTCTGTCTGTCTGTCTGTCTGTCTGTCTGTCTGTCTGTCTGTCTGTCTGTCTGTCTGTCTGTCTGTCTGTCTGTCTGTCTGTCTGTCTGTCTGTCTGTCTGTCTGTCTGTCTGTCTGTCTGTCTGTCTGTCTGTCTGTCTGTCTGTCTGTCTGTCTGTCTGTCTGTCTGTCTGTCTGTCTGTCTGTCTGTCTGTCTGTCTGTCTGTCTGTCTGTCTGTCTGTCTGTCTGTCTGTCTGTCTGTCTGTCTGTCTGTCTGTCTGTCTGTCTGTCTGTCTGTCTGTCTGTCTGTCTGTCTGTCTGTCTGTCTGTCTGTCTGTCTGTCTGTCTGTCTGTCTGTCTGTCTGTCTGTCTGTCTGTCTGTCTGTCTGTCTGTCTGTCTGTCTGTCTGTCTGTCTGTCTGTCTGTCTGTCTGTCTGTCTGTCTGTCTGTCTGTCTGTCTGTCTGTCTGTCTGTCTGTCTGTCTGTCTGTCTGTCTGTCTGTCTGTCTGTCTGTCTGTCTGTCTGTCTGTCTGTCTGTCTGTCTGTCTGTCTGTCTGTCTGTCTGTCTGTCTGTCTGTCTGTCTGTCTGTCTGTCTGTCTGTCTGTCTGTCTGTCTGTCTGTCTGTCTGTCTGTCTGTCTGTCTGTCTGTCTGTCTGTCTGTCTGTCTGTCTGTCTGTCTGTCTGTCTGTCTGTCTGTCTGTCTGTCTGTCTGTCTGTCTGTCTGTCTGTCTGTCTGTCTGTCTGTCTGTCTGTCTGTCTGTCTGTCTGTCTGTCTGTCTGTCTGTCTGTCTGTCTGTCTGTCTGTCTGTCTGTCTGTCTGTCTGTCTGTCTGTCTGTCTGTCTGTCTGTCTGTCTGTCTGTCTGTCTGTCTGTCTGTCTGTCTGTCTGTCTGTCTGTCTGTCTGTCTGTCTGTCTGTCTGTCTGTCTGTCTGTCTGTCTGTCTGTCTGTCTGTCTGTCTGTCTGTCTGTCTGTCTGTCTGTCTGTCTGTCTGTCTGTCTGTCTGTCTGTCTGTCTGTCTGTCTGTCTGTCTGTCTGTCTGTCTGTCTGTCTGTCTGTCTGTCTGTCTGTCTGTCTGTCTGTCTGTCTGTCTGTCTGTCTGTCTGTCTGTCTGTCTGTCTGTCTGTCTGTCTGTCTGTCTGTCTGTCTGTCTGTCTGTCTGTCTGTCTGTCTGTCTGTCTGTCTGTCTGTCTGTCTGTCTGTCTGTCTGTCTGTCTGTCTGTCTGTCTGTCTGTCTGTCTGTCTGTCTGTCTGTCTGTCTGTCTGTCTGTCTGTCTGTCTGTCTGTCTGTCTGTCTGTCTGTCTGTCTGTCTGTCTGTCTGTCTGTCTGTCTGTCTGTCTGTCTGTCTGTCTGTCTGTCTGTCTGTCTGTCTGTCTGTCTGTCTGTCTGTCTGTCTGTCTGTCTGTCTGTCTGTCTGTCTGTCTGTCTGTCTGTCTGTCTGTCTGTCTGTCTGTCTGTCTGTCTGTCTGTCTGTCTGTCTGTCTGTCTGTCTGTCTGTCTGTCTGTCTGTCTGTCTGTCTGTCTGTCTGTCTGTCTGTCTGTCTGTCTGTCTGTCTGTCTGTCTGTCTGTCTGTCTGTCTGTCTGTCTGTCTGTCTGTCTGTCTGTCTGTCTGTCTGTCTGTCTGTCTGTCTGTCTGTCTGTCTGTCTGTCTGTCTGTCTGTCTGTCTGTCTGTCTGTCTGTCTGTCTGTCTGTCTGTCTGTCTGTCTGTCTGTCTGTCTGTCTGTCTGTCTGTCTGTCTGTCTGTCTGTCTGTCTGTCTGTCTGTCTGTCTGTCTGTCTGTCTGTCTGTCTGTCTGTCTGTCTGTCTGTCTGTCTGTCTGTCTGTCTGTCTGTCTGTCTGTCTGTCTGTCTGTCTGTCTGTCTGTCTGTCTGTCTGTCTGTCTGTCTGTCTGTCTGTCTGTCTGTCTGTCTGTCTGTCTGTCTGTCTGTCTGTCTGTCTGTCTGTCTGTCTGTCTGTCTGTCTGTCTGTCTGTCTGTCTGTCTGTCTGTCTGTCTGTCTGTCTGTCTGTCTGTCTGTCTGTCTGTCTGTCTGTCTGTCTGTCTGTCTGTCTGTCTGTCTGTCTGTCTGTCTGTCTGTCTGTCTGTCTGTCTGTCTGTCTGTCTGTCTGTCTGTCTGTCTGTCTGTCTGTCTGTCTGTCTGTCTGTCTGTCTGTCTGTCTGTCTGTCTGTCTGTCTGTCTGTCTGTCTGTCTGTCTGTCTGTCTGTCTGTCTGTCTGTCTGTCTGTCTGTCTGTCTGTCTGTCTGTCTGTCTGTCTGTCTGTCTGTCTGTCTGTCTGTCTGTCTGTCTGTCTGTCTGTCTGTCTGTCTGTCTGTCTGTCTGTCTGTCTGTCTGTCTGTCTGTCTGTCTGTCTGTCTGTCTGTCTGTCTGTCTGTCTGTCTGTCTGTCTGTCTGTCTGTCTGTCTGTCTGTCTGTCTGTCTGTCTGTCTGTCTGTCTGTCTGTCTGTCTGTCTGTCTGTCTGTCTGTCTGTCTGTCTGTCTGTCTGTCTGTCTGTCTGTCTGTCTGTCTGTCTGTCTGTCTGTCTGTCTGTCTGTCTGTCTGTCTGTCTGTCTGTCTGTCTGTCTGTCTGGCTGTCTGTCTGTCTGTCTGTCTGTCTGTCTGTCTGTCTGTCTGTCTGTCTGTCTGTCTGTCTGTCTGTCTGTCTGTCTGTCTGTCTGTCTGTCTGTCTGTCTGTCTGTCTGTCTGTCTGTCTGTCTGTCTGTCTGTCTGTCTGTCTGTCTGTCTGTCTGTCTGTCTGTCTGTCTGTCTGTCTGTCTGTCTGTCTGTCTGTCTGTCTGTCTGTCTGTCTGTCTGTCTGTCTGTCTGTCTGTCTGTCTGTCTGTCTGTCTGTCTGTCTGTCTGTCTGTCTGTCTGTCTGTCTGTCTGTCTGTCTGTCTGTCTGTCTGTCTGTCTGTCTGTCTGTCTGTCTGTCTGTCTGTCTGTCTGTCTGTCTGTCTGTCTGTCTGTCTGTCTGTCTGTCTGTCTGTCTGTCTGTCTGTCTGTCTGTCTGTCTGTCTGTCTGTCTGTCTGTCTGTCTGTCTGTCTGTCTGTCTGTCTGTCTGTCTGTCTGTCTGTCTGTCTGTCTGTCTGTCTGTCTGTCTGTCTGTCTGTCTGTCTGTCTGTCTGTCTGTCTGTCTGTCTGTCTGTCTGTCTGTCTGTCTGTCTGTCTGTCTGTCTGTCTGTCTGTCTGTCTGTCTGTCTGTCTGTCTGTCTGTCTGTCTGTCTGTCTGTCTGTCTGTCTGTCTGTCTGTCTGTCTGTCTGTCTGTCTGTCTGTCTGTCTGTCTGTCTGTCTGTCTGTCTGTCTGTCTGTCTGTCTGTCTGTCTGTCTGTCTGTCTGTCTGTCTGTCTGTCTGTCTGTCTGTCTGTCTGTCTGTCTGTCTGTCTGTCTGTCTGTCTGTCTGTCTGTCTGTCTGTCTGTCTGTCTGTCTTGTCTCTTGGCGTAGGGAAGTGACGACCCCACCGCCCGCTGGTAGGTCACACTACCAGTGCAGTCAGTCTATGGCTGATCCGCCATGCCTTTACACAAGACCACTTCGGTGTAGGAGGCGAGCACTGTCCGTAGACAAACGCACCCGGTTTCTACAGCGATGTGGCAAGGCACAGGGGAAGTGCCTCAAAGGGCGCACGCCAGGATCCGTACAGTGGCGTATGGCCAATCTCCTGCAACCTCTGCTTTCTGCCGGTCGTATCGGCCATCCGGTCCACCGGCACTGGGAGGCCGAGGTCGAGAGAGTGGATCCGCACCTGCGCAACTGCCTATCCACTTAAATATATTCACGCGCAGATGACTCTTGCATGTTACCTGGTCTTCGAGCGCAAGCCCTGCGGCGATGGAGAGCCGATGGTGGGGGGAGGATCGGTGTGTCCAAACCTTAATTGGCATCTGCACGTAGGCGGTTGTCTGGTGATGGTCGTTCTGGGTCCCGATCGAGGCGGGGGACAGGTTCGGCAGCTCAGACGATGACAAAGCAGCCCTATTCAGGGAGCGCTCTGCTTTCCCCAATCCGGGGAGGGGCCTAGAAAAGGTGGCCTAAAAATAGCCCGTCTCATCCTCAAAGCAGATGGCAAACCGCGGTCATCTGTTCACCATCTTAATGCGGTCGAAAAATGAAACCTAAATAAAAAATAAAAGATCTTATAATAGGAACGTGGAACGTTCGTACTTTATTAGACAATGACATAAACTTATGTCCGGAGAGAAAGACGGCTCTAATCGCGAGAGAATTGGCCAATTATAACATAGATATAGCCGCAATAAGCGAAACCCATCTTAGTGACTCGGGAGAGCTTTGCGAACAACTGGGAGGCTACACCTATTACTGGAGCGGGAAGCCAAGTACTGAGAGAGCAGCTAGTGGAGTCGGGTTTGCCGTAAAGAATCAGCTGGCAAAAACACTCAAAGAACTACCGAAAGGCATAAATGACAGAATTATAACACTTAGACTTCAGTTGTCGTCAAAGAAGTACCTACATCTCATAAGTATATATGCCCCCACGCTGCCCTCTCCAAAAGAAGAAAAAATCAAATTCTACAGCGAGCTGAATCAAGTCCTGACTAAGATACCATCCACAGATAAGATAATTTTGTTCGGAGACTTTAACGCACGAGTTGGTAACGATTTCGGTGCTTGGGGTGGGGTTCTTGGTCGTCACGGTGTTGGTAAATGCAACGCCAATGGCCTCGATCTTCTCACTCTCTGTGCCGAATTTGATCTTACAATTACTAACACCTGTTACCGATTGCCAGAAAAGCTCAAGACCACGTGGATGCATCCAAGATCTAAGCACTGGCACCTCTTAGACTATGTCATAGTACGCAAGAGAGACCTCAGTGAAGTACTTATCACTCGAGTAATGAGGGGTGCTCAGGGCTGGACCGATCATCGGCTAGTCCGATCAAAACTACGTTTCCACTTAAGAGCACCACGTCGAGCACCTCACAAGATCCCGGCAAAAATAGACTGTGAAAAACTTGTTCGCGACCCACATTTAAGTCAAGAGCTAGATGATGCATTCTGCACCAGTATGCCGGAGATAAAAGAGGGCATGTCTATTGATGAGGAGTGGCGTTTATACGCTGAGAACCTTCACACCTGTGCCTCACGAGTTATTGGGAAACCAGAAAAGAAAAATCAAGATTGGTTTGATGATTCCGAAGTGGAAATCAAGAAGCTCGTTGAGGACCACAGACGTACCCTTCTTTCGTCAGATGTCTCTGAGCGGAGAACTGCTAATCGTAGCCTAAAAGTAAAAGTGCGTGCTCTCAAAGATAAATGGTGGGTAGACAAAGCCAATGAGATCCAGCGTTATGCTGATACAAATCAGACTGGTAGATTTTTTGAGGGTCTCAAAGCTATTTTCGGCCCAAGATCTAAGAGAGTAGCTCCAATTTTCAACAAGGACAAGACTCAACGGCTTACTGAACAGAAAGATGTTCTTGCCCGATGGGCAGAGCATTTTAATGACGTTCTTAACCCTAGTGCACAGACAGCTGACTTGTTGTTTATAGATTCCCTCGAAAGTTTACCGGTACTTGAAGACCTGGCAGAACCACCATCCTTTGATGACTTTATGAAGGCACTGGATAGGCTGAGAAATCACAAGGCACCTGGGGTAGATGGTTTGCCGTCTGAATTATACAAATACAGCGGCCCTCATGTCAAAAACAGGTTATTCCAACTTATCCTGAAAATATGGGAGAGTGAAGTAGTTCCGCAAGATTGGAGAAATGCCTCCATCTGTAAATTGTACAAAGGCAAAGGCGACATCGCTGATTGCAGCTCGTACAGAGGTATCTCTCTTCTCTCAGTAGCTGGGAAAATCTTATCCCATATTATAAACACCCGTCTATCCCAACACGCCGAAACCATACTTTCCGAGACCCAGTATGGTTTCCGGCCAGGCCGAGGTACGGTGGATGCTATCTTTGTCGTAAGGCAAATCCAAGAAAAGAGCCTGGAACAATACCGTCCTCTTTATATGTGCTTTGTAGATCTGGAGAAAGCCTTTGACAGAGTCCCGCGTGAAGCCCTGTGGATAGTGCTAAAGAAAATTGGCTGTCCTGGAAAGTTGTTAAACTTGATACGTCAGTTTCATGACAATATGGCGGTTAAAGTTCGACATGAAAATGACTTTTCAGACCAAATACCAGTAACCAGTGGCGTGAAACAGGGCTGTGTCTTGGCTCCCACTCTGTTTTCTCTATACTTTGCCTTTGTCATGCGGGATGTGGTCAGAACTTGCAATAGTCAAATTGAAATTAGCTCCAGAACAGACAAGAGCATATTCGATCTATCCCGTTTCAGAGCTAAGAGACAAGTTTCCAGGCTCTCTGTTCTAGACGTTTTATATGCCGATGATGTTTGCCTTATGGCCGACTCAATAGAGTCTCTTCAAGCCTATGTGGACTCCTTACACACGTCGTGCCGCAGGTTTGGTCTGGTTATAAGCACCAGCAAAACTCAGGTTTTAAAGCAACCTGCTCGTGGTTGTCTTGCTGACCAATCCGCTATCAACTTGGATGGCTCTGCATTGGAGGAAGTCCCATACTTCAAATACTTAGGCAGCAGACTAAAGCACGACAACACACTAGAATCAGAAATACCAGCCCGAATAGCAGGTGCTGCAGCGGCCTTTGGCAAACTTCAATCCCGTGTCTGGAATTCACACGACCTCAAATTGCAAACTAAAATATTAGTGTACAAAGCGATTGTCCTGCCCACATTATTGTACGCTTCAGAGACCTGGTGCTGCTATAAAGCAGATATCAAGAAGTTAGACACATTTCACCTCAAATGTCTAAGATCCATATTGCGCATTTAGTGGCAGGACCGAATTTCAAACACCGAAGTATTGCGTCGTACAGGTATGTCTGGAATTGAAGCTCTCATAATGAAAAGTCAACTGAGATGGAGCGGTCACGTCCTACGCATGCCCGATAGCAGACTACCGAAGGCAGTCTTCTATTCTGAGCTTTCAAACGGAAAGCGAAAACAAGGCGGGCAATACCTTCGCTATAAAGACGTGCTCAAACGCAATCTTGTGGCTTGTCATATACCAACTGAGAGTTGGGAGAGTCTGGCACGTCAAAGACCGGAATGGCGTCGAACCATTCACAAAAGTGTCGACCGTTTTGAATCTGCGCGTCTAGAAGACCTTGATGCGAAACGCCAAGTACGGAAGACTAGGCCAAAACCCTCCTACATTTACACATACGATTCGACTGGCCAACTATACTGTGCATCTTGCAACCGAGTCTTCAAATCTAAATTCGGTTTCGCTAGCCATATTAGAGCCCACCAGCGTAATTTATAGGAGTCGCCGTCACCGGATACGGTGTGGACGACATCATCATCATCATCGTCTGTCTGTCTGTCTGTCTGTCTGTCTGTCTGTCTGTCTGTCTGTCTGTCTGTCTGTCTGTCTCCACAGCACTCACCTGGCTTATGATATAAACGGGTAATTTGTTCGAACTATATATATTTCTTTAAAAATTAAAGAAAGTTGATCTGTTCGAAGCTATACTTGAGCGATTATAAATGCAACTTGAGCAGTTTTTTAACACTTTGAGCAATATTGATAAATGAATATTTTTCAACGAGTTTTCTGATTTTTAATTAAATAATTTAAGGTGAGCAATTTAAAAGGACAACGTAGTTGAATTGAGCAATTGAAAATCTGTCGATTAGTATTTTTTTTATTACAAATATCATTATTTTGCAGGCTGGGGTGGGGTAGGTGGTGGTGGAGTGCAAGAATCATATACAAAACGTGGAGTGTGTATTTATTAATCAATATCAGTGATTAAAGAAAAATGTTTTATCTATGCCATTAATCTAGTTTGTTTGACAACATTTGACAACATCAAAACAAAAATGTAAAATCAAAGATGTATGCAACATAAATATTTATTTTTATATTTATACGTTTTTACTTAAAAGCGTAAAACAATGAACACTTTTAAAAACAAAATTAATTATGAAAGTCCATGTGACTCGGATAATGATTGGACTTCTTCAGAAGATTCAAAATATTCTGACTCGGAAAGGTTACGCTAACCTTTTAATTGATTTTGTGTACAAAAAGTTTTTAAATATTTTTAGTTATTTTAATATCTATTTATTTTTATTTTAGTTCGGTTCCAGAATGGGATTCCGATATCGGTGAGGATGGAGAACTTGTATATATGAAAATTAAAAGTATTACTAAACTGGTTGACGATTCTAAAACACCGCTATTAGAAAATTGCGAGGCTTTTAAATTAAGAAGCGATTTTATGAGATCGTCTACTAGACGTTCCACTAAAGGTATTCTTTTATTTTAGTAGCTGTTAATGTATGTTGTGGCTTCTTGAGTTATGTTTGTGTTAAATAAAAATAAAATATAAGTGAAATATATTTTTTGTAAAAAGTTGTTCAATGTAACGAAGAAAATTTATATCTACACTATACTACTGTTACTTTTAGAATACTTATTTTTTATGTAATTTTAAAGTAAAATATTAAATTTAACCACACTGATCATTCTCCTTCGTGTCTTTTCTATCCCACGTGACATTGGCGAATTCGACAGTGCCCCCTGGCACAACCGAAAGCCATTAAGTCCAAGAATAATAATATTAAATTTAAAAGTTATATTTAATTAGTTTTAAAGTCCCACGATGTTCTTAAAACAAAGATATGAGAGTCACTAATAAAACGATTTAATTTAAATTCAAATTATGTAGGAATTTAATTATAGTATATTTGCGACTTCAAACTAAGGTAGCCAAGATTATTTATAGTTTTAAATAAAAATAGTATTTAAGAATAATTCTATTCTTAAATATCCTTGATTCAATGACTGTGATGAATGTTAGATTCAATGATTGAATGAATGTTAGAGTATAACGGGACTGACAATCTCTGCCTTGCTGAAAAATGCTCCTAAATTAAAATAGAAAAGCTTATTTTAAATTTTTTCATATTTATAGGAAGAATTTTTAAAGTGTTAAAAAAACGAAAAGTGATTAATAAAGAAAATGGAAAGGAGAAAAAAAAAGAATTTGAAGACAATAACAAATTTGTCATTATACAGGTACATCTTATTATGCACTCATTACAATATTTTATGAATACTAATAATTTTAATTACTTAAGATCAACAACCAAAGTATGCTTAAAAAAATATTTAAATACTTGGCTTTCACATTAAATGTTTAATTGTCTTTATTTATTTTTTGCATCGCATTTGGATAAAGAAAAGGTGAAAGAATGTATTAAAAGTAACTTATTAAAAGTATTTGTATAGTTTATATTTCTGCACTTATGTTATGTTTAATAACCATTATATGTACTCTTTGCAGGTCAGCAAAAGTATGATATTCAGTAGTGAAAAAAATTGTCAGATTGAAAAGCTTTTCGGCATCAGTTTAGAAACACACAATGATGGTAAAACATTGGTTGTATCTGATTTTTTGCCTGAATCAAAGGCCATATACACTCCAAAAGTTAAAACAGGATTTTACTTGCAAAAAATAAATGGAATAGAGGTCACATCTTACAATATTAACAATATCCTTCAAAGAGTTGTTGAGGATGTTGATAATCCTAAACTGACTTTTCAAGTCGTGACGGAAGGTTACAATTTAGATATAGAAAAGTTATTGACTTCGAAGTGCGCTCCTGAAAATTCTCTCACTCAAATGTTAAAGGATGCAATGTGCTCTGTACTTTATATATGCTGCAATGATGTTGAGTATCAGAGTAATGATGACAAAGGTGTACTTTATTGTTTTCCGAGACCATTTAATCAGAACTTTTTATATAACACTAGAGGTGCTTATTTAACACTTAATCATTTGGCACCTAAATCATTAGGTACTAGTGAGCCCACTATATCATCTGTATTACACAAGAATCAACTCATAAATATTACATATGCATCTCATTACAGTGATTTGCTCTTAGTTGCAATACCATGCGGTGATATTGATGTTTTTGCTGCTAAAAGAATCATTGTTGAAATCGTTCGGTTACTAGAATTTTTGTATGGCTCATTGAAAACTTGCTTTACGAAACCTAATAATGTCGACAAGTTGGATAGTCTATTTTCACGAATTTTCGTAACATTATTAAATGAAAGTATTAATAAAAATAATGATAGTCAAAGTAGAGTGTATGGGAGTTCACATTTTGAAGATTTATTGGCTGCTCATGCAATGTCATTACCATTGGAGGTCAAACTTCAAGTGGACGATGCCATTACAGAGTTGGAAGCAGCTGATTATCGAGAATGGGTGGGTAATTATATATTTTTATGACTATGCAAATGCATTTGTAAATACTATGTTATTATGAAAACATAAAGAAGAATGAAAATATTTTTAGTTAAAATTACAACAATATCAACCCGGATTAGAGTAGCGTGGTGGATTAAACTCTGATCCTTCTCCTACTTGGAGAAAGAGGCCTATGCCCAGTACTGGCATATTTCAGGCTTAATCGTATCGTATTATCATCATGAAAAAAAAAATAATAATAAACTTGTATTATTAAACTAATTCTAATTTTTTTAATATACTTTTTCAGATTGATGATGTTGAAAATTTTCAAAGATTATACACAGTATTAGGAGCCTGTTTATATTATTCAGGACATTTATTAAGTTCACATCTGCAAGATGAGGATTTAAAAGAAGTAAATGCATGCACCTAATGGATAATTATTTACATATTAAAGGAGACGGTCAATAATTGAAATAAGAACCCAACATTCATAAATGTTAACACAATGACATGTAGGTAGTGAGAGGATTGAGAGATTACATCTAATACTTACTGATCGTGAACTTAATTTTAATAATTTAATTAATAAATAAATATTTACAACATACACACATGGTCATCTGTTCCTAAAGTAAGCAACTTAATGCTTGTGTTATAGGTTAACAGCCTACTGGTATAGCTACATTTTTTTTTAAAACATACATATAAATGATATATATAATACCCAGACACGGGGTGGGAATAGAACCCTCAACCCCTGGAGCAGAAAGCAGAGTCACTACAACTTGCGCCAACAGGCTAGTCAAATTAAGTGAATCATTACGAACCTATACCCTTTTTACAAAATGGTTCTTCTAAATATTTTTAACCGACTTCCAAAAAAGGAGGAGGTTCTCAATTCGACTGTATTTTTTTTCTCTCATTGGTCAAATAACAAGCGTGTACCGTTTAAAATGAAATTACGACATTTCGTTGGTTAAGTAAATGAGCGCACGGAAATTTAAAAATTATAAACATTTGAACGATAAAAACGGAACATTCCGCCCACCAAAATACCAATGGGATTTTCCCGAAATTTGATTGAAAAACGGTGATAAATTAAACTACGTTTGACTTACGATACTAATCTTAAAATTAAGAAACTAAACTACGATTTTTAAGAAAATTGTTATTCGGTTGGCAGAGGGCACAATTTAACTAAAGGTCTCTTGATTATGTGATCTCTAGTTTTTAAAGTAGCTACTCGAATCACTCCATCAGGCCCAGGGTGTAAGGAAACTACTCGTCCTAATGCCCATTGGAGTGGAGGTCGATTATCATCCTTAATAAGCACGATCGAATTTACGGTTAATTGTTTTGAGTCTTTAGTCCATTTTGCCCGCTGAGTTAACGCGTGTAGATATTCGTGTTTCCAACGTTTCCAAAATTGCTGTTGGAACGATTGAATCAGTTGCCATCGGCTTAGACGATTAAGATTAACATTAGAGTAATCTGGATCGGGAACCGCCGTAAGAGGTTCCAGCGTCAAGAAATGACCAGGTGTAAGAACGTTCAAGTCGTTAGGGTCAGAGCTTAATGGACACAGGGGTCTAGAGTTTAAAATCGATTCGATTTGAGTGAAGAGCGTGGTAAGCTCTTCAAAGGTTAGAGTCTGATCACCAACAATCCGATATAAATGACTTTTCGCGGCTTTTACTTGAATTTCCCATACTCCACCGAAGTGTGGAGAAGATGGGGGGTTACGTTTAAATGCAATCCGTTCTGAGTTCGTTGCTTGCTCCATGCATGATGCGAGTTGCGAGGCTGCACCGACGAAGTTTGTGCCGCAATCTGAATGTATGACGTTACAACGGCCCCGACGGGAGACAAAACGACGCAACGCAGCGATGAAACCGTCAGTCGATAAAGTGGACACTACTTCAAGGTGAGCAGCTTTGGTGCTCAGACAGACGAATAAACATAAGTAAGCCTTATCGATTTTAGCACCGCGATGGATACCCAGTTTGATCCGGAAGGGACCCGCAAAATCCACCCCAACTTGAGAGAAAGCTTTTGCCTGGTTGACGCGGAAGGCGGGAAGGTCGCTCATAAACGGTTGCAATGGTTGAGGACGGAGACGATAGCATCGTATACACTTCGAGAGGTGTTGACGCACGGCACGCTTAGCCGCCAGAATCCAGAACTGCTGTAAGATCAGGTAGTGCGTGGTGTTCAGACCGGGATGAAGATTCTTCCGATGAATGGATTCGATTACTGCTGTGGTGAGCACACATTTCCTGGGCAGCAATGCCGGGTGCTTGTGTTCGAATTCAAGACCAGAGCGAGCCAGCCGTCCGCCCACCCTGAGAATACCTTGATCATCCAGGAAAGGATTTAGCTTACGGAAGTTGCGAGGCAACTGTTTTCGCAACCTCAGATTTGATATAACGTCAAAGAAAAAACGGTTCTGGAAATGTTTGACGATCATCAGGAGAGCACGATGACATTCAACGTCCGTCACGACAAGACTCTCAGGTCGTGGACCATCAACGCACGAGTTAACGCGAAATCTACGGATATACGCTAAGATCCGACAAATTTTATCCAGGGATGAATACTTCTCGAACAGGTGATCAATTATGGACGTTTTCGAAGTGGTCTCGGTTTCATTAGCGATGAGAACGGTACTACGTTGTTCGGGAATTACAACGTCCTCCTGCGTCTGACATTTAGATATGTCTGTTGGCCATTCAGACGGCGGTTGAGAGAGCCACTCGGGGCCCGCCCACCACAGCGTGTTGGTTAATAGTTCCGTTGGCAGCTGTCCTCGAGAGCAAATGTCAGCTGAATTGGTCGCAGAAGGCACATGCCTCCAACATTCGGTAGGAACTGTGTCCTGAATGTGACTGACACGATTTGCGACAAAAGTTACCCATCGCGAAGAAGGGGACCGCAGCCAAGCTAAGGTAACGGTGGAATCGCTCCAAAGATAAGTGTTGTGGATGGGAATCCGCAATGTCTCCTTGACGAATTTCATAAGGTCAGCAAGTAGAACCGCAGCACAAAGTTCCAGCCGTGGCAGCGACTGCCTCTTCAAAGGCGCGACGCGAGCTCGTGCACAAACAAGGAAGAGGCGAATGGAACCGTCAGATTCGGTGACACGTAGATAAATGACGGCGCCGTACGCAAGTTCAGAGCTGTCACAGAACCCATGCAGTTGATACGATTGAGCGCCTTCGATAACGAACCCGCGAGGAACCTTAAGTTCTCTGATTTGTGGAAGTTGTTGAGAAAAGTTGTTCCATTGTGCAACAATTTCCGGTGGGGGAGTATCATCCCACGAAACGCCGAGGATCCAAAGTTTTTGGATCAAGCACTTGGCTTGAATTATTAGAGGCGACAGAAATCCCAAAGGATCGAAGACCCTGGCTACCTCACTCAGAATCGTTCGCTTGGTACAAGGTTGATTTGACGGTTGGACGTTAAAAACACATGAGTCTGAGCCAGGCTCCCATTTCAGCCCAAGAACTTTCACGGTTGTGTCTTCGGCTTGGTTAAAAGTAATAGCTTCCGAAAGACACGCTTCTGAGGGAAGGTCACTTAGAAGCTCAGGTCGATTGCTCACCCATTTGCGTAGCTCAAAGCGCCCGCGAGTGAGAAGAGCGATGACTTGCGATTTGATATCGCAGGCATCCTCCAGCGTTGAACTTCCGGTTACGATATCATCGATATAAATATCGGAAGTTAAAACGGCTTTAGCCTTAGGGTAATGATGACCCTCGTCATTGGCCAGCTGCTGGATGGTGCGACATGCAAGAAACGGGGAAGAAGATACTCCGTAGGTGACGGTATTTAAAATGTATTCTTGGAGAGGCTCATCTGGGTGAGCCCGCCAGAAAATGCGCTGGTACTCACGGTGATGAGGTGCTACGTTAATTTGGCGGTACATTTGGCGCACATCCGCCATAAAGACGACTTTGTGTTCCCGGTAATGGAGAAGAATCTCCACGATGTTGGATTGCAGCTTTGGACCTACAAGTTGCGAATCGTTAAGCGATTTTGAATTCGCGTCCTTAGCCGAGGCGTCGAACACCACGCGGAGTTTCGTCGTGGAGCTGTCGGGACGCAAGACGCAGTGGTGCGGTATGTAGTACTTACCTAAGCCCATGTGCTTAGCAGGTACCAGAGTCATGTGACCACTTTCGATGTAGTCAGTCATGAAATCGGTGTACTGTTGTTTTAACGATTGATCACGAGACAACCGCTTCTCAATGGCATGGAAGCGCCGTAAGGCTATCGCTCGAGACCCTTCAAAAAGAGGCTCCGAGTTGTTCTTGAAAGGAAGAACTACATGATACCTTCCGGTCTCGTCACGGTAGTGGTTATTAGTGAAAATATTTTCACAAACTTGCTCATCTGGGGTTAATCGAGAAGATTGTGGAACGTTATCGATTTCCCAGAAACGTTGAACTATTTTATTTAAGCTCTCATCCATGCTAGGAGGTGCTAATCCCATCAAACATGAAGGAGAGGATGCGAGTCGCGACTTCCCTAGGAGAAGCCACCCGAAAACTGAATTCAATGCTTGAGGTCGAGACCCGTTACCCTTCAAACGCTGCTCGAGCAACGATTCAGCGAAAACGTCGGCATTTAACAAGACGTCGATTGGACCAGGGATGTCAAAACCAGGATCTGCTAACGGTAATGTCTTGACATCATTCCATCCATCTGTATTGAGTCTTGCGATGGGTTGATCTCCGCAGATGTTCGGTATGACGAGCATCTCGAGATGAAATTTAACGTTGTCATTAGTGCCGAGGTCGCACGTCACGACACCATTGACTGAGGCAGGAGCACCCCCCAAGCCATGTACCTCGGCGCAGACAGCTCTAGGCTTGAGCCCAAGTCGCTTAGCGGCGTGTGCTGTCAAGAAATTATTTTGACTACCCGTGTCAAACAACGCTCGGAATGTATGAAATTCACCACTTGTGTCACGAATTTGAACCATGGCAGTGGCCAGTAACACGGTCGTGTTCGCGGACGGGTTAGATGAGGTAAAAGATTTCTTAGCAACTAGAGCTACCGATTGTGAATGATCGCGCGCGGTGTTAGGGTCGTTCCCCACTTGGTCTCGATGTAGTAGAGTGTGATGTTTACGATGACATTTTCGACACGAAAATATCGATGTGCACTCTCGCACCGAGTGAGACGAGTTGAGACAATTGTAGCACCATTTCCGTTCGCCAGCTACAGCCATGCGCTCGTCCCCGGATTTAGACAAGAAATCTTTACAAGCCGTTATGTGGTGTTCTGCACTGCAGTATGAACACTTACGAATAAGTTTGGAGGTTGTCGCAACACGAGTTGGTTTGCTCTCTTGTTTGTCACCAACCTTCTTCTTAGGCATGTCGGCGGTGGGGGCGACAAGCGAATGCGTGACGGTAGGTCGCTTCGATTTTTGAAAGGCACCTGATGCTTCCTTGCTAATTTGTGAAGTTTTAGTAGTAACGGCGGAGAAGTGCGTGTCGCGTATCAGCGCTTCACTCTTAGAGTGTAAAAACGCCCTTATATGTTGATATTGTGGCAGCTCGATGTCGATGTGCCTTTCCTCAAACTCGCGTCTAAGTTTAGTATCTAGTTTTGACAAAATATTGTAACAAAGCACGAAGTCCCAGTGCTCGGTAGGTAACTTCAACTTTTTCAAAATAGTCAAGTTTTCATCTATTGTATTTAAAGCATGTCGGAAATCTTGAGCGTGTGAAGTTTTGAAATTTACTTCCAAAATATCGCGCCAGCACGCAAATGCCAATTCACGTTTATCCTCATAGCGGGACTTGAGAGCATCATATGCACTTATATAATGTTCACCAGCGACCGGAAACGTTCTAATTAACGATAACGCATCACCCCGCAACACCGACACCAAATAATGAAATTTCTCGATATCACTTAGAATTGTTGATTGATGAATCAACGCATCATAAGTCGCGATAAATTCAGGCCATTCCTTGATAGCACCAGAAAATACCGGAAGTGAAATTTTCGGTAAGCGCATATTGCTCTGCGCACCCATGAACGAATCACGCCTCGCATTATTTAATTCTTGCGACGAACCCTGTTGATATTTACGTTGAATTGCAACGACCCGAAAGTACATTTCATCGAAATTCTCCTGGATCTCGGTATCTACATCATCGGCTTCCTCGTTTAAAAGGTCCAAAATGATGAAGTGTGCCTCTTGAAAACTATCCGCGATGTTTTTTATTTCCTGACAATATGAAAGAAATAACTCGGTCTGTGATGCATCGGTTTCGATTAACTTCCCCACCTCGAGAGCCTTCGTAATACGATTATACGCGATCGTTCGTTTACGTCGCAAACTAGGCAAATTACTAACAGTATAATTCGTCTCGGTACACCGTTTGAATCCAGGTTTAGATTTACGTCGTGCTAGGTAAGACATCGTTAACGATTAAAACAATAAACAATTTTCACTGAATTCAAAACGCCTTTTATTAAAACTAAACGGTTATTGAGAATATTATACTATATTAGCTGAGCCTGCAACTTCGTTAAGGTGGAGAAAAAAAAAAATAATAATAATATTTTAGTTTGGAAAATTACCAAATAAATAAATAAATTTCTAAAGTAAAAATAGCCTAAGTTATTCCTTATTACATTAATTATCTACCAGTGAAAATCCCATTAAAATCGGTCCAGCCGTTTAAGAGATTTCCAATTTTATTTATTTATATAGATTATTTAAATAACAACACTCACGCTATCCGTGGTCGTAGGTAAGCAACAACCATCGATGGTCGTAGTTAAAGCGACTAAATTAACTATAATATTGAACACCTTACACAAGGTTATTAACTAAAATGAACCTTATTACAACTCAGAACGGTTTGCTATATATATTAGAAATAAAATTATTTTTTATAAACTGATAATAAGTATAAGTTTTATTTTTACTTTATATATGTAGTTAACGTTAATATCAATACAATGCAACAAGATATTTTACTTATAATGTTAAAGTTAAAATGAAGTTATTTATAAAATTTATTTATTACGGTATGTTGGGCGATCGACGTAACTAGTCGTGTAGTATTCAACTTAACACAGAAATTAAGGTACGATATCATTTGCAATATTGTTATTGCAAATGGTAAAAACGGTAAATAATTTTGTGTCAATTGATAATAAACGACTCGATGTTCTAGGTAGGTATATTTTAACAGAGATCGCGATCGGTTAGAACGGTAAGTAAGCGGTAAGAAAAAATTAAATTTTTGACGGTAGATATATGTGGGCGTTAGCGGACAGAATGGAACAAAGAATTTTTTCGTAATTGTTAAATATTTTTACGTTATGGTATGTTTATGATTTATGTAAGTACAATAAACGATAGAAAAATGTTATTTTCGTTACAATCACGAACTTAAACTGGTATTTTGGCTGACCGAATATATCCAAAAGTCCCGGGTTTCGGCACCAAAAAGATGTACGCAAATGAATACGGTTCGCTTAAATGATGATGAAATATCTATGCGTACAATCTGGATCAAGTATGAATATATACTCGCCGGTAATTAACGGTACACGCTTAGAATATAGACCAAGGGATATGCACAAGCACAACTCACCTTGCGCAGCAGGAACGGAAGACGGAGTGGTTCTCGTTGGCTTTGTTGCGACTAAAAGGATCTATGCTGGCCAGCCACGGTTATCTGCATTAATCGTCCACAAATCATGCCACACACAAACTTTCGCAAGATGCAGTATTCGGAACAGTGAAGCTTTTTTTGGTTTCAACGGAAGCAATGGCGACGCGTACGGTTAGACGACAGGTGTTCTTGTTCTTGGCCGCCGCGGGCGCTGCTTTCTTTGGGAGGTTGGCTTGCGCATGCGCGCCGGTGATCCGGGCGCTCTCATTGGTCAAATAACAAGCGTGTACCGTTTAAAATGAAATTACGACATTTCGTTGGTTAAGTAAATGAGCGCACGGAAATTTAAAAATTATAAACATTTGAACGATAAAAACGGAACAAGTGCAATGCCTCTCTTACCACTAATAGTTATACTTAACGTGGGCCTCCGACTTGGCATCGAAAGAGAAAGTGGGGCGAGAATAGTGCTTTCCACCTCATCAAAATCGGGGTCAATTATTGTGGAATTTACCTTATCAAAATTGGGGTCAACCATTGTTGCGTTTGCCCCTTCAGACGAGTCGTCATAATTAAAATACTCCAAGTCGGAACAGCGGTGATCACTATCTACCGTTGCGTCGTAGTAGGCATCACAGTATGTCGAACTAGAAAAATCATCTACGGGTGACAGGTGACTATACTCCTCACTGGATATCGGGCTGTAAGTAAACATGTTAATGTCACTGGAAAATGCTTTAGTAACATTCAGCGGTGTTGATGAATCTTCGATGTCTTCGTCGGCAGCGGCGGCGAAACGAGCGGTACACATCGAGAAATTGCCCGAAGGCTGGGCGGCCACAGCAGGAGTCGGCGGTCGCTGCTCCAACAGCCGTTCGAACATCCGCTCGAACGCTTCGGTTTGCAAGCGTTGCGCGGCGGCCATAATGCTAGCCACGCCAGACGCCGTCATTTTATCCTCTTCATGGTCGTCCACGTTTTCTCCCGCGTCGCCGTACACACTTTGTCGGCGAGATTGTCGCCGTGTTCGTGACATGATTATTCTTCCGATGTAGCAATGGAAAACACCGTCGGTTCAGGCCTCTAGTTGGGCGCCAATTTGTAGTCGATAAAAATCAAACCACAAAAATGTTTTGTATAATAATGTTTTTTATAGTTTTATTGACAAAGAATCATCATAATAATAATAATTCGACAATCGACAGTTCCTTTCTTTTTAAATATAATTTTTTTAATATTCAAAATTGACAGTTCATAGATAACGAGCCGGTAACCTCCGTGGTCTCTGGCGAGCTTGCGGTGTCGCTCGTGTTGCCCGCGTTACAGTTACACCTATCACGTACTAAACTACAAAAGTACAAACTATACAGCGAATGGAATTATTATGTACTAGTTGTACGTAGTACATAATAATTCCATGATACAGCGCCTAATTTATTTTATTAAAAGGCAACTGTAAATTCTTTTGTCAAAAATTGTACTTCAATTTTGAAAATCAAAAGTTAATTTAAAATGACTGAAAACGAAACGCCAAAGCAATTACTATTTATAATATAATTACATTTACAACAAGAATGAATTTAACATAGTACATACGACGAAAAGTTTAAAATTGGATTGGAAATGATGAATATTTAACTGTAGAATAGTATTAATAATTCCTGCAAATTTAGAGCTACTTTATTTTGATATCGACCAAGAATCATATAATAGAAGTGATTTACAATATGAACTTATCCAACTATAATGAAATCGATTTTCCAAGCTCCACGTGTACTTTTACGAGAGAAACAAGCAATTTGCAAAACTCGGAAGAACCGTATTGCCATGTTCACATTGTATGCCTTTGTTACTAACTGAATAATTTATTTTACCTTCTTTACTTTTAGTACGTTACGATGAATTTTAATACGCATGTATTTTTCATTTTAGAATTCAATTTTAAAATTAAAAGATAGTACAAAACAGCTATTAAATTTGTTGGAAGAGATTCAAACAAAAGTTCATTCAAAAAATTATGCCCAAGATCATAATTTGCAATTAAATGTAAAAAACGATTTGAGATACAATGTGACTAACGTATGAATTTTTTTTTTATTTTTTTAACTGATTATCTAGGTAAATAGCGCTGAATACTGAACATTTTATTTCTTTTGTCGTTTGCACAAGATGAGTTTAATAAACCTTGTTAAAAATAAAATAGTCCAATAATTTTGGTAAAATTGTTGTTTTATCGGTTAGGACGAGAATTTGAGTAGCGAAGAATTTGTAAATGAAGCATTGAGTGAATTAAAAAATCACGCTCAGAAGTTAGACGACATTTACATTAAGGTGATCTTTCTTTTATGTTAAGAATAAACTTTTCTATATTAAAATATAATTTAGACGTTAACATAACAATTAGGAACTTGCATTAGATTTTATTTAGCCGAGTGACCTAGTGGATACGGATAGAAGGTACCTAATGGTCGCCAGTTCAAATGCGGGACTGTTAAATTTTTAAGAGATAAGGTCGGGTTAAAAATTTAAGTCATATTTGGCGGTGAAGGAAAATATCGAAAGAAAACCTGCGTTGTTCTGTACAATTTTTGATACCTGTACGACTGTACGTTTAGGTAGGTACTAACCATCACTGAAGCATCGTGTTTTCTACTTTTATTCGGTATATAAAAAAACCTAGCAGCTCTCTTGGGGTGTTTAAAAACTGATACTGATATAGTATAGCTAGGTATAATTTGCCGATACCATTTAGGTCCGATTCACATTACAGGATCTCAGTTCGTTCTCGGTCCAATCTCGATCCGGTATACTAGAAACAATAGATAGATTTGCTAGAGTGTGATTTGATCGGAACTTAATTAGTAGGGATAATATGAAACTATGAACACACTCATTGTTTTTTTGTTTAACAAAATTTTGCCGGATCGAGATCGTACCGAAAACGAAATAAGATAAAGCACTGTCATGTGGATCGGGCCTATTTCTTCTAGCCGTTGTGATAGTATTATAAACTAATTTTGATTATTCTCAATTATTAATTTGTTAATTAATCAAAATTGCCCTTTTTAGGAGGATGACGATTGCTCCGTATACAAAAGACTAACTAGAAAATGCCATTGCCTAAATAATTCTGTGTAATCTGTAGATTTTATAATACATTTCAATGAAGATTCAAAGTTTAACACTAATAATTTCGGTGAAATTATTAAAAATATGCGCATATTAAAGAAGTTTCTTTACATGGGTGGTATTAATACTAAAAATGCCTTGATGTTTTTAAATGAAGTGAGTTGATGCAAACACTGAACTTTAACTGAGGTAGGGCACAGCAGGAATTTCCTGCTCAAAATATGGAGCAGCCCGACTGGGATAGTACCTCGACCTTACAGAAGATCACAGCAAAATAATATTGTCTTCAAGCAGTATTGTGTTCCTGTTGGTGAGTAAGGTGACCAGAGCTCCTGGGGGGATTGGGGATTGGGTCGGCAACGCGCTTGCGATGCTTCTGGTGTTGCAGGCGTCTATAAGCTACGGTAATCGCTTACCATCAGGTGAGCCCTACGCTTGTTTGCCGACCTAGTAACATAAAAAAAAAACAAGTTTATGTTTACAAGTCCCACAGGATCCCTGTTTGAAACACAATAGTTTACAATAACTTCCCATACAATCGTTTTTTATTTGGAATTTTCAGCATGGGTAACTTTTTTTATTTGTTGCACATCTTTCAGAGCGTGCAAATATATTACATCTTACAAAGTTACTTGTAGGTATAGTAAAATTACAAACTTGTCTTTAGGTACAAGTTTGTAATAATTTTACCAATTTTTAGGGTCTAACGGATTCTCAGCACTCTGAAAAAGTAGAGATTACTTTAGGTTGTACTCAAGCAGATATTTGTAACATTTTTGATGAGGATTCTATTGTAGTCACATGTATTTCGTGGCCTTGTAAATATCAATATTATGGAAACTACGTCACACAGGTGAATTTATAATTAATTTCTTACGACTGGTATTTCCTTAAATATGACTTCTCTGTGGCTATATCGTAAGATACCTATTTTTATCTTTTAGAATTTAGCAGCTAGCTTCTTACATAAGCTTGCTGAAATAGAAGAAGGAAGAAGATATTTAAATTACACATCGAAAATTACAAATGATATAAAAAAAGTTTTAAGGAAAAAATCTTCATATCTAGAAATTGACATTATCGACTCATTAAATGGTGTGCTGAATTCTCTTAAACCAACTTTCGCTAAAGACTTGGTTGTATCATGCTTCGGCAAATGTGTATACGAAGGTAATAATAAGAAGAAATATATTTCAAGAGCTCAAAATACTTTGAGTTCATGCGGAAACTATATTGAAATTCAGCGAAAGGAGTCATATCATAAAATTAAAAGAGCAAAAATTATACCAGTGTACACTATATAAGCTTTATTAAAATTTGTGTCAATTGCTTTTTTTTTCATGTAGGTATGACTAGTCAATTACTACAAGTACTAAACTGGTATTCTATCACATATTTATAAAGATAAGTATTTTAGGAGTTGGAATGAGAACAATAAAAGATTTAATGAACAATCGCCAATATATGACTCTTGATGAAGTTATAACACATCTCGATATATTAAAAAAATATAGCAGTTTTGAATCCGGTAAAAAGGAACTGACACTTCAATTGCCAGCTTTATTAGTCACTTTTAAACTCATGCTAATGGAATATGATAATAGTGAAATAAATATAATAATCACTAATACTTTAAATAACATAGTGTCAAAAAACCTAATAAAAGCAGAAAAACCAGGCACATCTAAATGTTGGGCTATTGCTGATGCAGCTACAGAGGTATTCAATCGCGTTCATAAAATGTATATTAGAAATATGATTCTTAAAATTTATATTGATATTTATTTAAGCCTGTGAAAACAAAGAATGTGGTGTGTCAAATTCCTCAACGAAAGACATACAAAAAAGACACACAATCCAAAAATTGGACTAGGTGTTTCGCCAAATAAATATTGTCAATTATCAAAAAAAAAGAGGTATGTTAAATGAAAATATACATTCATGAAACTATTATATGTCCATAATTGTTCCTGAACTTTACATTTCGTTTTTAGAATGGGAATCATCGATGTTGATTAACAGATCAAAAAAATATAATGGTAATTTTTCATAGTTTACATTTTTGTAATTTATATTCTTTGACGTGTCAAATAATTTTTATATTCTTATTTTAGATTTAACAAAGTCAATGATTATAGTACCTATTGAAAATAAAAAATAATCTATTAATATACGATTTATATTTCTTTTCACAAATGTATATCAGCTATACTTTGATAACATAGCAAAATCCAGTATATAAATTTTTTTATAAATGCATAATAAAACACCTATAAAGTATTTATAACAATAACAATAATAAAACAATGGTTTTATAGTTAATCCGTGTTAATTTTCACACTTCTCACTTCACTTTCTTAAATCTCCGAGAGACTAAATCCAATTTACATAAATAACTAGATTTTTCGATAATCACATTGGTTAAGTTTTATATTGTTATAGAATACTAAAGGAATTAGACAACTTCTTTAGAATAATAAATATGCATTTTATCTGCTTCTAGTCTAAGCTTACTAATATCAATTAAAACACCAAGTCTTACCCAAAATAATTTTATGAGAGCACACCACAACATAAAAAGATGTAAATAAAGCTGCATTTATAATATAAACAAATTCCAATTTTATATAACATTATAATAATTTATTTACTGTATAAAAATAATAAAACATGGTATAATTGAGATCTTAGAGTTATTACAAAAAAAAAAATAATACTTGCATATATTAGTCAAAATTTCTATGATCATAAGTTTCATATTTTTGTGGAGTTCTTTTATAATATCCAATGTTTCTCTTACTTAAAGGGTTTGGCGTATTAGGCTTGAATAACATGGCCAGCAATATGTAAAAACCACCAATTATTTTACTTATGAAATCTAAAAATCCTAAAAACATAGGCGTGGAATTTTTTACTAAAATAGAAATTTCCCTGACTAAAGCTAAAATAAAGTTACCTAGAAAGTTTATAAAAGCAGTGCTACCAGTGAAAATTGCAATAACAAATGCAAATAAAAATGTTATGAATTCCTTTGCATTTTTTATGGAGAACGCATCTTGAACATTTTTAGCTATTTCAGCATATGTATCACTGAGTGATGATACATTACTAATTTGTTTCGTAGTATTGTTACTTTTGGATTTTTCTATCGCTCCTGTCAATATTGGCTCTAACTCTAAAAATGCGTCAGTTATGTGTCTTACACATTTCAATATGACAATAATTTCAAATTGTCTAAATCTAATGGTTTTTATTTGAAACCAAAAAGCGCCAAATGGTTGATTATCTATTTCTGTCCAAAGACAAATACCAGAATTATGTCCCAAAACTTCGGAATCTGAGATGCCAATCCAATGAGAGCTTGGATGCACAACCTGAAGTTTGTGTTGAGCTTCTTGTAAATCCTTCTTCAACTCAACTTCTGCTTGACTAATTAATACGACGTCCCGATATCCAATACGTTCATCAACAAGTCGTCTTTCAAGATAACGACCCAAGAATATTCGCGATTTTAACAAATCTTTTACATAATTTCGCACACTGGCCGTTTGCACGTCTTCATAACTGTCCAACTGAGACGAAGTATTTGAATAATTTGATGAATTTAATGAAGTATTTACCTTTGAGACGCTCATATTTAATTTTAATTAATATAAAAAAACAAGAATGTTTAAATAATACGTAAATAGGACTATAGGACTGACTCACTGAGATGTCTCAGGTTCATTGTCAATGTCAACCAAAGAGTATAATGTCAACATTATTTTGACTTGTTGTTGTTGTCATTGGCCGCGTTCCACTAGGTAACCGCAACGACCGCAAATCCCTTTCTATCGTTTCACCTAAGGTCTATTCGCAATTACATTGCGCCCGATCCGCCGACAAAGATAAGTGGGTCAGTGTTAGCTTTCATCAAAACGTGGCGGGAATTTCGAAAAAACAACTGTCAATGTCAAATTGTAAATGTTATCTCTTATTCAATTCGGCAAAAACCTAACGATACATTAGGTATCTAAATTCAAAGTATTACTATTTGAAACATTGTTCATATTATCCAAATTTGAATTATAACCACACACAGTATTGTTCTCATTATCAACATTAATTGTAACTGTCTGTCTGTCTGTCTGTCTGTCTGTCTGTCTGTCTGTCTGTCTGTCTGTCTGTCTGTCTGTCTGTCTGTCTGTCTGTCTGTCTGTCTGTCTGTCTGTCTGTCTGTCTGTCTGTCTGTCTGTCTGTCTGTCTGTCTGTCTGTCTGTCTGTCTGTCTGTCTGTCTGTCTGTCTGTCTGTCTGTCTGTCTGTCTGTCTGTCTGTCTGTCTGTCTGTCTGTCTGTCTGTCTGTCTGTCTGTCTGTCTGTCTGTCTGTCTGTCTGTCTGTCTGTCTGTCTGTCTGTCTGTCTGTCTGTCTGTCTGTCTGTCTGTCTGTCTGTCTGTCTGTCTGTCTGTCTGTCTGTCTGTCTGTCTGTCTGTCTGTCTGTCTGTCTGTCTGTCTGTCTGTCTGTCTGTCTGTCTGTCTGTCTGTCTGTCTGTCTGTCTGTCTGTCTGTCTGTCTGTCTGTCTGTCTGTCTGTCTGTCTGTCTGTCTGTCTGTCTGTCTGTCTGTCTGTCTGTCTGTCTGTCTGTCTGTCTGTCTGTCTGTCTGTCTGTCTGTCTGTCTGTCTGTCTGTCTGTCTGTCTGTCTGTCTGTCTGTCTGTCTGTCTGTCTGTCTGTCTGTCTGTCTGTCTGTCTGTCTGTCTGTCTGTCTGTCTGTCTGTCTGTCTGTCTGTCTGTCTGTCTGTCTGTCTGTCTGTCTGTCTGTCTGTCTGTCT